>NC_056744.1:1182182613-1182320113 GCF_019279795.1 Protopterus annectens
TGGATGCATGGGTTTACAACATAACAAAAAATTTGTGAATGGCCTAAATGATGGTCGCTTTCGACTGGCCCTCACTTTGAGTGCTTAAGAAACAACTAGAATGATTGACTGAAAGGGGGACAATGAGTGGCAGGCAGCAGAGGCAAAATGGACAATAAAAATGAAAGAAGGAAGAATTCAATTTTTTTCATATATTCTATAGCATGCTATGGGGTACAGTGAATGCAATAAATAGAAACTGAAAGGGATCACTTTATTAAGTGCAGGCTAAAGCTTCTGAAGATAAAACCTTGCCTCTTTTCTGTGTCATTTTCATGAAGCAGTACGAGGTAAATAGTGAAGACAGTATTTTAAATGCAGAATACATTCCATCAAATAAGTAGTAGTGGTGACTAAAAAGGACATTTTGAGTGAAAAGAAAATGATCCCTTTTTACCTGACTTCCTTCCTACTGCCTAATTCTTTTAGTTTTTCATATACTGAGAATAATGTAAACTTACATCAGTATTCTAACAGAAGGAATGTGTTATGGGACAGTATATCCTGAGTCTAATTTTCTAAAAATAATTCTTTAGGTACAATACTTGTTAAGTAAGTGATTCTCACTATTGCTTTATTAAATATATGTTTTCCCTTAGGAATGATGTGCCAAAACTAAAACAGAGTTGCAATCTCATCATTGTAGTAAATGAACAATCAGTTTTCATCCATCACTGATCATTCATTGAACAACTCCACCAAATATTATACCACATTCCCAAAATATCACATCTGTGCCAACATTGTCTTTGCTCTGGATTTTAAACAATGCCATTTTAGCCCAATAGGCTCTATGACATATCTTCTGTTGTATAACTCTGTTTCTATAAGAAATAGACTGGCATGCCATGACCATCGTTTTACAAAAATGTTAGAATCAAGTTATCTGTTCCAGACAATTAACAAACATGTGAGGTGACCATAGCCTTGCAACCTAAGCAAATTTATTAATCTAGTTATCATTTTTGTCTTCTGAGAAAAAAACTAATGAATCATCCAATATGATGGAAAAACTATGTAGTCCCACTATCTTTTTTAGCAATTATTAAAAATTAATTTCTTTTCACCAAAACATTGTTATGGAACGCCCTCTAATTTTTAACCATCTGTGAAGAATAAGGAGTCAGTATTTGGCTAGCCACTATCCACGGATGAATCATTTTTCTCTGTTTGCCTGTATTCACTGCTTTCTAGTGCCCAACCACCACATTGATAAGGAAGGGCCTGAACTATCAAGTGGTTTGGATAAGCCTGTGTCTGGTTAGAGTGCTGTGTGCTGGTTGGCAGCCCACAGTATTGTGGTTGATGGTTTATGCTTTGCATCTGATACTGATAATCCATTCATGCCCGCTTTCATACTGCTACTTCCCCCGTTTTAGGTGACCCACTAATAACCACAACCTCCTTCCCCTGTATGGGTGAGCTAATATTAGCCTTTGACTTTCATTCTAGCCCAGCCAGCTATTCTAGTGCCTAGTCTCACTAATCAAACCCAGAACCCAGATATCCAGGGATGCAATAAGACCTTTATTCTTCTGCATGAGGGGTTGGATAAATGCATTTTCTTTAGCTATGTCAGCATGAAATATTTAAGTTGTGATTCACAATTATTGTGCAAGAAGGTGAGAGTTAGCAAGCTGAGTGACACTGTTTTAGTTAAAAGGGATCATGAGCACAAGAACCAGACATCTGAGCTGGGTTACTGCACTACAGAACAGAGGGGACATATCTCTTTCCCCTGTAACGCAAGTTCCTCCAAAGTTCTTAAATTAAGAAGTGGGTGAAGGAGGCACAACCACAGCCTTGGAGACATGAGGCACTTTGCCCCCACAAAAAATAGAATCTTTGTGTCTGTCTGAATTCTGTACATTCAAACCGACATGAAACACAATTCAGGTATGAGCATTTTACATAAATAACTCAGATCTCAAGACGTTTTGATAAATTGTGACATATTTTTCAGTCAAGCCAATTTGTGAAGATTTGCAAAGGCTGATGTATTGTGAGGTAATTGTGCCTGTAAGGTTTGCTGCATTTATTTATTAATTGACATTTTATTACCAGGAAAGTTGGATTGGGTAGTAGTCCATTTTCACCAAAGGCCAGGGAGAAAAGTACCAAAATATAACAATACATTTGAAGAACAATAATTTTACATTCTTTAAAAATAATAAAAAAATAACTACATTTAAATAACTATATCAAAACAGACATAATATGAAAACATTGGTTTAGAATATATACAAGTTATATGACAATGATTTAATACTTACAGAAATTTTAGCCAATTTATACAGAAAGTAAAGGTAAGTTAATATAATGTAAACAGGAATTGAAATAGAAGGTGACAGAAAAGCAGGCATATGGTATATTTAGACAGGCTCGGAGGAGGGGCACTGAGCAAAACTCTGATCTGTGATATATAACCTTAAGTATCCTGTTCTTGCTTATTTTTACTAGTTATTGCTTATTCTAAGATATTTATAGCACTTCCATTGTCTGCTACATACTCTTTACTGTATTTTATCGCTATAAACTAATCTGCACAGTTGTACTAAAATGATCTGCCTCATAGGGCCTGATAAGGTTTTTACTGTCACACTGTAAATCTTTTCTAGCTAGTTTCACCATGTGTAAGGTATTAACTGTAAATTTTCTCCATTTGTGTCTGTTTGTTGTTCTGATTTCCTGCCAAGGAGTGTATCATATAACTGATCTGTTTGCAGTAAAGGCTCACTGCTGTTATTTTGCTGTGATAAGCATTTCTGTAGAATTTTCTTCCTAAGTAGTGTAGGTAGTAGCTGTAGCATTGTCCATATTCCGGATTGGTTTCTGGACCTACTTGTTTGTTTGCAGAGGCTGTGAGTCTGAGGACATTTTCTAGACCATCTAAGTTTAGCAAAAGACATTTTAATTTTCAGTGGAAGTATAGTCTTTATGGTCATTGGCTGATTGGGGTTTCCTGGACTACGGCTTGGAGTAAGCACCTCATTGGTCATTTTGAGCTTTTTTTAAAGTTGTTTCAGGTTTCAACCTTCTGTTACTTAAGAAGTTACCTTGTGAGTGTTTCTTCCATTTCACACAGAGCTAATCAGAGGAGGGGCACTGAGCAAAACTCTGATCTGTGATATGTAACCTTAAGTTTCCTGTTGTTTTGCTTATTTTTACTAGTTATTGCTTATTATAAGATATTTATAGAACTTTCATTGTCTACTGCATACTTTTTACTGTATTTTATAGCTATAAACTAATCTGCACGGTTGTACTAAAATTATCTGCCTCACAGGGCCTGATAAATAAGATTTTTACTTTCACACTGTTTGTAAATCTTTTCTAGCTAGCTTCACTGTGTGTAAGGTATTAACTGGCAAATTTTCTCCATTTGTATGTTTGTTGTTCTGATTTCCTGCCAATAAGTGTATCATAAAACTGATTTAGTTTATTACCCCCTCCCTATTGTTATCTTGTTCTTATAGTTGGTGGCTTTGCAGTTTCCCACCCCTAATGTAAATTTGATCTGGGACACCCCCCCCCCAGTCTAGTGTCATTAGGTCATTCTACATAATACAGAGAGTACATTTGAGAAGGCCAACCCACTTAGTTTCTTAACCTTGAATTATCTTCTGTTCCTCCTTTCTCCCTTTCCACTATACAAAAAAAATTCCAAGCTTGTTTCCTAACTTTCCTGTAACTAGTCTAGTCCAGATTTGGATTTTCTGTATCGAGGACTGTTTGCCATCTTCTGGGCCCCCCAAGCCTTTATATGTTTGAGGGAAGCCTTATAGCTTATCAGTGGCAGTGTTAAGCACTAGGTAGCCCATTTACCACAGGAAGAATAGTTTCTGGCACAGACATTTTAGTTTATTGGCCATTTGGCAGTTTTTCCATCTCTTTCTACCTTAGGTTCATAGGTTCATACTATGCTATCTGCCCTGGGGCAATTATAAGCCCAGCCCGATTCTGTATGGCTTACGCCACCCCTTGATTTGAGTATACTGTGCCCTTTTTAAGGTTTAGTTTACTGTGCCTCTGTCTAATAGTGACATGGGAGTAATCCCTGGGACAAACCTACGATCCCCCATCCACCTATCGAGATTCTTCTTGAAGAGATTCAGTGAGGTGCTCTGCCTCACATGAACTGGAATTCTATTCCAGAGCGAAGGGAGCCTCTGGGTTATGAACCTGTCCCTCCAGCAAGTTCTATTTATTTTTGTGCTGAGGTTCAAGTCCCTCGAGCATGTGGCTCTAAGGGATTTAGATTTACTGAGGTGGAGCATGTCCATTAATTCTGGATTTGACATAGCTTTGTATGTCAGGCATAGATCGCCTCGAAGTAGGAGGTATGCAACTGAGTAGAGCTGGAGTTTTTTTAACTGAGCAGCATATGGCATCTGTTTGAGACCCTTGATCCTCTTGGTGAGATACTTTTGGGGTCTTTCTAATTGCTGCAGGTGTCGGGTAAGGTACATCCGAAAGGGGCATTGTATTCTATGATGGGCCTGATGAGGGATGAATAAAGGGGCACAATTACCTCTCTTGATCTAGATGTGAAACCCTTCGTGATGAGGTGGGCTATGTAGAAGGTCTTTCTAACCACTTTGGCAATGTGGTTTTCAAAGGAGAGATTGCTATCAACTTGGGTCCCCAGGTCCCTAATAACTTTCTCTGTACTTAATGGGTTTCCGCCTATGTGGTAATTTGTGGGCACATTGTTTTGCCAAAGGGTATGACTATACATATTTTGGCATTTAGCTTTAAACCATGGCGCTGGCACCAGTTATCTGTCTCTGTGAGACCTTTTTGAAGGATGTTTGTGTCAGCTGGAGAGTCGATTATGGCGCCCAGTTTGCAGTCATCTGCGAACTTGGTGAGCCATAGTCCTCCCACGTTTGCCTGTACCTCGGAAAAGTATATACCGAACAAGAGTGTTCCCAGGACAGAACCCTGTGGGACGCCACTTGTGACCGGTTTCGAGTCTGACATGGCTCCAGCAACTCTCACTCCGTGGGTTCTGTCTTTGAGCCAGTTTGCGACCCATCTTGTGACATAGGGGTTTATATTTAAGCTGGATAGCTTATCTATGATGCCCGAGTGGGGTATTGTGTCAAATGCCTTTGCAAGGTCCAGATAGGCTGTGTGAATACCTTCCCTTCATCTATGGCTTTGGTGAGTGTTTCGAAGAAGTCAACCAGGTTCAAAAGGTAGGATCTGCCCTTGACAAAGCCGAACTGGGTAGGATCTAGTGTCTGTAGGTCCCCAATGTCTTTGTTTATGAGCTCCATGATGATCCTCTCCATAGCCTTGCAGACTAAGCTAGTCAGGCTTATGGGGCGATAGTTTACAGGGTCCATAGAGGCTCCACCTTTGTGGAGTGGGACCACTGTTGCTGTTCGCCATTCTGTGGGCACATATCCTGTAGTGAGGCTGAGATTGTATAGCTGTCTTATTTGAGGGATTAGTTCCTCTTGGAGTTCATGTAGGACGCAACCTGGGACACCATCTGGTCCCATGGAAGCAGTGTTTTTTGCTTTGAAGAGGGCAGCCTTCACCCGAGCATCAGAGATGTTTGGGAGGCAGCCCTCTGCCAGGATAGATACTTGCTCTTTTGGGGGGGAGGGGGTGGAGATGTTTGCACTGAACCTGTTTGCCAGGATATTGGCGATGTCTGTGGGTTCAGTGTATTTTTTGTCATTTAGAATCAACTCAGGACAAGTCTGGGAGTTGCATCCCAGGTTCCTAACATAACTGAAAAAAGCCTTATGATTGTCTTTGGTGTCCTGTGCAATTTTTCTCTCGAAGCTGGCCTTGGAGGATTTTATGAGGGATCGTAATTTTTTGCTAGTACTGATCAGAGATGCCTTCCCTATCAGGGATTTTGCTCTATCATGTAGTAGCTTCCTCCTTCTGTTGTACAGTTTATTTATGGCAGGGGTCCACCAGACTGGACGCCTGCCTTTGGATGATTGGGTCTTGGTTTTGTTTGGGATAGCATGATCCATGCATTCCTGGAGATGTCCGTAGAATGCGTTTATATAGGATTCTGCAGTTTGGGCCATAGTTTCCGCTGGCCTTGGGGCCTTGAAGGATTCCACTTCGGTTTTGAGAAGTGAGAAGTTCGCTTTTGAGAAGTTTTTCACTGTGGTTTTCTGGGCTGGGGGTGGGGTCGGGATGTGGACATCCAGTGAAATTAATTTATGGTCTGATCTTACCAATGAGGGATATACTTCTGGTGTGGAGCATAGAGTCCCCATGTTGGTAATGATCAGGTCTAGTATGTTATCCCCTCTTGTGGGAGTGGTGACTAGTTGTTCCATAGCATTTGAGTTTATAATTTCCAGGAACCTTTGGGCTAAGGTGCTGGGGCTTGAGTAGTGCTCCCAGTCAATGTTTGGGTAGTTGAAGTCGCCCAATATAATGATGTTCGGAGAGATCTTCATGTTCTCCAATGTTTTCAGGAAAGCCGAGTGGGATTCCTGACTTTGAGAGGGTGGTCTGTAGGATGCTATAAACTGAAAAGCAGTCTTGCCCACTGTTAGTTGCACATGTATGGTCTCTGATACTTTGTGCAATGTCACTAACCTGGAGGTGTGGATATCCTTCATAAATATGGAAACTCCCCCTCCTTTTGTGGTTCGGTCCGGGTTTTGGGGCCAAAAAACATGATATGAGGTATAGCCTGGTAGTGCTGGGGTGCTCTCTGGAGCCTTGAACCAGGTTTCTGTCACTGCACAGATATCGATGTTCTCCATACTGAGGAAAGCTTCGAGTGCGTGCATCTTGAGGTTAAGACTTCTGGCATTAAGCAGCATTACCCTTAGTTTCTTGTTCCTTGTGCTGTCTATGGGGGTGGGTTTGACCTTTGAGCCTTGCCTAAAAAAGGCACTATGAGGGTGGCAAGAGCCTTTGCGAATATCCGAAAGCCTAGTGGTGACAGGTGCAAGCCATCCCTAACAAAGCAACGTGGCTTGTCGAGCATGTCATCCCAGGCTGACAGACACTGGATCCCCTTTGAATGACACCAGTAATTAAGCCAATTGTTAAAATTGATCATTTTGTCTTTGTACTGTGGCATCATTCTAGGTGAGGGTAAGATGCTGCTCAAGGTCAGGGTCATACCAGCCTGGGCTACATGATCAGAGAGCTCCTCTATGTCTCTTTTCATGAAGTCCAGGGAGGTACATCTCAGGTCATTCACACCAGCATGTACAATGACTGAGTCATATTTGTATTTGCTTTGGAGTGACCTGAGTGCTTGCGTTATGTGGCAGAACCTAGCACCCGACAGGCAGCTCACCATGACCTTCTCTTTATTCAGCCTGGTGAGCGGGACGTCAGTGTGTCTGACAATAGAGTCACCTATTACAAGAGTATCGGGTGTGTTATTCAGCCTTAAGGGCTGTGGCTGCTTGGCACACTGACTTTGTGGGCTATGTGTTGTGCGTGTTTTGTTTTGAGGTAGCGTTTGCTTGGATGTCTGCTTTGGAGGTCTCTGTTGCTTAGGTAGATTTTTATTTAGAGCCTCCGAGTATGTTTTTGTGTATTTATGTGTTTGGTTCGCTGATGTGGTGGGACTATGTGATACTGGAATTGTGTTGTGTGAGGTTACCTTCTCCTCCTGACTGGTTACACTAGTTTTGAGATGAGAGAGCTCAGCCTCCAATTTGGCTAAATAGTTGCATCTCTCACATATATTTGAACCTGTTTGGAGGAGGAGAGGGTTGTCCATGTACATGAGACAGTTGTAACATTGCCTCAAAATTCCAAGATTCACCAGCTGGACTGGAGAGGAAACCATTGACTGACCTTTGGACATGCTAGAGTAATATAGGGAAACTGAATTTAAGATGGACCAATAAAGGACAGGGTAATCGTAGAGAGTATAAGAGTAAGTAGTGCTTATGGTTTAATAGTGCTAACTTGTAGGATTACTTAATTGGACCAGTGAAGGGCCTTAGAGTGAGAATATGGTGTTTATATTGAGAGATAGAGCAGTTCTAAGGGAAAAAGTGAAGGGCAGACTTTGTGGAGCCAGGAATGGTTTAAACCCAATTAGGCGGCGCTGCCCGCTCTTGCGCTATGCACAAAAACGCACAAAAGAGTGGTTTAAAAGCCTGTGTTTGCACTTGCCTCCCACCTTTCCTGTAACTAGTCTAGTCCAGATACAGATTTTCTGTATCCAGGACTGTCTGTAAACTTCTGAGCCCCCCCCCATGCCTTTCTGTGTTCAAGGGAAGCCTTTCAGCTTATCAGTGGGAGTGGTAAGCACTAGGTAGTCTATCTACCACAGGAAGAGTGGTTTCTGGCCCATAAATTGTAGTTTATTGGCTGTTTGGGCAGTTTTTCCATCTCTTTCAACTTTCTGGTTTAAAAGCCCACATTTGCACTTGTTTCCCACCCTTCCTGTAACTAGTCTAGTCCAGAACTATTCTAGTCCAGATACAAATTTGCTGTATCCAGGACTGTTTGTAAGCTTCTGAGCCCCCTAAGCCTTTCAGTGTTGGAGGGAAGCCTTCTAGCTTATCAGTGGTTGTGGTAAGCACTAGTAGCCTATCTACCACAGGAGGAGTGGTTTCTCATCCAGAAATTGTAGTTTATTGGCCTTTTGGGAAGTTTATCCATCTCTTTCAACTTTATGATTTAAAAGCCCACGTTTGCACTTTTACCACCTTTCCTGTAACTAGTCTAGTCCAAATATATATTTGCTGTATCCAGGACTGTATGTAAGCTTCTGAGCCCCCCAAGCCTTTCTGTGTTGGAGGGAAGCCTTCTAGCTTATCAGTGGGAGTGGTAAGCACTAGGCAGCCCATCTACCACAATTGTAGTTTATTGGCCGTTTGGGCAGTTTATCCATCTCTTTCAACTTTCTGGTTTAAAAGCCTGCATTTGCTCTTGTTTCCCACCATTCCTGTAACTAGGCTAGTCCAGATACAGAATTGCTGTAGCCAGGACTGTTTGTAAGCTTCTGAGCAGTGCCAAAGTCTGCTCTTCAGTTTTTCCCTTAGAGCTGCTATTTCTGTCCTCTCCTGCACCTTTATTTGTTTATTAGTCTAACACTTTACCAGACTTCTTGTAGCAATTATTGTAGCACACAAAAGTGCTACCAGCATTAAACGTTATATAAGGAAACAGCTACATTACTTATTATTAATGCCCACCCCTCTAAAGGTCAATTTCCTGTGCTTTCTCCTATTAGCCTGGTCAACTTGGGCATCCTGAGGCAATGTAGCAACTGCCTCATGTACACTGAAAGCCCTCTCCTCTTACTTTCCAACACTTAGACTTACGAGAGATGCACTTATATATCCAAACTGGAAGTCACACACTCTCCAGCCAAGACCGGAACAGCTGGTCAAGAGGAGAAGGTCAACACTTGCACCACACCACATGGAACACATAGCCCTCCAGAACACACACCAGCACTGCCTTCACATAAAAACACAAACCACACACCCACCTTCATGGAGGCTCTCAATAAAAATCTACCCAAACAGCAGAGACCTCCAAGGCAGAAATGCACTCAACCACCACAACACAACACTAATCATGTGACACATAACTCTCCTAAACAGTGTGCCACTCAACCAAAGCCCCAAAGGCAAAACAGCATGGCCAACATACTAGTCATAGGTGACTCGATATTGAGGCACACTGATGTCCCACTCATTTGGTTGAATAAGGAGAAAGTAACAGTCAACTGCCTGTCAGGCGTCAGGATCCACCACATAATGCATGCACTCAGGTCCCTCAACAACAGGTACAAATATACTCTGTCATTATACATGTGGATGTGAATGACCTGAGACATACCTCCCTGGACTACATGAAAAGAGACATGGAGGAGCTCTCGGATTATGTAGCCCAGGTGGGTATGACCCTATCCCTGAGCAGCATCCTACCATCATCCAGAATGATACCACAGTACAAGCAGAAAAAGATTGATTTCAACAATTGTCTAAGTTTCTGGTGTCATTTTAGGGGATCCAGTATCTGTGTGCCTGGGATGACATGATTGACAGACCTCGATGCTTTGCCAGAGATGGCATGCATCTGTCACTCCTGGCCTTCCGGATACAGGCCAAGGCGCTTGCCCCCCTTATAGTGCCTTTTTTAGGTGGTGTTCCAAAGACCAAATTACCACCGTAACAGCTACAAACAAATGCAATCTGAGGGTCATGCTGCTCAATGCTAGAAGTCTAAATCTAAAAACGCACTCGCTCGAAGCACTCCTTAAAATGGAAAACATTGACATTTGTGCTGAAACAGAGACCTGATTCAAGGCAGCAGAAAGGACCCCTGCACTACCAGGCTAGAACTCATTGCATACTTTTCGGCCCCAGAACTTGGACCAAAGCACCAAAGATGGTGGTGTTTCCATATTCATAAAGGATGTGCACACCTCCAGACTGGCTGCCCAACATAACACATCTGAGATACTTCAGATGCAGCTAAAATTGGGTAAGACAGCAATTCAGGTTGTAGCTTGCTATAGGTCCCCAAACATGTCCCAAGACTCACACTCCTCATTCTTAAGCACCCTGGAGAATATTAGGGTCCAACCTAACACTCTCATACTGGGCAACTTCAACTACCTCATGTGCCAATACACTTGCCAAATGTTTTCTGGAATTCATTAATTCCAGTGCCCTGGACCAGGTCATTCTTACCCCCACTAGTGGTAGCTACATCCTTAACCTGGTCATTACTAACATGGGCAACCGTTGCTCTACACCAATAGTCAACTCCTCCCTGGTTAGATCTGACCATAAACTAATCAGCTTGGAAATCCACATCCCACCAACCCCCACCCCCCACAAAGGTAACCACAATGAAAAACTTCTCCAAAGCTAACTCTGGGCTCCTAAAAACAGAGGTGGCTAACTTCATGGCACCCATGAAACAGCACAAAATACCTAAAAGCTTTCACCAGTTAAACTGGCTGCTTTCTATAAGTCATAGTGCACAAAACATTTAAACCGCATTATAAATAAACCCAATCCTCTCCAAAATTCATCAATTATCTAATTAATCAATCAAATATTTTTAAGCTTTTTAAACTAAAAACTACAACAACAAAAAAACAAATATAAATTATAACAACATAATAAAAAATATAACATACATTATAATTATAATGTTATTAATAATTTACAAAAACTAAAAAACACATAAAATGTGTATATATATCAAATAAAATACAACATAATACAAAAAAAATAAAAATAAAAAAAAAAAAAAAAAATGAAATTTTTTATATTGTTGTATTTGGATCAGTATTGAACATTATAACATAATAATCACTGTTAATATATCTAGTGATATTTATTTAATCATGGCACCCATGCAAATGGAGAATAGTTGCATGACCGCCGAATCATACACCAATGCACTGTATGAACATGTACTCAAATGCATGGATCTTGCCATACCCAATAGAACCAAGACATTCTCCTCCAAAAAAAGGAAGTGAATCTGGTGGCCCCTGCCATAAACAAACTATACAACAGAAGGAGGAAACTGTTGCAGAATAAGGTGAAGTCCCAAGACTGGAAAAACTCCCTTATCAGCCTCAACAAAATGTTGAGATCCCTCATCCAATTCTCAAAAGCTATCTATGAAAAACAGAATTGCAGCAGATGGTAAAGACAATCACAAGGTCTTCTATAGTTATGTAAAGAATCTCAATGGCAATAACCAGATTTGCTCTAAGCTACTGCACAACGGTACCTCCTATACCGAGCCAACAGATATTGCCAATATACTGGCCGACAGATTCAGTGCCAACTTTACCCCTCTCCCCCCCCTCAAAGGACCAGTCACAGTACCAGTAGATTGCCAGGCACCCAGTATTACTGCTGCACAGGTTAAAACAGCACTGTCCAAGGCCAAGAATACAGCTTCTATGGGACCTGACAATATCCCAGGCTGTGTTCTACATGAACTACAGCGTGAACTGGCACCTCACGTGTGTGCCCTGTTCAATCACAGCCTCACCTCAGGCTTTGTCCCTACTAAGTGGTGCACTGCTACAGTCATCCCTCTCTACAAAGGAGGAGCAACTACAGAGCCTGGGAACTATTGCCCCATTAGCCTGACAAGTCTGATATGCAAAGCTATGGAAAGCATCATCATGGACCTAATAAACAAGAATACAGGGAATCTCCAAAGTCTGGATCCCACACAGTTTGGTTTTGTGAAGGGTAAATCATGCCTGCTCAACTTGGTCAACTTCTTTGAGTCAGTCACCAGAGCTGTGGATGATGGCAAGGTGGTTCACACAGCCTAAATTGATCTGGCCAAGGCCTTTGATACTATTCCCCACTCAGGAATTGTAGAAAAACTCACTAAGCTAGGCATCAACCCCTACATCACTAGGTGGGTTGCAAACTGGCTCCCAGGTAGAACCCACAGTGTGAAAGTAGCTGACTCCAAGTCAGACTGCCGACCAGTCATGAGTGGAGTCCTACAGGGTTCAGTCCTGGTTCCTCTCCTGTTTGCTATCTACTTATCTGAAATCCAGGCCAACATGAGGGGACTCTGGCTGACAAAGTTTGCAGATGATTGCAAGTTGGGAGCTATTATTAACTCCCCAGTGATGTTGACATCCTACAGAAAGGCCTCACTGAGACCAACGAACAGAACCATAGCCTTAAGCTCAATGCCAACAAATGTGTCATCATCCCCTTTGGGAAAAACCGGTTCCCATGAATTACCACATCAATGGTAGTCCACTGAAGACAGAAGGCGTGATAATAGATATGGGAACACAGATTGACAGCAACCTCTCTTTTGACCACCACATTGCCACTGTGGTCAGAAAGTCCTTCTATATGGCACATCTCATTACTGAGGGTTTTGCATCCAGGAAGAAAGAGGTCATTGTCTCCCTCTACTCTTCCCTCATTAGGCCAATCATCCAGTACAATGCCCCATTTGGCATGTACCTCACTAAACACCTGCAACAACTGGAGAGGCCACAAAAGTACCTCACAAAGAGGATCCTAGGCCTTAAACATTTGTCATATATGGACAGACTCAAAAAATTCCAACTATTCTCTGTCTCATATCGCCTACTTAGAGGTGATCTCTGCTTGACTTACAAAGCTATGTCTGACCCAGCTCTGTTAGAAATGCTACATCTAAAGAAATCCCAATCCCTCCGCACCACACGCTCCAGAGACCTCAACCTCATTACCACAATCAAAAGAACATGCTGGAGGGATAGGTTTATAACTCAGAGACTGCCCATGCTACGGGATAAACTTCCCATACATGTCAAACAGAGCACCTCACTGGCCCTCTTCAAGAGAAATCTTGATAAGTGGATGGGAAATAGAAAATTCATGCCAGGGATCACTCCAGTGGCTCTACTTGACAGATCACTGGGAACTAAAGTCGGGTGGCATGATGCCAGGATAATCCTATGGACTAGGCTTATAAAGGATCCAGGGCCATTAGCCTAGTACACACCTATGAACCAATGAAAGCCAGGAGAGAGAAATCAATAAAAGTAAGGAGGTGAGTGAGAAGGGAGAGTAAGGAGATGTAAGGTATAAATAGGTATTTGATCACACATAGGGAAATAGTTTATATTACTGTTGAGGAAGAACAAACACCAGCTTTTGGCTAAGATGTCTTTCAGAATAGTTTTGAATAATGGCATGGAGGGTTTTGACCTGATGGATAGAGGTAAGGAGTTCCAGGCCTTAGCAACATGGTATAAGTACAGGCAATGCCCAGCAGATTTGATAGGTTTGATAGGATGGACAGGAGTTTTTGGTCTTTGGATTGTAATGGCCAATTGGGAACTTAGTTGTGCAGGATGTTATTTAGTGCTGGACAAGCAGATGGATTCTGGATAATTTTATAGATAGTAAAAAGCTGTGTATATATTAGCTGACAGAGAAGTTCTAACCAGTTTAGGCTTTTTAGTGTTATAAAGTGGTGGGTTCTGAAGGACGTATTTGCTGCAAATTTAGCAACTTTGTTATAGCATTGTTCAAGTTTTGATTTATTTGATGCCTGAAGGTTATAAGGATGGGAACACCATAAAGAAGAGTGGGGAGGAGATAAGTAGTGGCAAGTGTAGCTTTAGTTGCATCAGTGAAATAGTGCTACAAACATCCCTAGTTTTTGATGAGGATTTCTTATGCAATTTTATATAGGCAGGTCGAATTTAAGATTATCATTCACTATCACTCCTAATAATTTGCAATGACAAGTGATTTCAGTGGTTGTGTTATCAAGAGAGAGCTTCAAATTTTGTTTTTCATGGGAGAGGAATTTGGGGAAAAGGGTATTAGTTGTTTTTTTTTTGTTTTCTTTTAATAGGATTGAGCATGAATTGTCAATTACAAATCCATGTTTCAGTTGCTGTTAAAGCTTCCTCAGTAATTATTTGGAGGTGTGGCATGTTGCCAGATGTGGAAATGACCATGGAGTCTTCTACGTATTGTATCAGGGAGGTCTGTTTTGTGGATGTGTGGAGAGTATTGGTAAGAGTGTTAAAGAGGAGGGGACCAAGGCTACAGCCTTCTGGTAAACCAGTGATGACTGGGAGGCATGGAGAGAGGGTGGAGCGCCATTTTACTGACTGATACCTATTGAATAGGTAGCTTTTGAACCATAGAAGGGTGGGCTGAGAGATACCTAACGAGGACAATTGAAATAAAAGTTTGCTGTGAGACTTTGTCGAAGCTTTAGACAAGTCTAGAAATAAGGAGGAAACTAGACTGCCATTATCTCTAGCTTTATTGACAGTATCTATAAAGGTTAAAAGTGCAGTGTTAGTACTATTGGAAGGATGAAAGCCATATTGTGCTGGGGACAGGAGTTCTTCCTGCAGGAGATGGTTCAACAACAGTTTTTGAATACATTTTTCAATTATTTTGGAGAAGTGGGATTAGATTTCTATATGTTCAAAGTTAGTAATGTCTGTTGAATTTCCTCCTTTGTGCAGAGGGATAATGTGTGACTTTTTCCAAATGGAGGGAATGTAGAATTTCTGGATTGAACAAGTACAAGGAAGTGACTGTGCACACCAGAATAAACTAAACACCAAAAGAGTGTGTGTGAAAG
The DNA here is from genome assembly GCF_019279795.1 of Protopterus annectens. NCBI lineage: Eukaryota > Metazoa > Chordata > Ceratodontiformes > Protopteridae > Protopterus > Protopterus annectens. The sequence goes on from NC_056744.1 coordinate 1,182,197,728, forward strand.
AATGGCTTGAGGCATGAAATAATGGGACACAAAATGGCAAGTTGAAGCAGTACGAGAAAATCCTTTAATGTCACTATACAGTAGTTAAGCACCACACTGTTGTTCAGTACTTTCATCTTAAAGACTTTATCAGAGCTAAAACACTAACCATCAGTTTCACATTTAAATACATGATAATTAAAAACACATGACCTTTCAATTAAATTCAAAAATATTTGTTGAGTAAGAAAGCAAGTGAAACAGAATAAACCTCTTAAAGTCCTTGAAAAGTTATTATCATATAAAAAATAGATATAAAAATCCCATTTCACATATAAAGTTTTCCAATTGCAAACTCCATTTTTTTTTTTAAATAGAGATCAAGTAAAAATATTTGACATTTAAATTTAAATATAGCCAAAGAACTGACTTATTAAAATGCATTAATAAATTCATAACATACATTATGATACTAATATGGAAAAAAAATGTTTAATAATTTAATAAATAAGTTAATAGGTAATGTAATGATAATGTTAAAATTCTGTAACAAATAATCATAATTTGGCAGATCTTAACTTCAGAAGCATACTAAAACAATCATTCTTCAACTTCAGAAAAATACTAAAACAATCATTAATACATGAAAATTCTGTAGCATTTAGCTTTAGTTGCCAAAACAATTCACGGTATGCTGTGTGTTCCCACACTCCCCACTAGGGCTGACATATGTATGTATATCAGTCTACTTTGATTCACTGAATCATCTCACTGAATTTCAAAACACTCACACCAAATAGTTGAAAGCTGAAATCACTGAAAACTAATTTCACTGAATCACATTTCACTGAATGTAAGTACTGTTGGGCAAATAAAAGTATATGCCCTTTTCCCCACTGTAGTGTGATCCTGCAGTTAGTATATATATATATATATATATATATATATATATATATATATATATATATATAGTTAGGGGGATGTGGGGGATGTAGCCCCCCCCCCACCTACTTGATGCGAGTCTCTTCTGGATATAAATTAAGACACTTCTATCTTTCCCCCCTGTTGAACAGTAGCTGGTCTAAATGTGTGGAAGGCATTATAGCCCTGCACAGCCAGAGTGCTCTCCACTATCTTAAACCCATGTCTCAGTAACTGCACAAACCAACTTCAAAGTCCTCCAGGGTGAGAAAGGCTTGTAGGGAGTAGAGTTTCTTATTTAGGCTCCTAGCATTGTGCATACCTCTCAACCTCTTAGAGAAAGAAATCAAGACAAAACCTTAAATTATTGGGGGACAAAGGCACAAAAATAGGGATACTTTTTAAATATCACACTTAGAAACTTAGAAAGTTGATAGCATAACCGGTATTGCATTAGCTTGAATTTTCTGAAATGTATGAAGTCTGAAACTCAAATGCCTGTTTTTATTTTCAGACTTCAACCCTCAATGATTTGCCAGAAAACCACAATTTTATGAGAAACAGACCAAATATTTGAGGCAAATCTGTACAGTTGAGAGGTATAAGCATTGATCATTATGTTAGTAGATTTATCAGGTTGTCATTGCCCAAGAAAGGCACTGTAGGGGTGGCCAATTGGCTTTGCCAATAATGAAAACCCTACAGAGGACAGGTGCAAGCCATCTCCAGTGAAGCAGCATGTCTGCCAATTATATTATTCCAGGCTGACAAATATTGGTTGCCCCCCCTTTGAATGACACCAAAAACTAAGCCAATTATTGAAGTAAATTATTTTTTGCTCATATCATGGTATCATCCTTGGAGAAGGTAGAATGCTGCTCAATGTTAGGCTCATATCTGCATTGGACACATCATGTCTTTGTTCATACAGAACATTAAATAAATATATATGTTTTATATAGTTCATATAAATGAACACATACGAAGATTTCATGTTCTGCAGGACCTTGCTTACACTTTTGAAGTCATTTGCAACATATTGAGTACTTAATTGGGCAAGTAGGGCTATAATCCTTTCACAAGCAATATCTAAAAATGCAGTCTCTTCCTTAGTCTTAGTCATACCTTTCATCACTAATTTGCAGGTACCTCTCTAATGTTGCTAGGAGCCACCTATACTTGATTTTTATTTATTTTGCAGAAACTTAGCTGGATTAGTCAGTAAAAATCATCAGGAAATCCTCATAACCATTACAGTTAAATACTTGTCTTGCTTCATAAAGTACGTTAGTCCATATTTTATCAACGTTTTAAGTTAACATCAGTATTTTAAATGCTCCAAATTCGGGACATTTTTCTGTAATTATTTTCCTTTGTCCTTAATTCTGGAGGTAAAAGATTGAGAGACTTAACAGTATACCTCTCAACCTCTTAAAACTAGAAATCTGGACAAAGCCATATATAAAAGTGGGCAAAATGCCCTAAAACAGGGACAATTTTTAAATACTGCGCATACAAACTTAGAAAGTGGATAGAATAACAGGTTTTGCATTAGCATGGATTTTCTGAAGAATATGACATCTGAAACTCAAATGTCTGTCATTATTACGTCAGATACGTAAAAAAATAAACTTTAACACACTCACATTCATCTCATCCCTCAAAGAATGTAACTGGCATCCTCTAAAGTACATCAGTCTTGATGACGCAGTTAAATATTTTAATACTACCTTCCTGAGCATCCTTAATTACCATGCCCCCATAAGACTTTCCAGAATCAAAGCACAACCCTCCCCATGGCTACAGGAAACCACTAAGTCAGAAATGAAAAACAGGGATAAAGCCTGGGAGTACTGGCGCAAAACCAAGACCCCCTCAACTAGACAGAAATTCCTAGAACTACGCAATAGTGTCAAAAAGCTAATAAAACAGGACAAATTCCAATACTACCAGTCTGCCCTAGACTCCTCCGAACACAGCCCCAAACAATTCTGGTCCTCCATAAAATCCATCCTCCACCCAGGTAAAGTCAGTACCCCTCCTCCTAACATCCCTCACTCCTCAGAAAATATTGCTACCTCATTCAACACACACTTAACACAAACCATACTATCACTAGCTAAACAACACAACCCCCCCTCCCCTCCAACCCACACCTTCAACTACTAATCTCCCCACTGCCTTCTCTTTTTCTCCTGTACCTACCTCCAACATAAAAAAACTCTTAACTAAACTTAAACCCACCAAATTAGCAGCAGACAACCTCCCAAGTGAATACCTACAAATCGCAGCTGATGCTCTTGCCTACCCAGTATCCATCTTTATTAACCGATCTCTGTCACAAAGTTATGTTCCCACATTGTGGAAAGTATCACATATAATTCCTCTCTACAAAGGCGGATCTCTACAGAACTAACCAATTACCGCCCCATAGCTATTCTCTCTTCACTCTCCAAAATACTAGAGAGATGCATGCACTCTCAGATGTCCTTCATGGTTCACTATTGCAGTCATCACTGTAGGGTTCTTCCTGCCAGCAGCAGCCCCCGATTGGCCAGAATCCCAAAGTCTGGATCGGGCACCAGCTGAGGTCGCATTTATCCTGACGTCAATGTGCCGGAAGGTATAAAGACCTCAGCTGACGCCATTTCCCCAGTCTTTCTTGCCGCACGGTGCCCTTTGCAGTTCTCTGATGCTGGTCGGCCTGTTCCTGTTTGTTTTTGGATCTAACCCCAGGATTTTCGTTTTTTACAGATAAGTACCCCATTGGGGAGGTCTTTTTCTTGCTCCAGTCAGATGTCAGAAAGAGTTAATAATTGTATTTCTTGTGGGAAGCAAATACCTCATAGGGATTTTCACTCTTACTGTATTCCCTGCCTGGGTCCTGACCACGACATTGTTAATTATGTGTTTTGTGCTAGATTTAATCGGCATACTATTAGGCGTATATATAACTTTGCCTTTTACTATTTTGGAAAAAGGTTTAATTACAACATGTCTTCAGATTCTTTTCCGGCTTCTGGGGTGTGTAAGAGGCGCAGGGATGCAGACAGGCCTCCGAGGTCCACAGCAAAGGATGTTACTCAGTTATTGCCAGTTGCTGGTTCATCGGTCATCAGTGAGGCGCCATTGCAGCCCCTGTCATCCGCCTCTTTTGAACCAATTGCCTGTACCAACTCCGGTGTGGAGCTGATGGGGTCTTCAGAATTGCCAGGGACTGGACCTTCGGATACTGCTCCCTCAGTTGGGTCTGGAGCCGGTAGGCAGGTACCGGCTTCTGAGGGAGTTCTCAGGCCTTCACAGCTTCCTGTAAATGTGGATTCGGGTTTACATGCTAAATCAAAGTCTAAGGCTCCAGCTAAAGTGAAGTGGCTAGCACAGGCACCTTTTGATCAGGGTCCTAGGCCTCAGAGGCAGATGCTTAGGATGGCTGAAGATCTCTTAACTATGATCAGGGGTTCTCATCCCCCTTTTGACAAGAAGCCTAGATTACAGCCCGATTATGATTCTTCAGACCAAATTTCTGTTTCTTCTGCTTCCTCCCTTGAGCAGGATTATTATTTTCCTCTTTATGAGGATTCTGATGCTGAAGATTCCTTTCCTTCCGCCTCTCCTCCTGAGGATTATTCTTTTGGTGAAACTTTCCATGATATGAGGGTGCATTTTCACTGGGAAGGGCAGGAATTCTCTGAATCCAATAAAAGGCTTAAGGATTTTCTTCTTCTCCCACAGCATAAGCCTCTGGCTATTCCCCCTGTATTGGACATTGTTGATGATGTTTTTTCGGAAGCTTCTCTCTCTCCTGATTCTTGTCCCCCTACTCCGGCCAAACCGGATAGGTATTATAGGGTTCCAGATTCTCATAAATTTCTTTTTAAAAATCTTTTGCCATATCCGGAAACAATTTCTCAGGGTCCTAAGGGTGTTAAAGCGGCCTCTGCTAAAAATCCTATTCCCTTTGACCGAGAGTCCAGGGCTTTGGAGAGATGGGGTAAAAAGGTTTATACTTCTGCTACATTGTCTATTAGGGCTTTGAACTGTCAATTTCATATGCTGAAGTATCAGCAATACCTTTTGTCTGTATTTCAACAAAAGATGTCAGCTGTGTCTATTGGTGCGGATAATCAGGAGTTACATGATTTATTGCATGCTATTGAACAAGTGGGTAAACATACCCTGCATTGTGGTTTTGATTCTTTGGAAGCTTCTTGTAGGGCTGCAACAACTGGCGCTGTTATTAGACGACATGCTTGGTTAAGGGATCAAAGCTTGCTAGATCAGATTAAAGCCAAACTTTTGGATGCCCCTTTGCAGCACGATGTTCTGTTTGGATCGAAAGCTGAAGAGGTATTGAAGAAAATGGAAGACAAAGCCAATCTATGCAGATGGTTAAGGATTTTCTACAGGTGCAACCTCCTAGATTTAGCAGACACTGGCCAACTAAACCTTGGTCCTTTCCGGGCTCGGACAGGTCTCAGAGAGGCAGATTCAGGCATTCCAGAGGTAGGGGACAGTCACAGTCCCATTTTAGGAATAGGCAGTGGAGTGCCCCCTCTCCCAAGGGAGGTGATGATAAGTCTCAACCCTACCGCAAACAGTCTTTATGACTCTCCCTTTCTGGTTCCACGGGATCCTCTCCTAGAAGCTCCTTTGTGGGGAAGGATTTCTCTTTTTTATCAAAACTGGAACCACATAACCCGGGACAAATGGGTTCTGGACATAGTCTCAAGAGATTACAGATTTCATTTCCACACCTTGCCAAAACCGAACGGTTGGCCAGACCTGCCAAATCATCAGAGGCACAACGACAGGTTCAGTCCCTCCTGGCTATGGGTCATAGAATTGGTGCCAAATTTAGAAATAGGGCAAGGTTTTTATTCCAGACTTTTCCTGGTTCCCAGGAAGGAAAATTCGTGGAGACCAATCCTGGACCTCTCTGTACTAAACACCTTCCTAGATATACCAAAATTCAAGATGCTCACTCTGCAGCAGCTGCTGCCTATGTTGCAAGAATGCTTGGATGGTGACTTTGGACTTAAAAGAAGCTTACCTGCATATTCCTATAAGGCAAGAGTGCAGAAGGTATCTGCGTTTCAAAGCGGGATCGAAACATTACCAGTTCTCTGTGCTGCCCTTTGGCTTATCTACTGCACCCAGGGTCTTTACGAAGTGCCTGGCACCAGTAATGGCATTTTGCAGACAGAAGGGGATTCAAATTTACCCTTATCTGGACGACTGTCTTCTTCAAGCGGACGACAAAGACACTCTACTTCAGCATCTAGCCTTTGTGCAGCATCTTCTTCAGTGCCTCAGTTTCACAGTGAATCTAAAGAAATCAAACCTGGTACCCACACAACAGCTTACTTTCCTGGGTGCTCTTCTGAGTACTTCGACCCAGATGGCATCCTTGACACCAGACAGAAAAGTGCAACTGGCTTCTTTTTCCGACACCTGGCTTCAATGAAACAGCTGACTGCAAGAAAAATTCTGCAGGCTTTGGGTTACACGGCCTCCTGCATTCTGCTAATACCATATGCAAGGCTGTATATGAGGAAACTGCAGTGGTACCTCAAGAGTGTCTGGTCTCAGCATTACCACAGTTTGGAAACAGTGGTCACGATTTTGCCTTGTCTCCAGCGAGAGTTTCTTTGATGGGCCGAAGCCTGTCTACAGAACAAGGGGAAGCCTTTTTGTCCTCCGCCGACCAACCAAGTTCTGACAATGGATGCTTCAGATTATGCATGGGGAGCCCACATGCAAGGGAGATGTCTTCAGGGTGTTTGGACGAAGGAGCAAACGCACCTGCACATAAATTTGAAGGAGATGCTAGCTGTACAGAATGCCCTGATTGCCTTCAGGGACCTTCTTCTGCCAGGACAATTGTTGATACGGACAGACAACACTACAGTGATGTAGTACATCAACAAGCAGGGGGGCTCTCACTCTTACCCCCTGTGCAGATTAGCCATGAATCTCTGGTACACTGCTCTGACCTGCAGTGTCGACTTACAGGTGCAATTCCTGCCAGGGAAAGACAACACTCTGGCAGACGCATTGAGCAGACACATTTCAGATCCACACGAATGGATGTTGGATGTTCGGATATTCAGGATAATTATAAAGGCTTGGGAATGTCTGGACATATATCTCTTTGCATCCCCTCAGAATCATCAACTTCCAACATTCTGCACAAGGACCTACCACAAACTAGCATGGAAAGTGGATGCCCTCTCATTCAGTTGGAAACACCTCTCAGTATATGCTTTTCTCCCCTTTCCTCTTCTACCTCGGGTACTTCTGAAGATAAAACAGGACAGACCGCACATGATTCTCCTGGCTCCCAATTGGCCTCGGCAATTCTGGTATTCCACTCTGATGAACCTGGTTCAGGAGCCTCCCTGGATTCTGCTTCAAATCCCTCATCTACTGTCTCAACGGGACGGCCGGATACTGCACAGTCATGTCGAGACTCTGCATCCAGCTGCCTGGCGGATCCAGGGTCTGTAAACACCTCTGCCCTTTCCAAACAGGTATTGGATGTAATCCTTGAAACTAGACGGCCCAGCACTAGAAAATCTTATGCGGGAAAATGGAAAAGATTTTGCTCCTAGAGTCAAGTCCAGGGTGGTGATTCTTCTGTTCCGAACATTCCTCTGATTTTACAGTATCTGACAAGAGTTATTACATACGGGCCTATCTTTTTCGTCTGTTAAGCTTCATGCTTCTGCTATTTCTGCACATTACGATACGGATCCTCCGATTTTTTCTCATCCATTACTTAAACAATTTCTTAGAGGGGCTAAGAATATTCGGCCCCCTATAAGGGCTCCTGTTCCCACTTGGGATCTTAACTATGTTTTGGAGAAATTAACTTTGTCCCCTTTTGAACCTGCAGCTTCCACGGATTTAAAATGTTTGACTTGGAAAACTGCTTTTCTTTTAGCTATTACCTCTGCTAGAAGAATTTCGGAATTGCAAGCACTCATGGCTGTGGAATCTTTCCTTATTTTGCATCAGGACAGGGTATCTCTACGGACTAATCCCACATTTATGCCCAAGGTGGTTTCGGCAGTGGCCTTGAATCAGTCTATTCATTTGCCTACCTTTTATCCTAATCCTCAAAGTGAGGAAGAAAGTCTTTTGCACTCTCTAGACATGCACAGACAGCTTCATCTATACCTGGACAGGACGAAGATATTCCGGAAATCTGATCAGTTGTTTGTCGCTTATGCTCCTACTGTTCAGGGGAAAGCAATCACTAAGCAAACCATTTCCAAGTGGATTGCCCATTGCATCAAGTTCTGTTACTCTTATCATGGCAATCTGGTTCCTGTTAATGTTAGGACTCATTCTACCTGGGGTACTGCTACTTCAGCAGCTTTTCTTTGTGGGGTTCCTACCAAGGATATTTTGGAAGCTGCTACTTGGAGTTCTGTACATACTTTTTATAAGCATTACAACCTCCCTCTATTCTAAATCCAGGGCAGGTTTTGCTTCTGCGGTTTTGCAAGGTTTTGTGACTGCTCCCTCTGTTTCTCCTCCAGCCACCCTTTCTTAGCTTTGGGACTCAACCCTACAGTGATGACTGCAACAGTGAACCACGAAGGACATAGTACAGTTGTGTACTCTTGCCATAAATGTAGATGTTCGAGTGTGTTCACTGTTGCAGTCCGGGTTACCCTCCCTCCTATCCCCTCTTTTGTTTTTTCCTTGAGTATTGTCTGTTATGAGGTATTTTGGCTGCTGAGGTTTTGGGCATGGTTTCTTTTTTAGCCTTTTCTTTCTGGGCACCTGACATCTGGGGCAAGAAAAACTGGGGAAATGGCGTCAGCTGAGGTCTTTATACCTTCTGACGCATTGACGTCAGGATAAATGCGACCTCAGCTGGCGCCCGATCCTGACTTTGGGATTCTGGCCAATCGGGGGCTGCTGCTGGCAGGAAGAACCCTACAGTGATGACTGCAACAGTGAACACACTCGAACATCTACATTTATGGTAAGAGTACACAACTGTACTGTCTCAGCCTACCTCCTTACTAACAACCTCCTTTCCAATACTCAGCATGGTTTCCGACAAAACCATAGCACCACCACTGCCTTACTCTCCTTTACTAACACTATCCTTTAACATAAAAACAGTGGCTATCTCTCCTCTGCTACTTTCCTAGACCTATCTAAAGCATTTGACATGGTCCCACACAAACAACTTATCTCTGTCCTCAATAACCTATCCTTCTCACAATCAGTCACCAACTGGTTTCAGAGTTACCTGTCTGACCGCCAACAATCCATTGTATGGCAGAATGACATATCTCCCCAACTACCTGTCTCCATAGGGGTTTCCCAAGGACCCATCCTTGGACCCCTACTCTTCTCTGTTTTCACAAATAATCTAGCCTCTGCCACCACACATGGCACACTCATACAATACGCAGATGATTCGACCATCATCTGCTCAGCCCATTCCCTACCCAAACTGCAAAAAGTCACACAGGAAGCCTTTTCCTCTGTTGAAACTTGGTTATCCGATGCCCAATTAATACTTGACCCAAACAAAACTAAACTATTCATCTTCTAACCCACCAAACATACTCAAAACAACTCTCACTTTAACATCACAGCAAAAAACAATACCACTATATACCCAACTGAACACACCAAATTGCTAGGAGTGGAAATAGACAATAAACTAAAATTTGACATTCACATATCCATGACCATAAAAAAAGTCCACAAAAAACTAGGAGCGTTATACAGAAATAAGCATCTTCTCACCAAAGCAGCAAAGATTTCAATAGCAAATTCCCACCTTATCTCCACCCTATTTTATGCCTCTCCAATATATACCAACCTAAGGCAATGCAATCTAAACAAGCTAGAGACCTGCTACAACAAAATTGCCAAATTCGCCACAGGGGCATCCTACCATAGTCACCACTGTCTCTCACTTGCTGAACTGGGCTGGCTTGAACTCCCTCACCTCCTTCAATGGTATCAACTCTCACTCGCCCACAAACTAGTAAACCATCCACTAAATGTCCCATTCCTCCAGAATCTACTCCAACCCTATCAACCCTACCAGACCACTAAGATCCAGCAACAAAAATCACTTGCAGATCACTAAAGCCAATAACTCTGCTGGTGAAGCACTATTCTCTTGCACCATAGCCAAATTATGGAACTCCCTCCCACCCACAATTACCTTATTACCATCATGCACCCACTTCAAAACTTTACTAAAAGCACACCTAAAAACATGCTGGCTATGCCCTTGCAACTACCACTCTAATATCACTCACCCCATCCAACCACTACCTTTCTTTCCACTCCACTAACTACCTTGATTATAGCAAGCTCAGATGCTCATTAGCCTAGTACTTATAAAGCAGGAACTTCTTATTTTAACATTTGTTAATGTCTGTTATGTACTTCACAGATAAATATTCTAGTTGTCTACTGATGTACTATGTTCTTCATCCGTAAAAATGTTGTAAGTAATTGCTATGAAATTGTTAATCGCTATGTAATCCAATGTAACTACTGTCTGTTTATTTTAACTGTGGAGCTTTTCTCCCCCGGCCTCCGCTGAAAATGGACCTACGTCCAGTCGGACACTCCCGGTCAACAAATATAAATAAATAAATATTTTCTGACTTCAGTCTTTAATGATTTGCCAGAAAACCACAATTTTATGAAAAACGGACCAAAAATATGAGGCAAAAATCTGGACATTCTGCGAAAATTAGTACAGTTGAGAGTTACTTAGCAAGCATTTCGGCTGTATTAAAAAGAATGCCAGTCCTTGGGTACCACGGTACCTTATAACACTAACATAGCTAACTCCACAGATATTAAGAGTAAATTTGAAACGGACGGAAAAAGTTAACTTGGGCATCACAGGATGAGTCCCGCCTACACCAACACGTCCTGTTAGTAGGTAATTGTCGCGAGATTTTAGGTCTTGCCGCAGAAGCTGTTGCGCGCTCATCTGTCAGAGCTAATAAGGTTTGTTTTGGGAGAATTGGCTACCTCCCGGTAAAGCGTCGGGTACGCGCGTACAGTGGAGGATACATTGGAATTTCCCTGACTTGTAGCATTACTGCAGGACAAAAGGTCTTGTAAACTACAGATCTGTTGTACATCTTCTTTTGACTGCCTTGTACCCTACCGTCTATTTGGGAACTAATAAGGATGTTCGCAGGGGTACGCTGAAACCGACATGGTACCCTGTCCCCAATCTCCTCGCGCGGGGGATCGGACAGTGACGGCAATATGAAGTCCCAGATTGGGAAACAGCAGGCGGAACCATCGCAGCCAGGACGGCAGCACCTTCCAGATCAGCAACTGGCTGTGGATAGTGGCACCCACCAGAAAGTTCAGCTGCGGGAAAAAACGCATGAAGGGACCCGACGAGGAGAAAGGAGAGAGCAGGTTGGCAGTAACACAACATTTAATATTGTGGTTTACTCTTGCTTTGAAATGCACAGCCCTTTGGGGAGAATTGTGATTACTTGTATTTAAGGTATTTGCTTGATTAATGAAGCCTGCTTTAAAATGAATTATGTCACTCAGTGAAGTGATGGAATGTCATCTTGCATCTTTTGGTTCCTGAAGCAGTTAGGTACACGTATTAATGCAGTACTTCCAGGTAACTAGTTGTTTTTTCTGGCATGGTATTCAGCAAGTTCTGTATTTTTCCCCTCTATTTGTTGCTATGTATCCTTGCTAAACGTATTTGTAATGATGCCATGGGTTTGGGGAAGCAGTTTGCATGTAAGAGCAGCACACCAAACTAACGAGTTCCCTGTTCTTTTTTTTGGGTGCTGCAGCTATTGATGTTGACAAACTGCATAAGTTGAAAAGGAGAACTTGTTATGGGTAGGCTTGGTGCCTACCAACTTTGCTAGGTTAATCCTAGATAAAACAGAAGGCAAGGTGAAATATGATAGTCTTGGTGAGCTTAGTTTTGATCACTGTAGTAGATACAAGCATTTTCATTACTGTTTGTTGTCTTGCTGTACTGTTATTTTAGTTTCCATATTTTTAAAATGGACCTTTAAGGAATAGTCGTTTGATTTTTTTCTTTGTGTTTGGTCATTCAGAATGCTCAAACTCTCATCTCCTTTTTGGTAAAAAGATCTTGGCTAAACTTGAAGCAAGTGGTGGCATAAATGTGCACCAATGAAAAATGAAAGTTTTCTAAGTTTTACATGTATAACTGACCCTACATTAGTAACAATTTTAATTTTAATAGGAAATGTTTGTCAGATCTAAACAGGTTTAAGCAGTTCATGTGATACAATGTGTAATATTCTCTTGCTGTTTCAGAATACGTTTACTTCTATACAAGACAATAATGTCTTTTGCCATAGCCTTGACAACGTTCATTAGGCAAGTTACAGAAATTTGCTTTCTGGATGTTTTCCATGGTGATGTCATATTGTTGTGGAGATGCTTTTGTAGTGAAGTCTGCAGACCTGTAAAGCTTCACGCTGGCTACTCTACTGTCTGTGTATTCTCAATTATTCATTCCTGTGTTTGAGTCTGAACTCTGTGAACTTGCATCCACTGTGTACCCCACTTTCTGTGCATGGCCCAACTGTTCTAAGGATTTTTCAGTTTGCAGTTGCATGGATCTATCACTAGCTTAATTCAGCAAAAGTAAATGACCAATATGTTTACATAATTGCTTTTACTGAATTTTAAGCAGGTACCTGCTGTTTAATGTTCACAGCTGATTTACTTTTGCAATTGTGTCATGAGCTTTTCCTTTTGCTTGGGAAAACCATCTTGGCAAGGTCCATGGAACATGTGCAGCAAACACATCTGGCTAACTGGGTTTAGTGTTTGAAACTGTTGCTAATTTATTTGTCCCCTTTTGCTGTGTTCATGTCTTGTTACATCGAGAAGTTGTATGAAAACGGTATCTCACACTTTTTTTGCTGTGAATATTTGTTGTGTGGTATAAAATGCAGCATTTGAAAAATAAGCACAATAATGAACTCCGGTTCGTCAGCCACTTCTTTGTCACTGTCCTAAAGAATGGTTTGCTTTTTTTTTTTGTTTTGGTGTGGAGCCGGATTTTGTATACAGCTATATTTCTTGTTTTAAAGTACTTTTATGATGATTTTATATAGTGATAGAGTCTACTTTTCCATTGTCACCAAGGTTCCTGATCTTTAAAGCACTATACTGGAAGTTGGAATTAGTTTTGCAGCAAATCATCATTTTTATGTTCTCATTGTGTAGTGATTTTTTTTTTGGGGGGGGGGTGAACTAGAATTTTCAAATTCTGGGACAATGCTCATTGCTGGCTGTGGAGATAGGTTTTTGTTTACATTTTCCCATACTTTATTCATACTGTTAAAGTAAGCTATTATACCTGCAATATTTCTAATTCCGTTCCCACTCACAGCTTTGATCCCATAGCGTTCACACAATATATAAGGAAAACTATCTTGTGATGATGTTTTTTTTCAAAAGTTTGAAGCACAACAGATGAATAATTGATGTGAATTACATATCCTACAGCTTCACAAATTGTTAATGGATCTCAAGGTCTAACTAAACATAGCAATGATAGTTCAAAAATGTCATGTATACATTTTTTGCATTTAAACATTTCTTTTTTGTAACATTACAAAAGGTTGGATAAGCAATAGTTCTGTTAATACTCGGAAGTGCCTGAAAATGTGCTGTAGCTATTCCTTGGCTACTTTGTGTTTTAGTATTTATCTTCTTTCAGTAGCTGCAGTGACAGCTTCATTTGCAGTATTTATTACAGTTGATTGTAGGTCATGCTTTCTCATAGGAACACTTTTGTGGCAGTTTATCTCATGTTTGAGACAGCCACCAAGTGAGCATCAGATGGGTTATCACTTCCCTGTTGGTAGTGGCATCTGATTTCTGTCCATTAAAACACTCATGCAGTGATTAAAAGCAGTCAGTAAGGTCCTTTATGATGTTCTGTTCTATACCATATTTCTGGTATCGGTGGTATATTTTCTTTTAAAATTGTGTGAGAAAAAGTAGCCACTTGCATCTAGGAGAGTTCCACTCGACCTTCATGCCGATCTTTTAATTCTGTTCCATGTATCTTTGTTCTTTTGGTTTTTGCTTTTCAGCACTCTGTGTTTTAATTGTACCAAAAACTAAATGTAGCACATAAAGAGTGACACGACAAGGTAAGGATTAATGTTGCTCTATAGTTTTGACCTCCATTATTGTGTTTGTGAAGCTTGCATGTTCTCTGTATGTTCCTGTGGCTCTCCAGTATCTTTTAACATCCTGCCTTTTAATAAACTAGTATTCACCTATGTTGTTTCCTCCTCGATGCTGTAATTTCTGGGATCATCGCATGCCACTGGGATCTTGAATTAGGCTAAGTGGTAGGACACATATCATGTTAATCAGAAAAAAACTGTAACTAACTACTGAAACTAAAAATAGTTTGGGATGTCATAAATTAAATAATTAATATGTTTTCGCCTTTTTGTAACTGAGAAGGTGGTGTCTATCTTTTTACATTCCCTAAACATGAATGTTAAGGATCTGGAGACATTAGAGATGTTCAGAGCAGTATATGGATTAAGTATCTGTGCATTTTCATAATAAACTGGGAGATATACTTGTGTAAATGCATTTGACCTAGTGGAGAAGGTACAAGTAATTCAAACGACTGGTTATCATTAACCTTCTTTCAAAATGTATGTCTCGGTACAGTGTAGTATTGAACAATTTCAATATAAAAGTATTAATTCATGTCCACTGCTTTAAATATAGGTCATTCATCAATGCTATATGTGTGAAATGTGCCAAGTAAAAATTTTGCACTGTCTCTTAGAAATATCGACACACAGATGTTTTGATTATCACATAAAATATTGAAAGAGTGCATTCATTGAACTACTACCTCTCTGTTTCCTTGAGCATGTGATAAACTATTTTTCTTGGTTGTACAAGTCCTTCATTATGCAAGGCTATTACTCGTTGTATGTGCTTCAGTGGAGTTATTATGTTTTGAGAACATGCAAAGACATGACAATATAAATGCCTGTCTAGTAGATTCAGGCCAGGTTTCTCTGTGTCGCACGTCAGCATGACAGTGGTCGGTGCTGTTATTTTTTTTAGTGCTGTAGGTTTATGAAATTGTGTCCTGAAGAGAGCTTCTTAAAAGTATGAACATAGTCTTAAATTTCATATAGGTTCATAGGTTGGTACTAGGCTATCAGCCCTAGTACAAGCCTAGCCATAACAATTCCCCGAATATTTCTTCCCACGATATTTACTTCCCTGGACCCCTGTATAGCAGGGCGACTGATGTTATTCCCCGGGGTGAATTTCCTATCTCCCATCCAATCGTCAAGGTTCCTTTTGAAGAGGGCCAAGGAGGCGCTCTGCTTGATATGTATGGGCAGTCTTTTCCAGTGTATGGGGAGTCTCTTAATCACTCCAGCATGTTTTGTTCATTGTGATGACAAGGTTTAGATCCCCGGAGCGTGTGGCTCTGAGGGATTGTGTTTTCTTTAAGTGGAGCATGTCCAACAGCTCAGGGTTTGACATGGCCTTGTATGTTAAGCAGAGATTGCCTCTGAGTAGACTATATCCCATAGAGTATAGTTTTTTTAGACGGTCAGCATAGGGCATCTGCTTTAGGCCTATGATTCTTTTAGTGAGGTATTTCTGTGGCCTTTCCAGCTGTTGCAGATGTCTTGTGAGGTACATTCCAAATGGGGTGTTGTACTCTATAATGGGTCTAATGAGGGATGAGTACAGTGGGACAATGATCTACTTTTTTCTGGATGAAAAGCCCTTAGTGATGAGGTGTGACACATAGAAGGGTTTCCTGACTGTTGTGGCGATGTGGTTATCGAAGGTGGGACCACTGTCCACCTGTGTCCCTAACTCTCTTATCACACTTTCGGTGTTTAGTGTACTGCCACCTATGTGGTAATTCATGGGTACATGGTTTTTCCCAGAGGGGATAACTATATATTTCTTGACATTAAGCTTGAGCCCATGGCTCTGGCACCAAGCATCTGTTTCTGTAAGGCCCTTTTGTAGAATATCCACTTAATTTGGGGATTCAATAATGGCTCCCAATTTGCAGTCATCTGTGAACTTTGTTAGCCAGAGTCCTTTAGTGTTGGCCGGTATTGTGTTTCTAAAACTGATGCAAGTTGACCATTTGGATTGCATATCTTCATTTATTGTACTTACTGTCATTGCTTACAAATGGCGAATGTAGTCGAAACATAGATACTTTAGCAGGGCTGATAGCATACCATGTGACTTCATAGTCTCAACGGTTAGTGACTTTCCTTAAAGGACACAGTGAAATTTTAGTTTTGCTACATTTGTAATATTTTTTTATTATTTTCATTAACTTGCCTTTCATTTTATTCAGAAGGGATATACTAGAGGAGATTGTTTCATTTATTTAATGGATGTCAGCTAGGAAAAACCTCATCTATTTAGGCCAATAACATATTTAACATATATATATATATATATATATATATATATATATATATATATATATATATATATAACAGCAGGTTGCAGCATATTTTTATGGAATTAAGATCTTTATAAGAAATAAATGATTTCACTTCCACGTCTAAACTGCCGTTGTAAAAATCCTAATGTGATCTTATTCTGCAGTTTTAATTATATTTATTGGTCATATTTTTGTTTTGTACGTATAAACTCAGTATTCATTCTAATGACTGAAGGATGTAAACATATGTTCAACCCCATAAAATCTTGGACATATAAAAACAGTCAGCATACTATACATACATGACTTCAAAACAATGTTATTTCCATTACTCTTTGATCATTTAAGGTAAACGGTGCAAAAGGACATGTCCTTTTTTTAGGTCATACAGCCTACTGGATTTTAGGTTTCATACTTAAATTTTTCATCCATTTGAGCTGATGAATATTGACCAATTTTCACAGATCCACCATTTAAAAGTTTTGTTTAAGAATGTGTGCAATTTCTGTGCAAGTCCATTTGTAATTCAGCTGGAGTTTTATTTTGTGATCTCCTCAGTACGGCCACTGCAACCTGCTTACAGTTGTGTGTGTGAGAAAGACAGCACATCATTTAGCTTGTTCTCAGGCGACTGTGAATGGGTGAATGCAGAACCGATGAGGAAGAGAATATAGGAAATGAATACAACCTCCCTCATAGTCAGGTGACCCTTTACCCTGTTCTTCCAACTCACATGCCTTAAGAGAAGTGAATGAGCTGTAATGGCCTGATTTCCTTGGTATCCAAGGTTATGGGAGGTGGGGGTGGATAAGACAAAGTAAAGTTAATGTCTAACAGTTATATGAACCAGTAAAACTACCTGATGGGCTAGAAACACTTGGGTATGCTGTGTATTCGTGTTATATCTGACATTTGATCTAGTATACCAGTTTAAAGTTTTGCACTGATGCTGCACTTGAGACATTGTCTGTTGTTATAGCTCTTAACCAATCAGAGAGAATCAGGGACACTTTTTTAAAATATTAGTACTATTAACCTGAGACACTGTCAGAACAAGAAAATGTGAATTAATATTCATTTTTTGAAGTAAAAGAAGGCTATAAGTCTAATTATTGTCATTATTTATTAAGTATAATTGACCATCTTTTCTCCAAAGGTCACCAATCGTAGGAGGGAATAAAGAGGGACAGAGCTAAAAGCCGAGTCAAAATTGGGGACTGAAGGACAAAGGAAAAGAGGAGTACTTGTATTAATTGCAAGAGGAGCTCCAGTAGTTATAAAAGAGGATAAAAAAGATGATAATGGTAGATCTTGTAGTGCTAAGGGGATACCGCAAGGGAGGAGGATTATACTGGCATGTATTTATATTCTACCTAAAACTGCTATAATGGAGCTTAAGAGAATTCTGGGAGAAATAATTAGCTTTCAGCAAGGAATATTACTTATAGGTTGGGACTGGAATTTGATTTGCAGCAGTGAAGATGTGTCTGGAGGCCCATAAGGGAAAGTATAACAAAAGAGGGTAGATTTTTGAAGAAATTTATGAAAATATTTGACATGTAAAATGTGAATTCAGTAACAGGAGTTCAGAGTGAATTTACATATTGTTCCCCAAGAAATAAAAACTGTGCTAGGGTAGACAATGTATATTTCACAAGGACATGTGCATTTAATTGAAGGTCTTGATATGCACCCAATAACTATTTCAGACCATGCACCAATAATGACTAAAATAAAAACACAAGGTAATGAAATAAAAATGAGACATTGGCACTTTCCCACCTATCTGTTGAAAAGAGGAATTTAAGGAATGGGTAGTGGAGGTTATTCAGGAGCTATTCAAGAGGATAGAAATTACCTCTAAAAATATAGCTAGGAAGTGGGATAAAATTATGGTGGAGGGAGCTATGGTTAAGAAGTAACACAAATTATTTAGATGGACTGACAAATGTTAAAGCATTGCAGAATAGGGGGATGTCACAGAACAAGAAGAGAATCGGCTGCAGAATGCTAGGCAGAAAATAAAAGATTACCTCGATAATATACATGAGTTTACAAAGATTGCTGTTAAAGCAACTGTTTTTTAATAACTCTAGAGCACAAAAACTTTTATCACAACAACTCGGGCAACAGAAAGTAGAAAGGGCTGTCACCAGGGAGCCTATAACAAGGAAGGTAACGAGATCCTGTAGAGTTATTAGAAGTATTTTGGAAATTCTGTGGAAGTCCTATATAAAGCGGAGAAAAGATGCAAACGGAAATGTTTATGGAAGAATTAAATATGCCAAGATTAGAAGTAGATGAGTTTTAATTACTATTGGTTAGAATAGGATGAGATGAGAGAAAAATGGTGATGTATAACCAATCTATAAGAAAGTCCCCAGGAATGGATGTTATTCCTGTGGAAGTTTGGAAGCCAGGGGAGAAAAGAAAATCTGATAAAGATCTGGAAGGTTTTGTTTAACAGTATTTTAAGAGGAAGAGAAGTACCGACATCCTGGAAGAAATCTGTGGTAGCTGTAATAGCTAAAGAGGGTAAAGATCCATCGGATCAAGCTTCATACAGACACATTTGAATACTAAACCATGATTATAAATTGTTTGTCTCTATAATGTCTAAAAGAATACAAAAGTAATGCCAAAATTGATAGATATGGATCATTGTGGATTTGTGGAGGGGAGGCAAACATTAGCAGAACATTGATGATCCAGAGGGAAACAGAATGTAAGAAAATACCATTATTTGTTTTTAGTGGGTCTTGATGTAGCATTTGGCAGAGTAAGCTGAGACTCTGAGTACAGCAATGGAAGAATTTGCATTTCCTGAAAAAAATAAGGTTGAGTAGGAGGGTTCCTATTACTTTGTCCAATGTTTAGGTTGTCGAACGCCTAAACGTCGACACCTAAATCTTGAACACTCAAAACTGCGACTGGCCGAATACGCAGATTTTTTCCCAGTGAAAACATTTGCTTGGCCGTCATCAGGGATTTGCCCTTTTCCCCCGATGTAGAGTGATCTCAGAGTTGGTATATTTAGTTGGGGGGGTGAAGCCCCCCACTTGATTAGGGTCTTAAAGTATGATTTGTTTTGTTGGCCAAGCAGATTTTTTCACGGGGAAAAAATTCACGTAATTAGCCGGTCACGGTTTTGAGTGTTCGACATTTAGGTGTTGATGTTTAGGCATTTGACAACCTAAGTGTTCAGCATTCTAATATAGATCCGATTTGCAGGATATATAAAGGATTGGAGACACAAATTAAACTGGGTGGTGTCCTCTCTGATAATTTTTGCTTGAGCAGAGGAACCAGGCAAGGGTGTCCTCTTTCCCCTTTGTTATTTGCAGTATATTTAGAACCACTGACAAAGAAAATAAGGGGCTCAAAAATTAAAGGATATAATTGGTAGTCAAGAAAGGCTGACTGTATTTGCAGATATTATTTTATAGATGACAAAAGAGACATTACAGTGTGGGTATGGATAGTAAGATACAAGCAGTTAAAATGTTTTTATTCCCATTAGTCTTGTACACAGTTCAGGCATATTTTATCAACTAGATGAGAAGTTGAGGATGGCAATTAATAAAGAGCTAAAGGACTTTATCTGGGAGGAGAATACGCCAAGGGTCAAGTGGGATAAGCTAATTCTTGCAGTAGAAGAGGTGAATTGGGATTACCCGATTTGAAGGGGTATTTCATAGCTACACAGTTAAGGCTCCTATACATAGCACAAGCAGAAAACTGTAATTCATAGTGGAAAGGGATGATGATGAAACTGAGGGAAAGCTCAAGAAACAAGGAGGGACTGGTATTTTGGATTCAGGCCTTTAAGGATAATAATAATTCTACAGAATATTATACCTATAAAGTAGCAGAATATATCCTAAGGACTATGCCAACACTGGAATGGAGAAAGGAGATTCTGCCGATAGGGGTTACTGCAATTAGGGATATAGACAATATGCAAGAGGGGGGTTGGAATTTTATTGGAGAAAACTGGCAAAGGACCAAGGTATTGGGAGCAAATAACTAGAGAGGAAAAGATGATAGACTGAGAAGACACCAAAAATGTATTCGGACTGCAGGTTAGAGCGATTACTTTCCTTATCAAGGACTGATAGTATAGGCAAAGAGAAAGAAATGGGGGGTCCTAAATGAAAGACCGACACTGGTAGAGTTTTTAGTAGAATCTAGAACAGAAGCTGCCATTAAAAAAGGAGTAATTAGTAGAGAATGTCAAATATTGCATAATAACTGCAACAGTCAATCAGAGGAGGTTAGAAAGGATTGGAAAGAGAGATTGGATAAACAATTCACAAAAAAGCAAGGGGATGATATGTGTATTTCTCCCAAGTATGCAACAAAATCTAGAAGATTTCAGATTTTTGCTTGGAAATGTTTATACAGATATTTTTATAGCCCAAGTAGACTCCAGAGAATTTTTCCTCGGATGGAGGTGTGACTGAGAAGAAAGGGATAGTTGGGAGCATAATAAGTGGGAGTGCGGTGAGTTGGTGGACTTCAAGGATTCCCTCCGGGATGCACAGTTGGAGATGCTGGGTGGTAAGACTGGTCTGACGAGGGAGATCATTTTTCTGAGCTATGATACAGAATTGGAATTGCCTAGACATGGCAAGACCTTGCTGAGTGTTTATCACTAGAAAATGAAAATCAAAGTCTAAACCAACTTTACTAGAAGTAGTGACTATAGTAACCGAGATCAAACGACTGGAGCTGGGATCCTTAGAAAAGGGTAGGAGCAAACTACATAGGAAAAAATGGGAATTGTGGGAACAGTACATGTAGGGGAGGAATGAGGTTTAAAAAGTAGACAGGACTTAAATGAGCTATGTAATATTTGACTGAAAATGATCGGGTAGATTATTAATAATGTGTAATGTTTGCAATTGGGAGTGTGTCCGTATGGATTGTGATGTAAAATGCTTGCAACTAGGATTATGTTGGTGCGGTTTGTTTTCATTTATATGGATGTATGATTGTCTATATCATAAGTGGTTTAATAAATATGTTTCTTGCTTAAAAATGGGCAGGTATTGAATAATTTATGTAATGTTGCTTAGATTATGTGATTATACAGCAATACTTGTGGTGAAGTATAATTTTTGTAAACATGAACTTGTTAATACAGTTTGATTACTATTTTATAAATTTGCCTATGTCACAAGTAATGATTCAATAAAGGTGTTTAAAAAAAATTAGACACAACCTCACCCTAAAAAAATATGGCTGTCGTCTCCCCCCACTTCATAGCTTATTCACTGCTGTTTAACATGAAATGCATGGTAGTACAACACTCTGAAGATGAAAGTGAAAGAAATGAGTGAATTTCCTTCAGTATGTGTACAAATGGATCCTAAAACAAATTGCCATTGGTAGTGTGAGTTGGATTAGTCTTAATGTCCTTTCACCTTTTAAACTAGCTTTAATGTTCTCATGGGTAAGTTTTACTAGCTGAATTTAGACATTTAGGATACAGGGACTTCACCTCAAGTGATTTTTTTTCTTATTTTGAATAGTAGCCAACAGCAGTCGAAAAACAAATTCCAGCCGTCCTCCACTCCATTGAATTTGCTGAACGCTTTGTAGCATCTCTTGAGTTGCCTGTTGTTGGGGGAGGGGTTAGATGAGAGTTTGCTTGCCTCATTATTGTCTGTTCCATGAACATGGTTTACAAGTAAGCCTTTAAAAGTAAGTTACAGTGCCTAGTTTGAATGGAAGGTTAATGTTACTACATCACCCCTCTCCTGCCTGTTGTAGTTTCCTCTTGGCCTCCTAGGCACTAGACCATCATTGGCATCTCTCTCCCATGTAACCCATTTAGCCCGTCACTCATCACAATCATGATGCAAGAGGTACTGAGAGGCTTCTGATCGCACCCCTCTACCACCACCATAGACCAAGTCTTTCTAAGATCCCATGAAATTTAGTGGAGTTGGTTGCTGTCTTAGTCTTGGAGCAAGGATTTGTGGTGTGCATGCTTGGGAGGGGGATTTGTGCTGTGCATGCTTGGGAGGGGAAGGTTTCTCTAGGTCATAGTGCAACTTTTCTGCCTTATTTTGGTTTCTCCTTGAAGTAACATCTTGGTAGATATTGCATACTGTATTTTAATCGTGCATGCAAATTGGCAACAGCTTTTCCCTCTTGTTCTATTTTGGCTGACTTACTCAGTATTACATATGGTATAGTGATCTAAGACTTTGTGTGATTCCTGTCAGTATTTAAAGTAATTTCATCAGAAAAAAAACACCTTATCTTACCAGTACAGTTTTCACCCCATTGGCTAACATTTTCAGACTCTTAATTTTGAGCCACTGACCATAAACAGTAAACTTTAACTTCAGTAAATAACTAATTTAGGGAAGGTGAGAAGTACGTCCATAGATTATAATCCTATCTAATGCACTGATGTGTCCATTAAAGTGTTTGGTTGAACCTCACATTATCCCTTAGTTGATGTCACTGAGGGATACACTAAATATTTATTTGGGCCGTGGTTTAATAAAATAGTTGATGAAAGCTTTTTATTAAAAAAAATGTTTAAATAAGGGAACAAATTAATGAGTCCATAGTGGCACTTAACCTATTAAATGCTGCAAAGTGCCTAGGAAACTAAACCTATCATTTTAAGCTGTACTGGTATACCACAACTATAGTGACAGCTTTTCAATATCTCCTTTATCCAGTAGCTTTTTTAATCTACGGATGCAAAGGTAATACTGTTTGTATTTAACAGTCTGTTGCAAGTAATGGGGTCTTATTCATGCTGACAGCTCATTCCGTTTTACATTTCAAAAAACTGCTTCCTTGTTGGCCTGTCATTTAATGGAATAACTGAGAGTCGATAATGTGTAATCCTGTTTTAGAACTGTTTGCAGATTTCTTAGTGCTTTAACAGCATGTTTTAAACTTTGTAATATTATCCATAGGTACATCATGTATCTATTAAAAATGAAAGTATTAAACATTTTAAAACCCTGTTGAATAATTAGCCTCCTAGACTTTTTTTAAAAATATATTTTAACAAATTTTGCTCTTGCCAAGGGATATGCAGTGCTTTTTTCATCTTGTACTTTGTCCGTATGTAATAAAGGTGCTCTTTGAGATTCCAGAGTGTGCCAGTTTTAGGTTTCTTTGTTTGGTCAAATATAGACCAAGGGATGAAATTATTTGAAAAGTGTTAGTGTTTCTGTCCATGTCAGGAACTCAAAATTAGGCTTTAGAATTCTTCTGGGGATGTGAAATATGTGATAGCAACAGCTTCGCTAACAGATGCCTTGCTGTTCAAGTGATGACCTTCATGTGTCTGACTCCAAAGCTCTGAGCAACTGCATTTAAAAATAAATGTAGTTCAAGGGCTTCCTCTTCTTATTTCAGCTTTTCCCAGTTAGGGGTCGCCACGGTGGATCACCTCATGATTGGCAGTAGAGTTTTACGGTGTCGAGTTGCCAGCCCGGCGCCCAACCTTCCACGGAAAGCACACACACACACACACACACACACACACACACACACACACACACACACACACACACACACACACACACTCACACCTAGGGCCAATTTAGTGTGTCCAATCCACCTTCAGCATGTCTTTGGGATGTGGGAGGAAACAAGAGCACCCGGAGGAAACCTATGTGACCACAGGGAGGACATGCAGACTCCACACAGAAGGCACCCCAGCTGAGGATCGAACCAGAGAACCTCTTGCTGTGAGACGACAACGCTAACCGCTGCACCACTGTGGCCACCCGAAATGTAGTTCAAGAGCTATCTTTCATTAATTTGAAGTGAATGCTATTGAGCTCTTGGCTCACTGGAGCCAGAATGCTACTGCTTTTCTTGTTACACCTGAACAGTAAAAGAAACTGCAGAATTGGGGATAGACGTGGGCCTTTATATAGGGCAGTATGGACAAAAAAGTGAGTCATTATATGGGAACAATTTCCCAATTAAATATAGTGACCCTGATTTATTGGAGCTAGCTGTTAAATGAAAAACAGTTGTGTGTATTTAGGGATATTTAAATATTTTCTGTGCAAATGTTATGTCACTGCCTAACCAGATTACAGAAACTTCCAGAATCATGGCATCATTCCCTGGAGTTGTGGCTAGTCTGTCTTACTCTACAATGTTAACCTAGTGCATACTACCTGACTAGACCTTTTTTTTTTTTTAGTTAGGGGACTGTGGCAGAATTCCCCTTCAGGAGATACAGTTCTATTCTTAAAGTAGACATGTTGAGGTAGAAGCTCCGTGAATTCCCTTAAAACAATTAGCCTTCAGTTAAATGAAGACCAAGACTGACCTTGCCTCTAGCCTCTCCTTGGGAAGGGCATTCAGATTCAGTATTTTTTTGCCAGCTGACCTTCCACTGACTCTGTGACTCATCAGGTTTTTTTTTTTCCCCCAGATCATAGTTCATGGCATCTTGGATATATTTATTGATGTATAGTTGTTGACTCTACTCTGGCTAGAGCCTGCTTAAATTGTAGCTAAACTGCATATTTGATGATATGGTGCTAGAAAAATTAACATATTTTTTTACGATAAGACCAGAGATTTATATTTGTTGATAAAACTTTTCCGAGTAAAAACATCGTGTATAACTTTATCCAAGCAAAGAATCATTAAGTAATACTGAGGTTGTTTATTGTGTTGGTTTTGCTTTGCCACAATGTGTATGAACATGATATTTGCAAATTTGCTGACTAACCGACATCAGAACACTAAGCTCCTTAGGATCCCATTTAAAGAAAAAGTGATATTTCAGTGGAAGGATTGAGTTTAATTGTTTAGATAACTTTAAACTAGTCTAATAACTATATATTTTTTAATTACAGCAGACTAGTGAGGGTGAGCAGTATATTGTGGTTAACTGTATTGAAAGCTTTTGGAAAGTCAAGGAAAAGTGAGTCTACAAGTTTTTCCTGAGAAGAGTCAGGCCCTGAAATGAAGTGTGCCTGGTCAAAAAACACATTTTGTGGTATACTATAGTCGAGACGTTAGATGGGTCGTGATGTACATGCAGTGCATCACTGTAATAGTTAGTTTTAAAAGGCGAGAACGAAGGACAGCAGGCTTCTAGTTATGTTATGGGGAGGTTATTGTGTGTAAGAAGATTATAAAAGAAGACTTCCATATTTTCAGTTAAATAAAATTCCTGAACTGACTTGTTTAGAAACATCCAGTATGGGGTAGGAGGTTGTATCTGCTGCATCGTTAGTATACAGGAGAAGGAAAGTCTGCTGATGGAAAAGTCTGTTTCAGTTGTAGTAGCTTGTTAGTAGGTCAAGTAGGAGGTACTGATGCTTGGTCGAATTGGGCAGTTGTAGGTTCAGAAGTAATTGAATGATGTGCAGGTTTAATAAGGTTAATAAGTACTTGGTTTGTTCCCTGATGATAATTGCAAAATGTATTGGCTATTGGAGCAGTTGCAAATGCCGGGATTAGGTAGTGGGTTGGGTTGGGAGACTTGCAGTATACTTTAGCTATGTTACATTTTTTTCTGTAGAATTTGCTCGATATCTGGCCCACAAATGTTTAGCTTTACTCCAATATCTCACACCCACTTTACTGCATTCTGGAAATGCCATTTTGACCACATCCTCGTTTGATGAGAATATCTTCACTTAACGATGGACATTTGGCATACTTGTAAATAGTTCAATGTTTTGTAGTTATGTATACTCATCAATGTATTCCTGTTTTTATTGTTATCACTCCAATGTCAGTAAAACTGTAGTAAAAAGGAATTTGCTTGACGTCTTTATTTTTGTGGTGTCATTTTGTGATATTTTTGTCCGTGTTGTTCATCAGTGATTTGACTTCTTTGGTGATCCATGGCAGAGTCTTTGCCTTTGTGTTCTTTTTATTTGCAGTTGCAAGATTATTGAGAACATTTAGTATTTCTTTGGAGTGTAAAGAGATAATTACTTTTAATGGTGGACTGCTGATTTGATTGTGTGCTACTAGAGCATTGGTTTTGGCAAGGTAATGTTTGTTTTGTAGACATTTGTAATAACGTTTTCCTTTAATATTAGTGTGTACTCAAAGTATGAATGCGTACCTCTCCTCAACCTCTTGGTGCAAGAATTCTGGACAAAGCCAAACGTTTAGAAAGTTGCTAGAATAGCATGTTTAGCATTAGCATGCATTTTCTGAAGAAATTTTAATCTAAAACTCAAATGATTAACATTATTTACTGACTTCAGTCCTCTGTGATTTGCCAGAAAATCAGACATTTTGGGAGGAACAGACCAAAATTCAAATCTAGAGATTCTAAACGGTTGAGAGGTATGTTTGAATGTGGTGTAATAGTTACTAATGCACTTACATATGTTGCTTGCTGTTTTGATATTGCTGACTACAGATAAGTGCTACCTAGTCTAGAATGTTTTTTGTCTTGGTTATATTATCAGTTTTTGTAGGGCAGCTGATAAGTTGTGCCATTCAATACTGCTATATTGATGGGAAAATAATTACCCTGTCAAGGTTGACCTTACTCACTCATTTCATTCATGACACTGTTCTGCACTGTCCTTTGCAGAATTTAGTGGTGTAATGTATGCATATTTATAACTTGTATTTTTATATACACATTCACAAAAAATATTTGTATACATGTAAGAATGTGCATATTTATATAGTTTATGTGCATACATGTCTAGATATGTATTTGCACTAATTGCAGACTCGTGCAGTATATATGATGTAACATAATACGGCAGTTTTTGCTTGAATGGTGTATAAAATTATGTAAATACTTCTAACAGAATTGTTACTTTAAGAAAATAACTTTTTTTGTATTAGGCAGAGAGGAATCCCACAGTGCTCAGTTAAGTGGTGTAGAAAAGAGAGGGCTGTATGCCTAACAAAGTAGGAAATAGTTTCTGTGACATTGGTTCTGATTGTTTTGCTGCATTAAGGAAGAATAGCTGTGAAATGGTCTGAAAAGAGCTGGACCCCTTCAAGTGAAGGGGGATGAGACTCAACCAGAGTGTGTCTACATGGACTTTTATTCCTACTTCTTTGCAGTGAAGATGAGAATTATTGGACTGATTTTGAAAACTGTTGCCTTTTGTGTGCTAACTGTGGGACTTCTTTTCCCACTATTTGTTCAAAAACTTTATTTTTGGTTGTGTAAGAGTGTGCACCACTGCTTTCTGTTTGTGATCAAATAAAAGCTGCATATTTTTATAATCCTTGGACGTTTGGGACATTAAGATACCACATTGTGGGTACAACTGGCATTTAGGCACATTTTTTGTTCCTGAAAGTTATTGGAGCAAATTTATCTCACCTGAAGAGAGAACATTTTTGTGCTGTTGTAATCAGGCCAGTCCTGTGGTATGTGCTGTGTTGCTGCAGAGTGGAAAATACCTAGATTGCAGTTGCCCAAACACCATGCTTGCTTAAGTCAAACAACTCTTGCAGACCATTAGCTGCCGTTGAAGGTATGGAATCTATTGCCAGAGCTGTATCAATGTCAAGGGCAGTTGCAACATTGAAATAATTGACCAGGGAGGATGACTCAAGATATACTTGGTATTATTTGAGTAGTAATAGTATGCATATCAAGACTGGATTGTAGTGACTAGACAGCATCCTCTTAGCTCAGCTTACTGGGGAGACCTCATGGACATTGACATTTTCTGTTATCAAAATGGTAAAATCGCATTTATGTAACCAGCAAAAAGCATGCTACTGATGATATTATATTTATGGAATGTGATAACTGTGCTGTATCAGAGTAGCAAAAGTAAATTTGAGTGCAGTGTCTTAATTGATAGCAAAGAGCTGCAGAGAATAGATACAGGTAGTATGGTCACACTTACAAAAGTCATATTATACAACGACCCCCCCCCCCATTAATATTCCAAAACGTGCACACTGATTGTTCAGCTTGCATGTTGTAAATTAGACTTATACTAATGGAAAAAGGTCCGGTTGCCCGGACTTTTTCCATTAGTATAAGTTTTTTTTTTTTACAGCAACGGAGAGCGCAAGATCTCCGTTGCTTTTTACACACTGTCTCGCTATGTTGAAGGAGTTTAACATAGCGAGACAGCTTTAAAAAAAGCAACTGAGATTCTCCATTGCTATTTTTAAAGTTGTCTCGCTATGTTAAACTCCTTTAACATAGCGAGACACTTTGTAAAAAGCAACAGAGATCTTGCTTTCTCTGTTGCTTCCACCCACAGCTCTGATGTACTGCGTAAGCATACGCATGCGCAGTACATCAGAACTGCCGCAGAATACCAGACGGCTGTGGAAGGGCAGCAAGGAGGCATTATACAATGCCATTATTTAAGAAAAGTAATTATTTCTTTTCTTAAATAATGTCATTGTATAATAGCAATAACCCACTTCTGGGTATGGGTAATGCTGGATTTACCCGCGGTTGTCTTTGTTTGGCCACTCAGGCTTCACCCTTGTGACGAAACCACACCAACTGTGGGTAAATGCAGCATTACCCGCACCCAGGCGTGGGTTATTGCTATAGTATGTTTGTGAAAAGCCAGCCCTTACTAAACAAAGCTATTGAAGTAGTGAATATTCACAGAAATATAAGAAGTTAATCCCATTCATCAACTAGAAGTACAAACTGTGTTTGGGGAGACAGTTCCAGTGTCTCATAATATAGGGAGAGTATAGTTATCTGCCTGCTGCTTTATGGGATTTGGAGGTGGTTAAGAGGCTTTTGGGACAAGCTCACAGGTTTATTGGTGGAGAGTAGCGTTTGAAGATGCTTTGTAGTGTGGGGCAGGTGTTAAGTTTATGGATTATTTTATGGGCAGTAAGTAGCTGGGCATAGGTAATGTAGTTGTGTAATTCTAGCCATTTTAAATTTTTTTAGTGCAATGTAGTGGAGAGATATATGCAAATTTGGCTATTTTGTTGTAATGAGCTTCAAGTTTATTTTGTAATTTATACTGCAAATTCATTACTATGGGGGATGCATAAAAGAGAGATGGCAGACAGTATAAGGTCTCTAAACTTCTGCTAGTGGAGTTAGTAAGGAAATTTTGTTTCTGTATAGAAAGCCCAGTTATGGGTGTATTTTTTGATGGAATGGTTGATGTGTAGGTTTACTGAAGCGATATTAAAGGTTGATGCGTAGGTTTACTGAAGTGATATTAAAGGTTGATGTGCAGGTTTACTGAAGTGATATTAAAGGTGGAGCCATCGTGCTCTTAGAACGTGCTATATTTCAAAGATACAATTCGTTAATGAGGCGAGTACCTACAAGAGGACTGACAGGCAAAAAGTTCAGGAGATTATACAAAAACGTCAGTGATACTTCATATGAACAATTAATGGGACACAATATCACACAAGAAATGTATACTTATTTTTCAGGTTTTACATCCTCACATTCCAGTTATTGAAGGTCTCCCCAAAGTGCATAAGGAAAGTCAGAATCCATCTTTTAGACCAGTAGTCACTGGTGATGGTTGGATCACTGAACCTTAAATTAAAAATGATTCTTATGAGTATTCCTAAGGTTTTGAAGGATATGGCTGACTTTTTGAGCTCTTCATTTTATTTTTATGAGCTCACGTTCCAATGGAGATGCCCTTATGTTTGTGACCATGGACGTCGGCAGTTTATTCACTGTCATTCCGAACTGTTATGGAGTTGATGTGATGCATGGTCTTTTAAGAAAAAATGAATGTGTGTGACATTTCTTCTGTACTAGCAAATTTGCATTCTGACTCAACTAGTCCTGGAGAATAATATTTTTTACCTGTAATGGTGATTACTTCTGGCAATGTTGAGGTGTGGCAATGGGCACACAGTGTGCAGTTATGCCAGTATTGTGTTGGCATACTGGGAAGATCTGGTTATTTTTAATGATGCCAGTGTCTGGAGATCCTTTATTCCTTTTTACGGGAGATTTGTAGATAATGCATTTTTTTCTTTGGGGAGGAAGTAAAAGTGTTTTGTGGTATTTTTGGAAAAGAGTATAATTTAGTATACATACATCTACTAGCCACATTGAATTTTTGGATGTGCTTCTGCAATTTGATCCAGGTGGCAGAATTGAAACTTCTATTCATTGCAAGGAATGCTGGAAGAATACTACTTTAGCACGCAATAGCATTCATCCTAACCATGTTTTTTTCTACAATAATGAAAGGACAACTGTTTAGAACCTCTCTTTTATGTACAAACGAAGCTGTATGATGGAGATTAAGAATGCTGTTGAGTTGAATAAACAACATAGAACTGATTTTAGGGAAACAATGGTTTTCAAATGTATAGACTTCGAATACTAAATTGAATAGAGTAAATATGAGAA
Source organism: Protopterus annectens (assembly GCF_019279795.1). NCBI lineage: Eukaryota > Metazoa > Chordata > Ceratodontiformes > Protopteridae > Protopterus > Protopterus annectens. The sequence continues at coordinate 1,182,228,447 of NC_056744.1, forward strand.
TTTACACTGAAATTTAGCAGTGATATTCTGAGAATATGTGGTGAAGCGGTTAGCGTTGTCGCCTCACAGCAAGAGGTTCTCCCATTCGATTCTCGTCTGGAGTGCCTTCTGTGTGGAGTCTGCATGTCCTCTCCGCGGTTGAGTGATGTTTAAAGACATGCAGGTAGGTGCGTGAGTGAATGGGTATGCCTTATTTGAAGGTTGGGCGACTTGGCACTGTAAAAAATCCACTGCCAATCATTAGCGGACCGGAATTCCGTTGTGGCGACCCCTAACAGGGAAAAGCCGAAAGGCATTAGTTTAGTATTCTGAGTATATGTAACATCATTGAGAGAAACTGGAAAATTGTCCTGGTGGATGACAATATAAAGAAAATAGTTGGCAATAGACCTTCCTTACGCTATAGGAATAATAGAAACTTGAAAATCTACTATGTAAAGGGGCTGTTGGAACCACGAAACCAGCTGTAAAATCTGCTCGTATTGGCAGTTTTCCATGCAGAGGATGCAAAACCTGTAATTACATCATCCGAGAAAACAGATTTATCCATCCTAATACTAGTAGAATGCATCAACATAGGTTATTTGCTGATTGTTTTACAAAAATGTTGTTTATCTTGCCATCTGTGACAAGTGTTCGTGTTTCTATTTAGGGAAAACTAATCGGTGTTTGAAAGAGCGAATACTTCAACACATGAGAGACATAAAATCTTTAGCTAAACATAATGCTCTTGCACAGCACTTAGAAGATATGCCTTCTCATAGATTTAGATTTTTAGTTTTGTATATTAAGCAAGAGAGTTTAAGAGGTGGTGACCTTACTAATATGACTGAAATTAATGAAATGTACTGGATTGCTGATCACCAAGCAGACAAGCCTCCTGGGTTAAATGGTATGGTCCCTTTAAAACTGGTGCTTAAGGGACATAGGCTGTTTCACCAATGATGTTTGATTATTTAATGGGTTGGGAAGTGATGGAATTTAAGGTCTGAAGAAGGGGAAACCAGAAATCACTAATCTTTATCTTATTTTATTTGAAGCTTCATTGTTTTTAATTTTTTTTTCATTAAATGCATGATGTACAGCATGTTGGTCTACGTGATTATCTTCAGTGTGTTTTTGATATTAAAAAGATAGTTTTTGTGGGTAAAGATTTAAGCATAAAGATTAATTTGTTTGTCTTGTTTTTTTAACTTCTCCAAGTCTTTTGGGTTTCTAATACCATGATGGGGAATGTACCCCATTCCTAAGTCAAGGTAGTACTAAAGTTCATGAAGTTAGTATTGTTTCAGTCTTTGATGTCAGCCAGAAGTGCTCTTCGCAGCACCCAAAATGTGCCTAGTAATGACTCCTCCTGCAATTCGTATGGGGTTACATGAATTGGTAACGTATCTAAATATGATTGTAGATTCTTTTTTAGAAGACCCGTTGCTCCTACTACTGTTGGAACTGTCTGGGTATTTTTGTTCTATATTGCTCTCATTTCTGCCTGCAAATCCTGATATTTTTTTGACTTTTGTGTCTGCATGGAAAACATTGTAGTCACTTGGTGCGGTGATTCAGTGATCAATTTGGCACAAACTAAAACAACGGATAAAACGCTACAGATCCACCAATAAGTGCTACACCACTACTTATGCACAATACGATTTTATTGCAGCAAAACGAACATACAACTCTTCAGTTCACAAAGTTTCTACCAATATGTAATAAGTTAAGTGCTTTCACCCAACAAACTGGGCTTCATCAGAACAATTCACAATACAAAGCTTAATCCTTATATAAAGAGTTTGGCACCAAAATTAGTTTAAACCTTTAAGCACATTTAAAGCAATAGGATCCATATACTGCTTCAAATCTGTAATGCCAAGCCGTAATGCGGCTACTTCATATATAGGCTATAAAAGCAGTAATATGTCATATAAACTAACAACAACTAATACTAAAATGTGTAATTCAATACAAAGGTCCGTACATAAGATAAAATCAATAAATATATACAGTAGATGTATCACACTAACTATAAAAATAAAGTACTAAAATGTACAACTAGTAATTCCTATTAAAGATGAGTGCAAGTCAGCTATCTAATCTAATGTACTATATAATGCTGATAATATATATAATTAAAAAATATATGGGATTGAAGAATATATCTTAATAAATATGTCACAATAAATAATATCCTACCAAAAACTAGATATATAACTAACAATACTGATACATATTATATACAATAAGTGAATAGATAGAAAGATTAAATAAATGATGAAAATGACCTGTGATGTTTGAACTGTTTATAGTAATATCTCCAGTATAGGTTTAAGTGGGATATAGTCATTTAATCCTGGTGGTGTAGTTGCATCTAAATATATTTGCCACCATACTTCTTTATAACTTAATAAACTTTTGTTATCACCCCCTTTAGGGTCCATTTTAATAATATCTAATATGGCGAATTTAAACTGATGCGTATTATATTTCTCTATATGTCTAACTAAAACAAGAACAACAATGAACATGGACTCATCCTTTTAAGTTGGCAAGACCAACAGAAAATTCAGATATAGGATTAGGGAACACATGTTAAAAATGAGGAATGGTGACTGCAGTAATGCCCTGGCGAAACATGTTAATAACACAGATATTCACACACATTTAGATTTTTGGTTGTTGAAATGGTTCATGGAAGTGAAAGAGGGGGTGATATTGTGAACCTAACAGAGACGACCGAAAGTCGATGGATAGTGAGATTCAGGGCAGATAAAGGGAGGGGTCTAAATGATAGGGTACCCCTTAAGCCCTTGTTAAAGTCAAGACCATTAGTTTAGAAATAAGATGTTTAATTATTATGTTGTGGATTAAAGAAATGAGTTTTAGAGATAGATATATATATGAAATTTAATAATGAGAACAATGTAATCTATGTTTTTATGAACTATATGAATGTATTGTACATTTTTATGATGTTGCGTTTTAACTTGCAATAGTGATATATTGTCTTTTTAAGGATGGCTTGTTCAAGTTAATAGTTGCTCATCTGTGATTGCTTGTTTTTAATTACCATAGGTATATAAGAGCAGGTTAATTTGTTAGTAATAGGTCTGATGAATTGGTGTATCTATACCACGAAAGTACTCACCAAATAAACTTGTTGCAGCTTTTATTTATAACTTTAACCATTGAGTGGTCTGTTGGGTGGTCCTGTGGAAATTGTGTTCTTATCTTTTATCCAAGGACCCTGTTCCACTGACGACTTGCCTTGTCTTTGGACAATGATGAAGTTATTTCATAGTTATAGGCAGGGCTACAGCATGGATCCTAGCAAGGTTTTATTACTCAGGGAAAATAATGGAAGTTGAGAACTTCTGGATGCACTGAGCTGGAAGACAGATCCTGATCCAGCTTTAAAAATCCTTGGATTCTGATGTCCATTATAGAGTATCCATTCAAGTGTATTGCTGTGGACATTGTTAGTTCTTTGGTAAAATCTAGCAATGGATTTTGCTATATTTATTATTTTTGGACAGTGCAGCTAAGAACACTGAGGATAAGACTAATGCTACAACTAGTCTTATTTCTCAGAGGAGAGATTCCTAAGGAAGTGCTTATTGAGCATGGGACTCCATTTATGTTCAGAATACTGCAACAGCAGTGCCAGTGCATTAAGGTCAAGCAATTAAAAGCCTGAGTGTCAGAACACAGAGAAAACGTTAACGGGGCAACAGCTTTTTTGGCCTCGTTTTAATGTTGTCTTCGTCCTGCAAGTGATCAAACTAGTTGAATTTGCATATGTTTCTTACTACTTTGTTTTGAGTAATATTAGTACCCATTTGTCTTTCACACAGAAGGACAGTACAACTGTGAGCTCGCTTTATGTGAATTAATCTCCAACAAGACTGGTTTGATTTGGTACTTTGGATTTTTAAACAAGAAATCTATGCGCTGCTTCATTTTCTGTGATTTCTGTGATATAAAATACGTAAAATTAATTCTTATTTCAGTACTGTAACGTCCTTAAAGTATGTTTATTATTCAGGACATGCATGTTGCCAACTCAGTTGTGAATTAATGTGCTAAAATGTTTTGCAGGGGTCCCAGACATAAATAACCAGAAATGTTTTCCCCAGTATACAGCCAAAATGATGCAAGTCTCAAGCCTTGCCCTGCTAACGATAAAACAAATGTGATTCGTACTATGCAGTCAATCAGCCTGATTGTATGTTTTATATTCACTTGTACTGATATGCACGGGAGAACCCATTCTGACGTCCAAGCAGCAATAATTTATTTTTTTAAAAACTGACCAAATGTCATGTAGAATTATAAGGAGTTTTTTAAGTATTCTCTACGGTACCAGCAAATTGACAGATTTATGAATGGCCTACAAATATGCTTCAGACAAAACAGTTGTAACACACCACATCAAAGTTTATAAGTAACACCCTTTTATTAGTCTGTGAACAAAAATTGCATAGCAAAAGTGCAATCTTCTTAAAATACAACCAGTCACTACCAATTTTGACTCCTGTTCCTCCACGTACAGTGCTGTAACAGTCAACATTATGAAAATAGTCACTTCTGAAAAAGACATAGCAACATTGCGGCTTTTATTTATTAGGACGCAGCTTAATGTTAGAAACCGCAGTATTCGCAACTGCTGCTTAATATCACCTCTAACGCTTGATTATTTATGGAAATATTAACAATGAGTGACCCGTTTCCTTATGACAAAAAGAAGTACTTTTGTGTTAACGAGGCCAAAAAAGGTGTTGCCCCGTTAACGGAAAAGTACCAGACAAAGTAAAAAGAATGCTTAAGATGGGGATGAAAGGAGTCAAACCTTGAATGGGACACCCTGTAGTTTTAGTACAAATCAGTTTCTGTAATGATTTTAGGAAGTTGAGTAGCATTTCAAAACGTGTCGGCTATCCATTGCTTAGGGTTGATAAAGTAATAAAACACTTGGGTAAGGCAAGATTCTTGTCAACAGTAGACCTAATAAAGGTTTGCTGATAGATCCCTTTATTGGCTGAAGACAAACAACACCCCAAAGCCTGTTCCAGTACACTGTCCTTCCTTTCAGGTTACATGGTGCCCCTGCAACCTTTCAAAGATTAATAACTAAAATCCTAAAACCTCATGTCAAATATGTTGCCACTTACCTAGACATAACCACATATTTAGACGGTGGAGAACTCTCATCAAGCTGGGGTACAGGCTGTATTTGACTGTCTTAGACATACCAGATTAATTGTTGATGCCTCCAATAGCATGTTAAGCATGGCAAAGATAAAATAGCTAGGCTGTATCATTTGTGGGGATCTTATTAATCCTAAGGATGAAAAATTGCAAGCTTGTAGAAGTTGGCCTATTCCTGGCACCTAGAAGCTAATGAGGGCATTGTTAGTATCACCTGGGAACTCTTAAACCATTCTACCCCATTTTGCATCGGTAGTTTTCCCTGTCTGAAATTTTGACAAAAAGGGAAAATGCCATTAAGGTGAAGTGGTTACTTGACACGGATAATGCTTTTAATCACCTGAAAAGAATACAATGCTCAGAGTTTGTGCTAACCTCTGCAGATTTTGCTAGGCTGTTCATAAGTCTGTACTGTCACACAGGGACGGGGCTAGGAGTTATTACTTTATTGGACAGAAACATGCCACACATTTTTGAGTAGAAAACTGAGAAAAGCAAAAAGCAAGGATTCCATTATTTAAAAGGAGTGCTTGACAATCAAGTTGAGCATTGTCTGTTGAAGTACTACTTTTTCTGCCAAGAGTTCACACTAGTAGAATATGCCACTAATTCTGCTTGAGTAGACAGCAGGATGGGAACCCAAAATTATATAGACAGACACTTTCTTTGGTGACGATTTCACAGTAAAGCATATTGAGCAGGCTCGACCCACCATATTCCAGCTGGTTTGGTTAGCGTTCAGCCTATCTGTTGGGCCTAAAACCAATGGTTTTAAGCTGGTGGAGGGGGTTCACTGTGGCCTGTGGTGGTGTTTCTAACAAGCAGGGCTGGTCTTAAGCCAGTTGGACCTTTTTGGCCCATTAAGGCCCCCCTCCTTCAGGGTGCCTTGCACTTGGCTACTACTATGGCAAAGTGCAAAATATTAGTCTTTCTGGTAGCCTTTCTTCCATCGTAGTTCCAAGTCTTTAGTGAACCGACAGCACTTCATGTCTTGCATTGCACTAGTAGCTAGTCCAGTGCTGTAAGTAACTGTAGCTTCATGCGTCTTGTGTAACTCACAGTATTGGCTGTTCACACTCCCACAGGAGTGAGTAGCTGAGTGCTCAACACGATTTTCAACACAAATCTGATCTGATTAGCCATCCTGTTTTGCGAATTACTCCATTTACTGTCTCAGAAGATAATGAGACTAACCGTAACTTGAAAACTGATAGAAACAGGCTGTGTTTTCTTTTGCTTCTGTTGATTTTCCTGGGGTTTACCCAATCTCAGGGTATGAAAACACTGTCTAATGAAAAAGTAACTGATACTGTGATATTTCAAATAATGTTACCAGATCAACAGAGTGACGATAGTCTGAGGTAGGAGAAAAATAATCCCAGGGAATGGAAGCGCAAAGTGCATTTATGCTGAGTGGTGGGAGGCAAAGGGGGACAGAAAAATGTTTCACCTGTTTAAACCTGTTTAAAAGTAGAAAAATAGTAACAAACAGGTCGACCCATAAATGTACTGCAGGCTTATCAGTTTGAGTCACATACACTTCCACCACAAAAACACTCCTATTTTGTATTATAGAAAGTTGTACAAACTTTGATGTTTCATATGTTCTCCCTACATCCATGTCATTTTCCTCGAATCATTCTGATTTCCTCTCTTCTGCCCAAACATGATGCTTGGTGACTGCTGTACTATAAATTATTCCTGCATGTGGTACTTATTGCTACCCTTGTGGTCTGGGCTATGGCTGAAACGTGTGTGTGTGTGTGTGTGTGTGTGTGTGTGTGTGTGTGTGTGTGTGTGTGTGTGTGTGTGTGTGTGTGTGTGTGTGTGTGTGTGTGTGTTAGTCCACTTACAATCCACATTGGATCCCACAACTGCTAAGGCCAGGCCCTGGTCACCAGAATGGTGTATACAATTACTTAGAACTGATGCTTTAAGAAGGTAAATCCCTTTTTGTACAAGGTGGTGAGGATCCCTGCCTGGTTCTGTTAATAACCCCAGTTATGTAGCTTGTGCATAAAAGAGGGCTGAAGCCCCACCAAATCACAGATGTTGACCATTTTTGTTCAAAGTTGTAAAACTTTTAGTACTTCTTTTTACTTGTCTCTGTTACTGGTAGTAAATGGGTCAGGTAAAGTTTCATGTGTTAAGAATTATGATCAGGTTTCTGTCTTCCTAACCAAGTAATTTTGTGTTCTAAAAATGGACGTCAAAATTCACTTCTCAAACTTTCCTCTTAAGATGAATTTTTTTTATAACCATTTCTGATACATAATAGCTAGCTTATGATAATCCTCTGTAATGGGGTGTGAGGCAAGAGTTGAGGTGGAAAGGAATTAGTGCTGTTGTGACAAGTGGATGGTAGATAAAATAGTGGCAAGAATATGGTCATTTTGAGGGTACTTAGAAGTTACAGTGTGGTAGTTTGTTTAGGTGTAAAAAAATAGTGGTGGATTGATACTACTGGTTGGGCTTCCACTTACAGGGATACCATAGCTTTATTACTATTCCTAGTTGATATTTGCACAACTATCAAATATTGTATCACTGGTTAGTTTAGGAAGGGTAGTCAAGAATATATGGGGTTTTGTTGTAAAGTTAACTAGCTTTCACTATGAGAGAATGTGATAGTTCAGTTTTTCAATTTTTGTTGTCTCTTTAACTGACAGGTGTAGGTATGTTTAAATTATGTAATGTTCATGGCTTTTAGTTTGGGTATGACTGGTGTGGCAGTGTTTGGGGTAACAATATTATACAGTTGATGGAACAAAATTCCCTGGTACTTAGGAAAAATAAGGGTAAACATTCATTTTGCTACTTAGTAGGGATTTGTGCTACGGAATATAAATTATTCTGGAAGCTTTAGCAGCACAAAAACATTTAAACTGCATTTCAGAACTAATGCTTTTGCGAGAACAGTACACCAGCAGGTATGTTTGTTCAGCAGTACTCCTTGCTGAACTTTTTTGTTTTATTTGAACAGCATTGTTAATGTTTACAAGCAGTAATTTACTTTTACAGCTAGAGGCTCTACATAGTGCAATGGAAGCTTATGTTTTGGACTGTTATGAGAGAACACCAGCCAAGACGCTTGAACTTAAAAAAATGCTTCACATTAACTAAATATTAACAAAAAATTAACTGCAGAAACAAGTTGTTGAATTCAAGTTCTAGGCAGTCACTTTTAAAGTAGCTATCTGTAGTTTTGGCTGTGGTGTTCAGGTTCAGTTTCCTGGGTCATACTGATCAGTTAACACAATGGGTTACCGCTTCTATAGAACCATCTTCCACTCCATATAAAGCCAAGTACTTCTGTTACTCTCTCCATTTAAATGTCTCAATATATCCTTTTTCAGACTATGTCTGGATTATTTGTATACAAAATATAATGGCAAAAAACTGCTAAGGGAATATAAGGTTAGGTTTCTTGAGATCCCATTATATCAGTACCTTGGTAATTACCTATGAACTTATTTAATCCTAAAAAGATACTGACTTGTTTGAGGAAAAAAAAGAAAATATAGCAGTCATCTGCTGTAAACATTTATTTTTCTGTTTTTCCAGTCTAACTTAAATAATGTTTCCAGTCTATAATTCGTGCAGAAGCTTGCTATACCGTAATAAGAGAGATTACACCGATTGTGCACTAAAAACATACAGTGAGCATGTCAAACATTTAGTTATTCACCGATGCTAGTGTTTTGAATATATATTTAATCTGTTTAATGGAATAATGCATAACTCTAAGATAAAGTAGTACAAAGTTTTCAAAGAACATTAAAGAATGTTCATAGGACTTACCAAAGTAGCAAAAATGCAAGTGTTGTATCATTGGGCATCGATATACAGTGCAGCAGAAGTGCATGAAGAGTATTGATGAGATAAAAACACATTTAAGAATAATTTAAGGCTGGATAATAGTTAAGGATGAGTGTAGTAGTATGCCAAGTTGATTGCTAGGAGAAATTTGGAACTGACTGTAAAAGGTAGGTTTAGCAAAGCATCACTTGCTTTACTGTAGCGACTAACGGTGGATACAAATAAGCTATATTGAAGAGCAACAAATTGGGTGCGTGTTTCTGTGTCTCTGTTTATTTTTTATTTATTTTTCTGGTAATGCATGATTTATGATGAATTTACTATGAGTTCAAACTGCAGACTACTTCAGAATATTAGCAGTAGCTGTTGAGATTACTGGGGTTTGTGTTTCAGCACCCGAGTTTTATTCGTGACGAGAATAGTTCACATACGGCAGCATTCTGGTCAGCGCAATTCAGAATCTTAGGTAGCAATGCCATTTTCTTCTTTCCTCTGTCTCTGCCTCTCTCTGTTAGCTGAACAGTGGCCGGTGTGTTGTATTAACTGCATATAACATCCATGCATTCTAAGCCTGCATCTTGTTTGAGTTACTCCCTGCCTTTCTCATCGTCATGAACTGGACATTATTGCCAATTCATATTTTTATTAACTAACATGTCTATCTCTTGAAGATTGTTTGTTTAGACAAAGTAACAGTTTGCAAATTGTAACGTCTTGTTTTCCTTCTCGGGAACTAAATAACTAATCTCTAATAGTAATAATTATTTATACCCTCCCAATATAACTCTTACATTGAGATTTAATGTCAGAGCAGTCTTTGATTGGTATCTTCTCTACTTAGTGAACACTAACCCTAGTTTAATATGCCAAACTTTGATTTTTTTTTTATAGCATGGCATGACTCTGTCTTCTACAGTTTCAGTCTCTCTCGCTCACACACACACTGGGTCTGTCTCTGAGATGTGGTCCGAGCTGCATTTTTTCCACCCTAGTATTTTTCCAAGTTTTTTTTTTAGCCAACGGGAAATTATGTACTTCCCTTTTTAGGCACAGGTAGATATCTAAGCATTGTATTTAACATCAGAAATTTAACTCCTGATGAAGGGCTCATGCCAGCTTGAAAACTCGAGTAATTGCAAAAGCATATTGGTCCAATAAATTATATTATGTCTGTGTTACCCTTAATTGAACAGAAAGGCATTGTAACATCAGGTTAGAAAGGCCGCGATCAGAACTGAGCTTATAAATATGTGACTAAACCATAATAGCATACAATTTAAATAGTATTACTAGGTTTTAATTTAAAAGAACAGGCAGATAAAATATTAAAAAATATCTTTATAAAAGAGATTAAAGTAGTAATAAAAATAAATAAGACTGGAAAAGATCCAGGATTAGATAGATTATCTGCAGAAATCTAAAAGTTATTACCAAATAAAATAATTTAATTGTTGGGGGATGAAATCATACATTCATATGGTTATTAAATATTATATAGATAAGAATATAAAAGTAAAATTGGATTCAAGTTGTATGATGAATATGTTGAACATTTTTACAAACTATTTATTTATTACATTTCCCATTACATAACAAATGGAAGTTCATATTATTCCCAATGGCACATACACCAGGATTCACAGAAAATCAAAACTTTAATAACATGTTACTTCTTAAAAATAAAAATATAACCAGTTGGTATGATGGTTTAGATAAAGGTTCATTGTTAACATTAGAACAAATGATGAGAAAATATAGTATGGATAATATACTAGGGTTATATTAGGGTTGGGAGGGTGGCTTAATGGCTAAGGTGCTTGCCTTACAAACACAAGGTGCAGGGTTTGAGTCTCACAAGGGATAATTGGCTAGGCTTAAAATGGCACACAAGGGCAGTTAGCTTAGTACTAACCTATGAACCTATACAGATTAACATTACATAGTATACTTGAAAAATGTAAAGGTCAGTTGTGTTATGGGAATGATAATTAAAAACATACTTTTCCTAAGAATTTTGAATACTTAATAATTATTAAATAAATGAATATTATATTTAAAGGGGGATCTGTTTAAATCCTATAAAATTGTAATTAACAATAAAATTAACATTGAAAAGAGATTTTTGGAAATTTATTGAAGCAATAGAGGCAGAAGATCTGTCAGATGGAAAAAACAGAGTTTTGATATTAAAATCTATAAGTTTATCATCCTCAAGTGTATGTTGGAAAGTTTTCCCATGTGACTATATTACTAGAAGTTTTGTTACACTATTCCAAATATCAAAGTTTAGTAAGTCAGAAATGGACAGATAAATATGACTTTACAACAGCAACAATTTTGGTAAGTGTTCCACTACCTTCTGTTATAAGTAGTAATCATTTTTGTATGTTCTGGGGTCTCCTAGCAGTTGCTAGAAAAGTTGACACAAGAAAATGGAAATCTAATTTATTTCCATTATTCAATGATTTCATAAAATTAGCCACTATTCCATGTAATAATGAAAAAGAAATAAAGAATATAAGATCTGAAAATGTTTTATAAAACCTTCTTGTTGGGACAGATTGGTGGTGTTAATGGTTAAATGTAATGAAAGCCAATTTTAAAGTTTGTTTTTTGATGATTTGAAAAAATGAGCGGACAGGTGATCCACTGTGGCGACCCTTGATAGGAGTTAAGTAAAAAAAGTAAAAAAAAAAAAAACAATCTTCCTTCCTCCTTTAACATGTTTATATATACATATAAAATAAAATTGTTTGGGACAAATGTTTCTTTTCTATCAGCTAATCAGTTTTAAAGTCCTGGGATCTTGCATTTCAGAAGCACCACCATTCTGGGGGTCAGAATCTGTAAAGAGATAAACTGCAGGGGATTTTAAACTGAAAATTGGACCAGAGAGCAGTCTGATATGTTCAGATGTACGGCTAAGTGCTCTCCATCCCCCAAATACCCCCAGAAGTTTGAGACTTGGATTCTCTACTGCAGTGAAAAATTAATAGGAGTTGGTGTGAAAAGGAAAGCTTGTATTACAGTATGTAATTATTCCTGAGGCTGTAGCAGATGGAATCATTTGGGGTGACAGCTACATTTCATAACTATGTTTGAGAGAATTGTATGGCCATTTATCTATGCCAACAGGCTAGTGAGGCATTGTTTTAAATGCAAGTTTGGTATTAGGGTAATATAGGCAAGGAAATGTGCCATTTCTGAAGTAGTAGACTAGTATTTAAAAAATATATTAACAAACATTGTCAGAGAAGATAAACCAATTACTGATTAATCCCTATTGCTTCCGTCATTTGATCATGAGAGCACCCCGAAGGTCTGGAAGAAAGAGAGTTAAGGTAGGAGTAACTATTTGAAATGTCAGGACCTGCTAGAATGAGTCCTGAAACAAGTAGACTGAATGCATGATAAAATGGACATACCAAGTTTGAAATTACCTTATCCTGAAATCTCCGGGGTATGGCGCTCCTTGGATTTGGTATATGTAAGTTATGGGATGTGAGGTCTTGCTCCCAAAGAAATTTAAATGATAAGTGCAATCTTCAAGATATGCTTTTCTCCTGAGTTTTCAACCTTTTCTTTTTTTCGGTCTGTTGGCACTCGAAATTACAGCTGCCGACACTCAATAGGTAGGCAGACTGAGGAGATGTTCTTTATTGCCAGCACTTCATAGTCTGCAAAATAGGACTGCTAATGAGAGAGAAGCAACTTTGGGGGTGAATTGTGAATGGTAAGAGAAACTGCTTTTAAGGTGAAACAAGAATGTGGTAGAGCTGGCAAGGAAAAGTAAACTTGAATGTAGTAACATAACCAAGAGGGATAGGGAATGGAGTGAATGATTTTTAAGCTGTCAAGGAGTGAATGCATAGATGGGTTGTCTTTGCCTGTCTGAAGACTTTTCACTTGATTAATGATAAGAATGCAATGTACAGGCACAGTTTAAGTGACTTAGGCCAGAACCAGACCAGTTAATATCTTCTTCTTTCGGCTGTTCCCATTAGGGGTCGCCACAGCGGGTCATCTGTTTCCATTTCTTCCTCTCCTCTGCTTCTTGCTCTGTCACACCAACCACCTACATGTCCTCTCTCACCACATCCATAAACCTCATCTTAGGCCTTCCTCTTTTCCTGTTACCTGGTAGCACCTTCCTTGGCATCCTTCTTCCAATATATCTAGCATCCCTCGTCAGCACATGTCCAAACCAACACAATCTCACCTCTCTCACTTTGCCTCCAAACTGTCCAACCTCAGCTGACCCTCTAATATACTTATTCCTAATCCTGTCCATCCTTGTCACACCCAATGCAAATCTTAACATCTCTAACTTTGTCACATCCAGCTCTGACTACTGTCTTTTCATCAATCCAACGTCTCCAACCCATATAACATAGCTGGTCTCACTACTGTCTCATAGACCTTCCCTTTCACTCTTGCTGGTACCAGTCTGTCACAAATCACTCCTGACCTCTTCTCCACCCTGCTTGTACTCTCTCTTCTTCATCTCTCTTCCACACTCGCTATTACTTTGAACTGTTGATCCCAAGTATTTACTCATCCATCTTCGCCATCTCTACTCCCTGCATCCTCATCATTCCTGTATCTTCCCTCTCATTCACACATATATTCTGTCTTAGTCCTGCTGATCTTCATTCCTGTCCTCTCTAGAGCATATCTCAACCTCTCCAGAGTCTCATCAACCTGTTCCCTACTCTCACTACAGATCACAATGTCATCCGCAAACGTCATAGTCCATGGGGATTTCTGTCTGATCTCATCTGTCAACCTGTCCATCACCATTGCAAATTAAAAAGGGTTCACTGCTGATACTTGATGTAATTCCACTTCCACTTTGAACGCATCTGTCACTCTTACCTGAGACCTCACCACTGTCACACTACCCTCGTACATATCCTGTACCACTCTTTCAGACTTCTCTGCCACTCCGACTTCCTCATACAATACCACAGCTCCTCTCTAGGCATCCTGTCATATGCTTTCTAAGTCCACAAAGCCACAGTGCAACTCCTTCTGACCTTCTCTATACTTTTCCATCAACACCCTCATAGCAAACATTGCATCTGTAGTGCTGTTTCCCAGCATTAAACCATACTGCTGCTCACTAATCATTACCCCTTTTCCCATTCTTCATCCTTTTCATAGCTGTTCTTACTTGCTTCTTGCTAAACCATTGCACTTCCTGATTCAGTATCTCTACATCATCAGACCTTCTCTGTCTCTCTCTTTCTCTTCATTCATCAGCCCCTCAAAGTACTCTTTCCATCTGCTCAACACACTCTCCCTGCTTGTGAGTACGTTTCCCTCATTATTCTTTATCACTCTTACCTGCTGCACATCTTTCCCAGTTTGGTCCCTCTGTCTAGCCAGTTGGTACAGGTCCTTTTCTCCCTCTTAGTGTCCAACCTTTCATACAGCTCTCCATAAGCCTTATCCTTAGCCTTCACCATGTCTCTCTTCACCATACACCTCTTCTCCTTATACTCCTGTCTACTTTCTTCATTTCTCTGACAATCCCACATCTTCTTCCCCAACCTCTTCTGCTGTACACTCTCCTGTACTTCCTCATTCCACCAACAGGTCGTCTTGTCCTCCTTCCTCTGTCCAGAAGTCACACCAAGCACCTTTCTAGCTGTCTCCCTTACCAGCTCTGCTGTAGTTACCCAGCTCTTTGGTAACTCTTCACTGCCACCCAGTGCCTGTCTTAACTCTTCCCTGAACTCCACTTGACAATCATCCTTTTTCAGTTTCCACCATTTGATCCTTGGCATTGCCCTCACACTCCTCCTGCTCTTCTTGATCACCAAAGTCATCCTACAGGCCACCATCCTATGCTGCTTAACTATGCTTTTCCCTGTCACTACTTTTACAGTCTGCAATCTCCTTCAGACTGACCCTCGTGCATAGGATATAATCCATCTGTGTGCACCATCCTCCACTCTTGTACATCACCCTATGCTCCTCCCTCTTCTTAAAATACGTATTCACTACAGCCATGTCCATCCTTTTCGCAAAATCCACTACCATCTGACCTTCTGCTTTCTCTCCTTAACGTACCTACCCATCACTTCCTCAGTCCCCCTTTTTCCTTCACCAACATGCCCAATGAAATCTGCTCCAATCACCACTCTCTCACCCTTGGGTTCACTCACCACTACTTCATCCAACTCGCTCCAAAATATGCACCAACAACATTCATCATCACACCATCAATTTCCAGCTTCATAAACATCACTCTGTCTGACACTGTTTCATCTCCAAAACCCTCTTGTTATACTGTTCCTTCAGGATAGCCCCTACCCCATTTCTTCTCCCATCCATACCATGGTAGAACAATTTGAACCTGCCTGCGATGCACCTGACCTTACTCCCCTTCCATCTGGTTTCTTGCACGCACAGTATATCAACCTTCCTTCTCTCTATATCAGGTAGCTCTCTCCCTATACCAGTCATATTGCCAACATTCAAAGTTCCTATCCTCACTACCACACTCCTATCCTTCCTGTCTTCTTGCCTTCGGGCATGCCTTCCCCCTCTACTTCTCCTTCGGCCAACAGTAGCCCAATGTCCACCAACATCCTGTTTGCTAACAGTACTGGTGGCGGTCGTTGTTAACCCGGGCCTCGACCGATCCAGTATGGAAATATGTATTGTTCTCCGCATATGTCATTTATTTGGCAAAAGTTTTACATATTTGATATGTGATGAGTGCAGCCCCCCCCCCAATGTTATGGGATGCCAGAGTGCACTGACATTCAGCAGAAACATTCACATATCTTTAGCAAGATTTTTGTTTCTATGGGCATTCAGTGTCAAGATGTTGTTTTCAGATGTATGGATTTGAGTATACATGATCTGAAATTTCAGGAGTAATTTATCTAAAAGATATCCAACTTTTGTCGTTATGGTGGACTTCAACACTTTCAGTACAAAATATACTTTATATGAAATGTAAATTGCCAGCACTGCATTGTGGTTTTGCTACAGCTCATAGGAACCCAAACATTTTAAATGCGTAAATTAACTAATCCTGGCACAAAACTCTAACAAAATGAATGGAAACCTTTGTGCCCAGACAAGTTTTAAAATAAAAAAATGAAATTGCCATAATTTCTGTTCATGGAAATGAGATGCCAATTGTAGCTGGGCTAGCTAGCAGCATATGCATTTCCCCAAACTGTGGCCCCCTCCACTCAATGCTGAGGGGCAAAAAAAAAAAAAAACAAGAAAAGTAAAACGTGAAAAAATGTCAAACTTGAGGATTAAAACAAGATCTGGGCTTCTGCTAACAAGCAAGGAGCTTGCTACAGTTATCACATACTAAGCCCTTCTGAGCACGTCAGCTGTGACCACAAATGCAGTACAGGCATTCATTTATGAAGATACAGTAAATCAGTGCCATTACTGTAATCAGACCTCCTGACATTCTGCGCCTGGGGCAGCCGATACTTTGCCTTGCTCTAAGTTAGCACTCTACAATAGGACTGGTGTCCTGCTACAAAAATTGACTGTGATACAGGGGGTTGGCACTCCCCAGTCGTAGTGCTGTTTCTAGTCCAGTGCAATTCACAGAAGTAAGTTTAGCTTAATAAGGTGAACATTTTTGTTTATATTGTATATATTTTCAGCATACTTAAAAGTGTTTGCATTAGTTTTTGGTACTTCTGTTCACTGTCTGTGCCATTCCTTGGGAGCCTTTTTTTCATTGAACAGAAACTGCTGTTAACATATTGATACGCTTTAGAGACTGCATTTTTTGTATAACATGAGGCACTGGGAAGCATTCTCAGAATTGTTTCTGTGTCGTGTTTCCTGTTGTAAAGATTTTAGTATCAGCTGAAGGAACACCTATTCTGTCTCTTTATCTCCTTGTTCTGTTCATTTTAATGAAATTGCTCCTGGTGTGATTTTTAAGAAGTGGGAAAACTTTAACCAACAGTTTAATTATAATCTGCCCAGTTCGGGAACTTTTGATGCTGCCAGGAATACAGTTTTTTTCCTGAGAACTCTAACTTTTTTCTGTGGTGGAGAAGGTTAGCACCAACTTTAAGAAGAACATGAAATGGAAAATCTTGAATGAGTGTGAGTGAGAGCAGAAAGGTGCAAGTTCTTCCCTCTGCACCACTACCACAACTCCAGAGCTCCCCCACATACAAAGTAACTTACTACAAATACAAAGAAAAGTGAGAGGAAGGAAACTGCCCCATAGTACAGCTGCCTCAGGGCTTAATGCATGCGGTGCTGCATAGTAGTATGTTGTTTGAGGGATGCTAGTTGCATACATGCGACTGTTGTTGAGAATATGACTAATGCATTTCTTATGGTTCATAATTGCATGCCTGACAGCCTTTTGGTATTATAGGACTAGTTACAAACTAGTTGTTAGATTGAGTAGGTACATGTGTGTATATCACCTTTCCTTAGGCTTAAAAGTATCAGTATTGTAGAATTGTTTCTGCTGTTGCTAGCTAATGTTGTTTGAGTCAACACATAGGCACAGAATTTGACATAGTCCAAAGAGGAAAGGATGTTATGACATCCTGACAAAGTAACTGAAATTGTCACATGCCCTTTCTCCAGCATGACTGCTTTTGAAGTGCAGTTCTGCAAATACTTGCTGTATTATACTTGTTAACATTGTGGTGATTGTTTCTTTGATCTAAGCTAAATTATTATATTTAATATTGTAGCGGTTGTTTTTGAAGAATAAGATTAAAAATTTAGTGGCAAACTTGTGGACTTGTGTGTTCCATAACACTAGGATTTTATTTATTTGTTTTTGGTTAGACACAGTTTCCTGGGTGACAAGTACATTGCTTTAGCTCTGAGCCAAAGTGACAGATTTAATGCAAACAGCACTGTTTTCAGTACAGCTCATCATCATCAGCCCCCCTTTCCACCATTTTCTGCATGGCATCAAGATATTGCATCAAGTGTCTCCGTTTCGGAAAACTGAATGCTACTCGCATACCTTCCCAGGTGGTCATGTTTGAGTGTTGCAGGTCTTCTTTCACACAGTCCATCCATCTCTTCAGGGGCCCACTCATTTCCTCGTGCTTTCTTCTGGCTGTCCCAGATCTTCACCAGTTTGTCATCTGCTTTCTTGCAAGTGTGCCTGAACCACTGCAATCTGTTCGCTATAACCTTCTTTGCAATTGAATTTACTTGGGCTAATGCTGTGATGCCCTCATTTCTTCCATTGTCCTACAATGTACATCCTACATCACATTACAGGCACTTCCTCTCCATCACTTCTAGCAAGGGTTGCCCCTTTTGCTGCGACTGAAACTGGACAGTGGACAAATCCCTGACACCACCCCTAATTCCACCCCCCCCCCCGGCCACATCCACACCCATTTTCTGACCTAATTTGTCACATCAGAGGAGGCAGGATGGCTTACTTTTCCTTGATGTGATAGAAATGGTTTCCTTTAAAAAATAAACACTAGTATTCTGCTTGCTTTTTTAGACAGAATACCAAAGTTTGTATAGTGTTTTCTGGTTCGTCTCAAGACAGTTCTGATTTCCAGATAGTCCGGAAAAAAATACAGATAGGTGGTGAGGCTACCTATAGCTTCCTCAATTGCACAGCCTTCACTGCCCAAGTTTCTGTCGCATACAGAATTACTGGTCATGATAACAATTTTGAAATGTCAGGACTGCTAGAATGAGTCCCAAAATGCAGAGACTTAATGGCCAAAACATTTGACTTACGTATACTAAGCCTGAGATGCCATTTCTCAGAATGTTCATTTTTCTCTGAGGTATGGCGATATTGGAGTCGGTATATATGTTTATGGGGGTAGCGGGGCTTGACCACCACATGGGTAGCTGTAGCCCCCTGCAAAAAGAAGTTTTAAAGGGGAAGAGCAATTTCCAAGATTTGCTCTTCTCCTGGTTTCAGTCTTTTTTTTTTTTTGACATTTCAAGTGCTGACATTTCAGTAAGGCGACACTGATCACACCACTATTTTTGTACATGTTATGTTTCAGCCTCTTTGATGGTCTTCTATCACACAGTACCCTTGACGCACTATGCCAGTTGGCTGCAGCCCTTCTGGTTCTAGCTTTGACTTCCTAATTCAGAATTAATTTCTCCTCAAGTGACTCTGCAAATCCTTGAAACTGTTAAGACTATTCCACTGTTTTCCCTTTCTGTTCCCAGTTTTCAGGTTTTTCTGACTTCCCCATTTGCAGCCTTGACAACTCTCTTATCCATAGTCTGTTTCATCCTTTGTGCCTTCAGTTTTGCATTTCAGAGTTCTTCTTCAGAGTCTGCTTTTAATCACATTATCTACATACAGCAGCTTTGTTTCTGTCCCCTCTAATCTGTTTGCTAACATAATCCTTCACCAGTGTGAACAGCCATGATCTCAGACCTGAACCCTGACACACACCAACTTAAACTGGGAAAATTTCTGAGAGTCTGAACACTGTTGGTACTTGGGTCATTGGGTCCTTGTACATAGCCTGCATTAATTTTACAATGTTTCCAGGACTTCAAATCAGTTTTTCTTGCGACCTTGTCAAATGCTATCTTCAAGGCTAGGAATGCCCATTGGGCTCTTTCTCCTAATCCACAGCGATTTATCAACTATGTGTCTTGCTGCATCCTGATGTGAATCCGAACTGCACGTCTCCCATCATAAGTGTTTGTTTCATCAGTTGCCCTCTCCAGCATTTTCATGAAGTGTCACTGGGGAGTACACAGGTATCAAACTCCTAAGTTGTGAATGCCCCCTTTGTTCTTGTAAACTGGCACTAGAATGTTTGTTCTTCAGTCATCTGGGATGTGTCTTTCTTTCGGTACTGGTATGAGTACCCTCTGGAGCCATTTCTCCCCAACTCACACAAAATCTTGATCATATCTGCTATCTGAGCTTGCTGCTTTCCCTAATTTCATTTTCCTTAGTACTGTTCTTAGTATCTAAATTAATGTGGGCTTCTGGCTAAGACTTTGGTAGCCTTGGTGGTTGACAGGAAGAGGATCGATAGTGAAGTTGGTCCACAAAAGGCTTATGGTCCCCATCCACTGCATCTAACAGTCATCATGCCAGCATGTGTAGTTAACTCAGCTTTCTGGTCAGCTCCTCTCTGAAACAATATTAGTGTTGTTATCAATAATGCATGAACTGGAAAAGAGTTTGAGGAGGACGAGTGATGGGCGGCAGGCAGGGAGGCAAAGAATACAATAAAAAAAAATTGTCACTTGTTACTAAAGGCAACTTCTGCCTTATCTGTTATCTATTTTAGTTTAAAGTACATCATTACAAGACTTAAATGGTATTGATTGTATGTAGTGAAATATAGATGGATGCTTTTTTATATAAACTTTGACAGCATCTCTTAATTTAAACTGCATTACAGTATATTTATCTTATCTGCTTCCACTTGAAGTTCAAATGATAATTTTTGCAGAAGAAAAACGGGTGGATTAACCCAATACAATAAACTGAAATAGTAAAAAGCTGTCCCCAAAAATTGTAGTGAAATTTTTTCCCAACTTTTCCTTCTGTAGAGTCAAATAAGGCCAGTGATTAATACACAATGTAACTTTATGTAACATTTTTTTACTTTTTAAAGCCTGACACTTTTGAAGTAGTTACTGTGCAGTGTTAATTTTGAATTTGTTTTGTACAGAGAAACAGCTGTTGCAAAACTATTGTGAACAAATGTGTACTACAGCTATGTTATGCACGGACACGAGTACATGGAATAAATGAGGTATTACTCACACTGTCAGGAAGAGAACTGAACTGTCTGGTTTTCATGTTGGAAGGAAAGGCTAGCACCGTATGGAAACGTTTCCTCTGGCATCTAGGGAGTTCACACGTTAGTCATGGTTTATTGTTTAAGAGCTGATGACACATTCAGTAGAACTTCAAAAAATCCATATTTGGACCTAATCCAGAATACTGTCATTGTCTTAATTATAGTTGAGGGCATTTCACTTAGAAACTATGTATTAGCTATGAACTCCTCGGTAGCTTTGTCTTTTAATCCTGCTGTCTTTCTGAGATCATAAGACAATGATATGCCATCACAGCTGCTCTCATAGCAACAGCTATCATGTCATAGCATTTATGATACGGAGGCAGAGACTGTTTTGCAGAGTCAAACAATTTAAATAGAGAATGTAGGAAGTCCTGTAAATATTCTTAATAAGTTGTGATTAGGGAGATTATATAATTTTAAAAATGTAGAATTGTAGTCTTCTGAAAGTGTCCTTAACTCAACTTGTTA
Organism: Protopterus annectens; assembly: GCF_019279795.1. Taxonomy (NCBI): domain Eukaryota; kingdom Metazoa; phylum Chordata; order Ceratodontiformes; family Protopteridae; genus Protopterus; species Protopterus annectens. The sequence continues at coordinate 1,182,249,728 of NC_056744.1, forward strand.
CTCTGTGTGGAAAGCAAATCACAGTTAGTGCAGTGGCTGTGTTATCATCAATATACATTTTAATCAGAATTATCTATTTCTTTTCATTCACAAGGGATGACTTTAAATATGAAAAAAAATTTTCTTGAGCTTGTGCCATCAAAAAAAATTGGTACAATATCGTGGTGGTGTATACTTTAAAGTTCTAAGGTACATTAATTGCATTTGTTTAGAAGTAGGAGATGGTAAGCTGATGTAGCCCACCCTTTTAATTTTATTTCTCATTCTGTCTTCTTTATCCAGATAACTAAAACAATGAGTAAAAAGGTCACACAGATAACCAACTGGTTAAAAAAATACAAAAAGAAAAATCTAGCAAAGCTAGACTTCTAACTGTATGATACCTTAAACCTCTTGCATCAGAGGCCTCATGGGCTGTATGCAAATCACCCTTTACGGATATCAGGTGTTTCAGCTAAATGGCAATTCTGAATGTCCATGACTTTTTCTTTTACTTACATTTTTAGTCTATTTATGGACAATTTCAGCCTACTTTCATTTTTAAGTGTATTTATGGAGAATGTCAGCCATGGGCTGAAATTGTCCATAAATAGACTTAAAATGAAAGTCAAAGAAAAAGTCATGGACATTCAGAATTGCCATTTAGCTGAAACACCTGATATCCTTAAAGGGTGACTAGCATATATCCCATGAGGCCTCTGATGCAAGAGGTTTAAGGTATCACACAGTTAGAAGTCTAGCTTTGCTAGATTTTTTTTGGGGTTTTTTTATCCAAATAACAACTACTAAAGTAGGCCACATTGTTAGGAGTAGGTGTAACTTTGAAAGCTGCCTAATGCAGTTTTTCACCTGATTCCATGATGTTATGGAAGTTGGGAAGGGGCAATAAGAAATGGTCAATGGGGAGTGGGAATACGTTGTTTCTGGGAAAGGCATCACCAGTATGAAAAAGAAAACGATGTTGGCACTGACTTGGTAGTATTATTGTGCAGTAACAGCAGATGTTCTTGGTATGTTGATTTACAGTGTTTGTTAGAATACTGTGGTTGATTTGAAGAATAAGAAAGGATAGGTAAAATTATGTTTTTATTGTATGCTTAAACTTTAACAACAGACACATTAAAAAAGAGTAGGAATGGCACTTTCAAGGCATGTTGGTGTAGAGAGATGAAGCCCTAACTTTAACCTAGGGGACCAGAGCTTAATTAGTGCCTTAGGCACATGCTAGAGTTGACAGAGGGAAGATGACAAACGTGAAGGCTTTGCCTGTTTGTGTCTCTTTGGGGTGGGTGGTGATATTTTGGTAGAAATTAAACATTTCTTTAGTATTTTGTAGACATTGGAGCACAGATTGGCAGCCAGACCAGTTTGTTCTGAGCTCAACTGAGTTGGGCTACCAGTCACAAAACTGAGCTGAGATACCAAATGACTAAAGACTTCTGAGCTTCCAAAAAACATAAGTTGCCTGTTTTTTTTCTTAGTTATACAATTTGCTGCACTTTATATTTCCTGCCACCTACCTTAATACTGTATTTATATACTACACTGTTGTACTGCAATTGTTTGCCTTACTGTGCCTGTTAAATCATATTTTATTGTTTTCACTGTTTACAAAGCTCCTTACAGTGCCTGTTAAATCATATTTTATTGTTTTCACTGTTTACAAAGCTCCTTACTGTGCCTGTTAAATCATATTTTATTGTTTTCACTGTTTACAAAGCTCCTTACAGTGCCTGTTAAATCATATTTTATTGTTTTCACTGTTTACAAAGCTCCTTACTGTGCCTGTTAAATCATATTTTATTGTTTTCACTGTTTACAAAGCTCCTTACTGTGCCTGTTAAATCATATTTTATTGCTGTTTTCACTGTTTACAAAGCTCCTTACTGTGCCTGTTAAATCATATTTTATTGTTTTCACTGTTTACAAAGCCCCTTACTGTGCCTGTTAAATCATATTTTATTGTTTTCACTGTTTACAAAGCTCCTTACTGTGCCTGTTAAATCATATTTTATTGTTTTCACTGTTTACAAAGCTCCTTACTGTGCCTGTTAAATCATATTTTATTGTTTTCACTGTTTACAAAGCTCCTTACAGTGCCTGTTAAATCATATTTTAGTGTTGTTTTCACTGTTTACAAAGCTCCTTACTGTGCCTGTTAAATCATATTTTATTGTTTTCACTGTTTACAAAGTTCCTTACTGTGCCTGTTAAATCCTATTTTATTGTTTTCACTGTTTACAAAGCTCCTTACTGTGCCTGTTAAATCATATTTTATTGTTGTTTTCACTGTTTACAAAGCTCCTTACTGTGCCTGTTAAATCATATTTTATTGTTTTCACTGTTTACAAAGCTCCTAAAAGTGCCTGTTAAATCATATTTTATTTTTTTCACTGTTTACAAAGCTCCTTACTGTGCCTGTTAAATCATATTTTATTGTTTTCACTGTTTACAAAGCTCCTTACTGTGCCTGTTAAATCATATTTTATTGTTTTCACTGTTTACAAAGCTCCTTACAGTGCCTGTTAAATCATATTTTATTGTTGTTTTCACTGTTTACAAAGCTCCTTACTGTGCTTGTTAAATCATATTTTATTGTTTTCACTGTTTACAAAGCTCCTTACTGTGCCTGTTAAATCATATTTTATTGTTTTCACTGTTTACAAAGCTCCTTACTGTGCCTGTTAAATCATATTTTATTATTTTCACTGTTTACAAAGCTCATTACTGTGCCTGTTAAATCATATTTTATTGCTGTTTTCACTGTTTACAAAGCTCCTTACAGTGCCTGTTAAATCATGTTTTATTACTGTTTTCACTGTTTACAAAGCTCCTTACTGTGCCTGTTAAATCATATTTTATTGTTTTCACTGTTTACAAAGCTCCTTACAGTGCCTGTTAAATAATATTTTATTGTTTTCACTGTTTACAAAGCTCCTTACTGTGCCTGTTAAATCATATTTTATTGTTTTCACTGTTTACAAAGCTCCTTACTGTGCCTGTTAAATCATATTTTATTGTTTTCACTGTTTACAAAGCTCCTTACTGTGCCTGTTAAATCATATTTCATTGTTTTCACTGTTTACAAAGCTCCTTACAGTGCCTGTTAAATCATATTTTAGTGTTGTTTTCACTGTTTACAAAGCTCCTTACTGTGCCTGTTAAATCATATTTTATTGTTTTCACTGTTTACAAAGTTCCTTACTGTGCCTGTTAAATCCTATTTTATTGTTTTCACTGTTTACAAAGCTCCTTACTGTGCCTGTTAAATCATATTTTATTGTTGTTTTCACTGTTTACAAAGCTCCTTACTGTGCCTGTTAAATCATATTTTATTGTATTCACTGTTTACAAAGCTCCTAAAAGTGCCTGTTAAATCATATTTTATTGTTTTCACTGTTTACAAAGCTCCTTACTGTGCCTGTTAAATCATATTTTATTGTTTTCACTGTTTACAAAGCTCCTTACTGTGCCTGTTAAATCATATTTTATTGTTTTCACTGTTTACAAAGCTCCTTACAGTGCCTGTTAAATCATATTTTATTGTTGTTTTCACTGTTTACAAAGCTCCTTACTGTGCTTGTTAAATCATATTTTATTGTTTTCACTGTTTACAAAGCTCCTTACTGTGCCTGTTAAATCATATTTTATTGTTTTCACTGTTTACAAAGCTCCTTACTGTGCCTGTTAAATCATATTTTATTATTTTCACTGTTTACAAAGCTCCTTACTGTGCCTGTTAAATCATATTTTATTGCTGTTTTCACTGTTTACAAAGCTCCTTACAGTGCCTGTTAAATCATGTTTTATTACTGTGTTCACTGTTTACAAAGCTCCTTACTGTGCCTGTTAAATCATATTTTATTGTTTTCACTGTTTACAAAGCTCCTTACAGTGCCTGTTAAATAATATTTTATTGTTTTCACTGTTTACAAAGCTCCTTACTGTGCCTGTTAAATCATATTTTATTGTTTTCACTGTTTACAAAGCTCCTTACTGTGCCTGTTAAATCATATTTTATTGTTTTCACTGTTTACAAAGCTCCTTACTATGCCTGTTAAATCATATTTCATTGTTTTCACTGTTTACAAAGCTCCTTACTGTGCCTGTTAAATCATATTTTATTGCTGTTTTCACTGTGTACAAAGCTCCTTACAGTGCCTGTTAAATCATATTTTATTGTTTTCACTGTTTACAAAGCTCCTTACTATGCCTGTTAAATCATATTTTATTGCTGTTTTCACTGTTTACAAAGCTCCTTACTGTGCCTGTTAAATCATATTTTATTGTTTTCACTGTTTACAAAGCTCCTTACTGTGCATGTTAAATCATATTTTATTGTTTTCACTGTTTACAAAGCTCCTTACTGTGCCTGTTAAATCATATTTTATTGTTTTCACTGTTTGCAAAGGTCCTTACTGTGCCTGTTAAATCATATTTTAATGTTGTTTTCACTGTTTACAAAGCTCCTTACAGTGCCTGTTAAATCATATTTTATTGTTGTTTTCACTGTTTACAAAGCTCCTTACTGTGCCTGTTAAATCATATTTTATTGCTGTTTTCACTGTTTTCAAAGCTCCTTACTGTGCCTGTTAAATCATATTTTATTGTTTTCACTGTTTACAAAGCTCCTTACATTGCCTGTTAAATCATATTTTATTGCTGTTTTCACTGTTTACAAAGCTCCTTACAGTGCCTGTTAAATCATATTTTATTGTTTTCACTGTTTACAAAGCTCCTTACAGTGCCTGCTAAATCATATTTTATTGCTGTTTTCACTGTTTACAAAGCTCCTTACAGTGCCTGTTAAATCATATTTTATTATTTTCACTGTTTACAAAGCTCCTTACAGTGCCTGTTAAATCATATTTTATTGTTTTCACTGTTTACAAAGCTCCTTACAGTGCCTGTTAAATCATATTTTATTGCTGTTTTCACTGTTTACAAAGCTCCTTACTGTGCCTATTAAATCATATTTTATTGCTGTTTTCACTGTTTACAAAGCTCTTTACAGTGCCTGTTAAATCATATTTTATTGCTGTTTTCACTGTTTACAAAGCTCCTTACTGTGCCTGTTAAATCATATTTTATTGCTGTTTTCACTGTTTACAAAGCTCCTTACTGTGCCTGTTAAATCATATTTTATTGTTGTTTTCACTGTTTACAAAGCTCCTTACTGTGCCTGTTAAATCATATTTTATTGTTTTCACTGTTTACAAAGCTCCTTACTGTGCATGTTAAATCATATTTTATTGTTTTCACTGTTTACAAAGCTCCTTACTGTGCCCGTTAAATCATATTTTATTGTTTTCACTGTTTGCAAAGCTCCTTACTGTGCCTGTTAAATCATATTTTATTGTTGTTTTCACTGTTTACAAAGCTCCTTACTGTGCCTGTTAAATCATATTTTATTGTTGTTTTCACTGTTTACAAAGCTCCTTACTGTGCCTGTTAAATCATATTTTATTGCTGTTTTCACTGTTTACAAGGCTCCTTACTGTGCCTGTTAAATCATATTTTATTGTTTTCACTGTTTACAAAGCTCCTTACAGTGCATGTTAAATCATATTTTATTGCTGTTTTCACTGTTTACAAAGCTCCTTACAGTGCCTGTTAAATCATATTTTATTGTTTTCACTGTTTACAAAGCTCCTTACAGTGCCTGTTAAATCATATTTTATTGCTGTTTTCACTGTTTACAAAGCTCCTTACAGTGCCTGTTAAATCATATTTTATTGTTTTCACTGTTTACAAAGCTCCTTACAGTGCCTGTTAAATCATATTTTATTGTTTTCACTGTTTACAAAGCTCCTTACAGTGCCTGTTAAATCATATTTTATTGTTTTCACTGTTTACAAAGCTCCTTACATTGCCTGTTAAATCATATTTTATTGCTGTTTTCACTGTTTACAAAGCTCCTTACATTGCCTGTTAAATCATATTTTATTGCTGTTTTCACTGTTTACAAAGCTCCTTACATTGCCTGTTAAATCATATTTTATTGCTGTTTTCACTGTTTACAAGGCTCCTTACAGTGCCTGTTAAATCATATTTTATTGTTTTCACTGTTTACAAAGCTCCTTACAGTGCCTGCTAAATCATATTTTATTGCTGTTTTCACTGTTTACAAAGCTCCTTACAGTGCCTGTTAAATCATATTTTATTATTTTCACTGTTTACAAAGCTCCTTACAGTGCCTGTTAAATCATATTTTATTGCTGTTTTCACTGTTTACAAAGCTCTCTCTGTTATTTTCAGTGTTTGTCAAGTATTTGCTTGTAGTTTTAACTGTTGCAAAGCAATCTGTTCTGATTGTTCTGGTTTTCTGGAGTAAGTATCCTCATTAGAACTTTTGAGTCTTTTTTTCAAGTTATTAGCTTCTGGCATTTGAGCAGATTTCTGCTTGTTTGTATATTGCGCAGCACAGTGCACTGACGCGCAATTGTGCACAATAGCTGGACAGATTAATTCAACAGTTTTTCCCTTAGATACAGCTGTAGCACATTAGTGTAGCTCTCATCCTTAGTACTTTCCTGGTCAAAGAAATACTGCTAGTGAGCTGAAACCTGTTAAACTACCAGCAAAAAAAAAAACCCAGGCAGAAATATTCGTCCACTGAGCTCCTCGTTGATCAATCCTGAAAAGCCCTCCCTTAGTGATAAGTCTTCAACCTAGCATTATGGACAGTTGGCTAAGGCTCTTGCCTCCCCCACAGTGCCTTTTTAGCCAAGGTCTCATATAAACTTACCGACGTGAAATTTACCAATCATAACAAAATAAGGGTCATTCTGCTAAACCATAGGAACTTAAACCAAAAACTGCACACCCTGGAAGCTCTTTTGATTGTTTTTTCTTAACGGCGTTGACTGCCTTCTGGTGGTTTCACCTTACTGGGAATCCCGCCCCCACCTACACATGTCACACCTGAGTTTACTTATGGTAGTGTAAAGCTCTGGTGCCATTTTTAAATTTTAGCGGCCAGCAAACAGGAACTACAGGCATTCTGGCGAGGTGTGAATGCAAGTAAGACTATTTTACATCTAATGCTTCAAAAGTAGAATATAATAAGACAAGCTATTGGAAAAGTGTCAGAGTTGCCTGTTTTGTCACCAATTTAGTGCTAGTACTGGACAGATACTTATCAATTGATATTTTGTATGCGGTAATTGGGAACGCTATCTTCCAATGAGTGAATGAGGATAAAATACAGCATTGAACATAAGAAGGCTTCCCTACCTAACTTTTCAGTGAAACCTGCAGTGTAAAACCTTACTGTAGTACCTGCTCGCTATATTCATTGTGTATTACCTCTGCTAGCACTAGTGCAGTAGGTGCTTGAATGGGAGCTGAATGCACGCTCATACTTGTTTGAATAACCTCTCATGCATGTCTACTTAAATTGCCTACTGTTAATGTGCTGCTAAAGAAAACTTATGTGTTATAGTATAAACTTATGCCAATGCTCGAACAACTGTTTGTCTTAGAATTGCTTGACACCAATATCTAACACTGTGTAGCCACTTTGCTGTAGTTGGATAATGCAGTAACTCTGTAACTGATAATTAGCTGTCCTTTACCACTGTAATTCTGTAACTGTTTTCCATAACCTTTTAGACCTCCCCTGGCATTCCTCCACATCCTACCGTACCCGCTCTCTTCCAGTATTTTCTCTACCTACCCACTGTTCACCTACTAATTCTTTTTTCTGTCTCCCATTTCCGTTACCGTCTCTCTAAACTGCATGGACCCTACAACAAACTCTACTCCCAATAAGGAAGTCCACCCCACATCTATCTGCAAAGAACATTGAAACCGGACAAGTGCTTGGCCCAGCAACAGTGTATGTTTCTTATATTAACCTGCTAACATAGTGATTAACTGCCATCCTGCAAAAATACTTTTAATAGCATGCACACAACCCGGATGCTAGCTCCCTCCTGAACTCACGCCAGAATCTGGTCCATACTTGGAAATAATTTGGCAATAGATAATTCCCAACTACAGGACTTGCTGTCTAACAACTTATCTGTCCTGGTAAATTGTTTTAAAGGGCTGAAAACAATTGGAAAGTGTAGGTACATGATATATTATTTTTAAGCTCGTGCACTCTGTTTTATAGTTAAGAGGAGTGAAGGTTCATTTTGGCAGGTTGTTTTGTTATGTCCAGCTATTGCTGTCTTGGATAGCCATTTCTGGGCAACTGGACATTGGCTAACTAGTAGTTTCTTGACCCAAGGTTGTTGGGCTTTACATCAGGTACACACTGGCTAGTGGGGGGACTGTAGACCCCTCCCACCTTTAGTGTGGGTCCCTAGCATGGGTCATGGTAGCCTGGGCTTTTAACCTACTTATAACCAGCAGATACCTATGCCCCTTTTGGTATCATTAGTTGATGTGACGATGTCACCTAAAGCAAATTATTACACTGTTGTGTGGCCAGTCTTGATACAACATGCAGACTGTGCTCCATATTCTCCTGTCTAATGGATACTGTGTAATAGCTTACGCTGTTGTTCTGCACAAATTTTCTCTCAAAAGGCATTACCTGGATTCTGTGCTGCTGCATGTCTCTATTCATTTTTGTACACATTCTGTTGGCATATCTGTTAAGTTCAACTGGGAGGTCTGGGTTCGAAGTTAATACTTTATGTCCTCCAAGCTGAAATGCCCACTATGTATTTAGAAGGCAAGAGGAGCCTCACAGAGACACTGGAAGAACATGCAAACTCCATGCACAGTGACCAGAGGTCAGGATCAAACCTCTGGTCCAGGATCTGATAGGTAAAAATTTTAACCATTATACCACCAGTAAAATTGATACAAATGACCAGAACTCCTTCTTTATGTTCTCAAGATAATGCAAGTTGCAAACCCTGATATGAAATTAGCATTATAGCCTTAGATTGTGACAGGATGTCATTAGAATCAAATCCATGAACTTTATACTCTGTGGTAGAAATTTCAGACTACTGCTTTTGAACCAGCTTTAGCTGGAGAGCTGAAACTTTTAACCTGGAAATATCTCTTTCTTGTACCCAGTACTTCAGCTAAAATAATTTCTGAATTGCAGGCCTTACCCATACATCCTTCATACCTGGCCTTTCTTAAGGATAGAATTTCCTTGCTTACAAATCCCATGCTATGCTTAAGTTAGTCACAGAGACAAACCCCAGTCAATCATTTCACAAACTTTATTCTTTCTCAAATATTCCTGGAGTAGAATATTTATTAAAGTGGTACATATTTCCATAATTCACATTTTATTTGGATACAAAGTTGTAGAGAGTCAGTTTTTCTTATTCTCTTATTAAAAAACAATGGCTTTAAAGTTTCTGAAGTGACCCTAAATAAATAGATTACCAACTGCATAAAATGTTATTGTGAGAAATATAATGACTTTGCCCTATCAGCATGGTGTAAGTCTACTAGAGCATTGGCTGCCTCCTAGGTCTTCTTTTGTTGTGCAGTCCTAGGTAATGTTTGTGCAGCAGCTACATGGTCTTCGCTGAATACTTTAACAAAACACTATTTACTGAATGTGAACGCCGGGTCTGTGTCTTCCCTTGTGCTACAGTAGTAAGAGGTATATTCCCATGAGGGAGACCACTGAGAAAGATGAGCTTGGGGCTCTGTCCTGCCATTGGTGTGGTTGGACGTCATACCAGGTATGAAAGTCAAGTGCTTTGCATAATGTTAAAGCTGGATGAACAAGTCCATCCTTGTCGTGCATCTGATGTTCTTCACCCATCCTTCTTGCTATCTTGGTCTAGAGGTTTTTGGTTTGTTGTGCGTAATGTGTTGCAGGGTGCATCTGTGACATGAGAGGGAAGTCGTCGCACACAGCATCATGGATAAAAGGGGAGGGGATTGGAGCCAAGGAGAGTTTCAGATGCTGAGCTGCATTATGTTGAGCCCTTTCACCAACAACTGTTATGGTAACTCTAGAACGTGCCCCTTTCTGGCAAGTGACTTCCTCTCCCACTGATGAACATGAGCCAACAGTGGTGGTCTGATGACTAATGTCACTGCTGCTGTTAGAATAAAGATGGTGTATATGCCAAGGCACTTCTGGGAAATTTTTCACCAGTGAATAGACTGTCAAAGGGTAGGCATAACATAGATGTTATGGCTACTGCAGTACAATTGCACTGTGTTTCTCCTTCAAATATACAGTGTCTTTACAAAGTGTACAGTTGGCCTCGCTGTCTCACATGTCAAAATGACCAAGTTTTGACTGTTTACCTTCACATGGATGTTTGACTGTAACAAAACTGAAGTAAATAATTGGCACAGTAACGCATTTCATCATGATTCTCTGACACGTGCAATGCCCTTGTACAAAGCCATATGGATGATAATTTAACAATAAGTAACTGCCCTTTATTTTCTCACGCACGCACATATGTACAGACTACACCTCTCCCAGGCCCTAAATCACATTCTTGACTGTTTACCCATCCTGAATGTTTAACAATAGACTGTTCTGTAGAAACAACGTTATCTGTTGATCGTTGGACAACCACTCCACGTTCTGTGATGTTTCAAAAAAAAAGTAATTAAAGTTACAGCTATGCAGTTAGTCTCCAGTTTTATCTGTACACCTTTCTTCTTCTTCTCTACGTTGTTCCGCTGACTGTAGTTACCTGTCATTCTTAGAAGCCTTGCTAACATGTTATCACCAGGTAAAGAAATGCACTCACTTTACCTTTCCATAATGCAATAAAGACATTCCAGGTTTGGAAGAAATGGTCATACTCAAGGATCTACCAAATATCCAAGGTGGAAGCAACAATACAACTGAATGTCCAAGAAACATCCCTGTTCTTAATGCTGTAAAGATGTTCCCTTATACGGGTTTTTAAATGTCTGGTGGTCATGCCGACGTAAAAAGCCAGACATGTGGAACATAAGGCTATGTAAATGACCCCTGACGTGCAACAGTTGACAAAACCCGGAACCGCAAAGGTCCTGTCAACTGAAACCACAGAAATGTAGGGACCCAAGGAAATATATCTACACATGTTGCATTGGTAGCAACAATGCATACCCTTTTTATAAATTAGGTTCCCAATGCCTCCTCTATTGTGATCATGAATGTGCAGTTATTTATTTACACAAGAAGGCAGACTTGAAAAGAACCAACACTGTTGTCCAACTCCATCTATACTGGTTAGGAATGCTTTATTTACCTGTTGCTGTCCAGTATATTAGAGGCACACAGTGAGTGACTTATGAGTAATTATTAATTTTAAGATAGTTCTGCAGATGTACATGTATGTGAAAATACAAAGTTATACTACTGTCTTAATAAATATAATTTTTGTTTTGGTGCAGACTTGCATCCCCAGCAGTCATTTGTCTGATATTATTAATTTTAGTGAGAATAGCATATTCACCTGCAGAACGGTTTATTTGAATGCCCATAATGTATGTTTGGCCAGTCACCTGATCCCCTAATTGCTCCGATTTCGAGGTGTCATTGCCATTGTGGTAGCCAGTAATATAACCCATTCTGGGCAACTGGACACTGGCTAGCCAGTACTTTCCCAACCCAGGACTGTTAGGCTTTATGGCAGGCACAAACAGGCCACTGTGGGGGGGGAGAGTAGAACTCTCCCACCATTAACACTGGTCCCTAACATAGGTTGTGGTAGGCTGAGTTCTTAACTCACTGACCACCAGGAGAAGTTTTCCTTTTATTAAGCAGTAGTAGAGGCAAGAGATTGGCACATTGTCCTGCTGTCCATAATGAGGAATGACATGATCACAGATGTTGTTTTGCAGGAAATATTGCAATTTTCTGGGCATTTTATGTTTTATAAATGTTTGCTTATTACTTCCCATTTTTTTTTAATTTCACAGAATGCCATTAACTGTTTTCCCTATTGGTGTTTTATTATACTGTTTAGTCTTTGGACTTATTTGCATTTATTTATTTTCGGTTATTTTCTTGTGGATCCCTTAACAAAGCAGTTAAGTTTTTAAGCAGAGGTATGCTAGCAAGAAACACATTTAACAGACATGTTGATTATTACAGTGGTTCTATTTAGTGTGGCTGCTTCTGGATGTTGATAGATGGTGGAGAAATACAGATAATTGTAAATTTTTATAGAAAGGTGACTATGGCCTTGACGTTAGTTAATTGGATACAACTTTATTTCAAGCTATAAACATTCTCTTATTTTGAAGACAAAATTATTTTTCAGGATTACTGTTAACTGTAGTTGGACATAGTTGTGCTCTGTTCTTCATATAATAAACGATATGCCACTGGGAACAGTGTGCAGAGACTGTTTCTGAGCAGGCTTCATAATTTCACATCATATGCTAAATTTAAGGTGAATAAGACTGAACACCATTCAGGGACATTAGGTATATGCTGCCTGCTGCTACTTGTTTGTCACTTTATTAAAGCTCCCAGGAGCCTTGGGGTCTGGGCCAGCTCAAAAGTCTTGTTACTCATGCTGTTGACAGATTGTAAAGCTAACACTAAATCTTGGCTCTGAGACAGAGTTTCCGTTTTTAACAGAGGGTTAATGTTGTTAATGTGTTATAGTCTGCAGAGCTGCTTCCCATATTTATTGGTATCTGCAACTTACATTTAATGGGCATTGCAATGTCTGTTCCACCAAGAATTTAGAAAAGCTGTAATGTGCACTAGTGGTGAATAATGAGCCTAACTTGTGTTAGATTTGGTTACTCCTCTACTTAGTTGGTTAACACATACAAATAAAGATTGTGCATAAAAATGCACTTATAGGAAGGGGTTCATAGGTTGGTATCTGCCCTAGGGCCTATACAAGCCTAGCCATAACAATTCCCTGGATATTTCTTCCTACAATATTTACTTCCCTGGTCCCCTGTCTAGCAGGGCAACTGACTTGATCCCCGGGGTGAATTTCCTATCTCCCATCCAATTGTCAAGGTTCCTTTTGAAGAGGGCCAAGGAGGCACTTTGCTTGACCTGTATGGGCAGTCTATTCCAGAGTATGGGGAGTCTTTGGGTCAGGAACCCATCCCTCCAGCATGTTTTGTTCATTGTGATGACAGGGTTAGATCCCTGGAGCGTGTGGCTCTGAGGGATTGGGATTACGTTAAGTGGAGCATGCCCAACAGCTCAGGGTTTGAAATGGCCTTGTATGTTAAGCAGAGATTACCTCTGAGTAGGCGGTATGCCACAGAGTATAGCTAGAGTTCTTTTAGATGGTCAGCATAGGGCATCTGCTTTAGGCCTGTGATTCTTTTAGTGAGGTATTTCTGCGGCCTTTCCAGCTGCTGCAGATGTCTTGTGAGGTACATACCAAACAGGGCATTGTACTTTATAACAGGTCTCATAGCAGTTTTGACTCTGATCGCGCTGTTGATAAAATACTGACATGCCCTGCATTTCTGGTACTCGGGAGTCAGAAACAGTGAAGGAATTCAGTAATGCAGATAACAGACATTGAGTAGGTTTAAGGAAAACATAGAAAAGGTGTTGGGTAAATGTGAGGTGCATGTTATCTTAAGTAGATGTGGAAATGGATAAACTAAATGGGCAAGCATCCCGTACCTACAGTCAAAATTTGTGTTTATGCTCTAACTTGTCAGCTTTTACCTGTTTTACTTTGGTAGACTCCCCTGTTTGTGGAGGAAAGAGTACCCAGAACTGTGATTTTTTGCTCTGAGTCATACTGTATGCAGGTGAAGGTAGAGTCATGCTTGTATATACATGTTGCAGAAGATTCTCAGTTCATTATCTTAGACAGTAGGTATTACTGCCAGTATCAGTTTAATTTTTTAAATATAGATTAAATGTTTAAAATGTATATTAAATCCTAGATTAAGTGCAGTAACTCTACAGCCCTGGAAACGAAGCATGCTAAATATTAAAGGTAAGGAGTTACCAGCTGCATTAATGGCCTTTGACAGAGGATTCTGTTAAATAAGGGTGGGATTTGAGTTTCTTGCTCTAATGCTTTTCCTTGACTCTGTACTTCTGCCAAGTATGTAGAATTGATCGATTAAATTACAGCGACCATGAAACAGTGGAAAACCACTTTGCAGTTAAACCGTGATAAAGGACAAATTATTATTCCAGGGATAAAAATTCAAAAGGGAGATATTCCAGGGTGACTCTATCACCACTGCTGTTTTGTCTTGCCCTTAACCCATTAAGCTGTCTAACAGATTAGGACATGACTACAATTTGGCTTCCAGAAAATAACAAAGTGTAAAGACTTCTCATCTTCTTTTTGTGAATGATTTAAAACTGTATAGATCATCAGAAGAGGAACTGAAAGCACAACTGCAAGTGGTCAAAACTTTTCCAGATGAAATAAGAATGTCATTTGGCCTTGATGAATGTGCAAAAGCAACCTTTAAAGCAGGAAAGTTGCAGCACCTAGAACACATTAGCCTGGGACAGGAATGTGATATAAAGGAACTTGAGGAAGAAGGAATGTATAAATATTTGGGAATTGATGAAGGATCAACAATAAAACATGAGCAAATGTGAATAAAACTTAGTATGGGATATTTTAGAAGACTAAAATTAATACTGAAGATAGTGCTGACATCTAGGAAGAAATCCAAGCTATAAACCAGTTTGTCCTTCCTGTCTTAATTTAGTTTTGCAGTTGATTGACTGGCCCCAAAAGGTGTTTGATCGGTTGGACAGAAAAACAAGAAAGGTGCTTCATGCTCATCAAATGATTTATAAAAATCAGTGTATATCAAGACTACATATTCCTCATTCTGAAGGAGATATGGGCCTCCTCAAAGTTGATTAAATGTATAGATCTGTAACTGTAGGACTGTATACATATCTTTTGAACTCACAAGACCCAAACGTAGTGAAAGTTTCAAAACAGGAGGAGAATAAGTCTGAGGACTTCCCTGCTTAGTTTAGCATTAGCATGTCGGTGTCAAGCGGGAATGGAAATCAAACCAGAAGTAGATAAAAATCAGGCAGCAACTGAATGTGCCAAAAGACAAAAGAAAGAATATAAGGTGAAGGACCAGATGAGAAGGCAAGAAATGTGGAAAATGCATAAATATAGTTGCAAGTATAGAAAACTCCTGGAGCAACATCATGTTGATCAGGATCAAATGCAAGAATGGTTAAGCAGAGGTGAATTGAAATCAAAAGATGAAAGGTTAATATCGGAGAACCAAGATATTGGACTACATACACTGTTTGCAAAGTCCATTGAACATAAGGGAGAACAGACAAATGTAGGTTTTGCACTTGCGTATTATTGCAACCAGATTTCAAAACAGGAGGCACAGCTCTTTTGCAAGCTGTACTCCTGCCGAAAATTGTAATATAAAACACTGGACATATGTAGTAAAAAAAAAAAAAATGATTGCAGCAGCTGTTATACTCTTGTACCTTCAGATAACAGAAGTTTAACACAGTTTGTTTCAATAACGTGAAGTAGTACCACGTTATAAGTATGAGACGAGTGGCCAACATGCCTCTACACTGTAGAGCTTTTTGCAGAATGTCAAATTTTTGCCCTCATATCTATTTTGCTCGGTTCTCATAAAATTGTGGTTTTCTTGCAAAAGTTAAGATTTTACAATACCTTCAGTATCGCTAACAGTTGTAACCTGTCGTTTCAGAAAATAAAAACTGCAACTCCAGGAAAACGGCACTTACTACAATGTCCTGTAACTGCAGAGCAACATGACACACGTCTGCACAGTACTTTGTCATGAGGAAGTGCACCTTGTTTTGTTTAAAAAGTCCATTTTTAACACAGAAAGTGCCAGACATTTGAGGTCAACGTTGTTAAGTGTTGCCTGTTAACAAAAAACATTTATCAAGGATAGTTGAATGCCTTTTAACCGTGTCAAACTATTGATGTTCATCGTGTTACCCTGCTGCAGTCATCACACTTGGGTTATCCTGCCGTCAGGCGGTCCCGCAGTCAGCCCGAATTCCAAAGTCTTGGTCCGGCATCGGTTGCTGTCGCTTCTTCCCTGACGTCAGAGAGCCACGGGTATATCAGAGGCATCCGATGTCATTTTCTTCAGTCTTTCTTGCCGCGCGGTGCCCGAAGCAGAAGCAGTTTGCAAGTGCCGGTTGGCCGACACCTGAGATTTTCGAATAGAGTTTCAGTCCGAAGTCTTCAAAGCTAAGTACCCCGTTGGGGAACCTTTTCTTGCCTCAGTCTGTTGTCAGAAAAAGTTAACAATTGCATTTCTTGTGGGAAGTAAATACCTCATAAGGACTTTCATTCTTTTTGTATAACTTGCCTAGGCCCAGACCACAATGTCACTGGTTGTCGGTTTTGTGCTAGGTTCAATAAGCGAACTATAAAATGACGCTTTGATTTTGCACGACACTACTTCGGTAGAAAATTTAATTACACTATGCTGTTGGAGCAACCGACTACTGGCGTGCATAAAAAACGCAAAGATAAAGACAGGCAGCCTAGATCCAAGCCAGACTCCGAGGCCTCGACTGGGCCAGTTGCGGGTTCTCCGTTTTTCAGTGAGGCACCTACGCAGCCTCTGGCTACCGCTGAATTGGATCCCCAGACCGCTTCGGATCCCCCAGCAGAGAGTTCTAGGCCAACGCAGCCATTTTCTTTAGGCCCTACCGACGACATTGCAGTAGGGGAAGCTGGTGCTGTAGAAACACCTTCGGTTTCTGAAGGTGTCTTCAGACCGACTACTCTCACTATAAACTCTTATGCTAAGCTTAAGACTCCTCTAAAACCAAAAAAGCCTACACTTCAGTCTCCAGGTCAAGGCCTTATGCCTAAGAAACAGATGCTTAAAATGGCTGAAGATTTGATTTCTTTGATCAGGGGTTCCCAACCCCCCCCCCCCCGACTAAAGGCCTAGACAAGAGGAGGATTATGCCTCCTCTGATCAAGTGTCTGTTTCCTCGGGCTCCTCTGAGGAACAGGATTACTCCTTTCCCCCTTATGAAGATTCTGATGCTGAAGACTTCATTCCCTCAGCTTCTCCCCCTGAAGATTTTTCCTTTGGGGAAACGTTACATACCATGAGGGAACATTTCCACTGGGAAGGTCAGGACTACTCCGGCTCAAAGAAAAGGCTCCGAGAGTTTCTTTTACTCCCCCAGCACAGACCACTTGCTATCCCCCCAGTTTTGAACATTGTGGATGATGTTTTCTTAGAATCTAGTCTAAATCCAGATTCTTTGCCTCCTGCTCCAGCCAAACCTGATAGATACTATAGAGTGCCTGACTCACACAAATTCGTATACAAAAGCCCTGTTGCTTGCTGATCCAGAGACAATCTCCCAGGGTCCCAAAGAGGCTAAGGCTTCTATGGCTAAAAGTCCTGTACCCTCAGAAAGGGACTCCAGAGCACTAGATAGGTGGGGGAAGAAGGTTTACACCTCAGCTACTCTAGCTATGAGAGCACTAAATTGTCAATTTCACATGCTTAAATGCCAGCAATTCCTAATGTCTCAAATAAAACAAAAGATGGGCACTCACCCTCAACAGTCTGAATTCAAGGAAATGCAAGATCTGTTGCATGCAGCTGAACAGGTGGGCAGACATACTTTACAATGTGGTTTTGATGCCTTGGAAGCTTCCTCTAGAGCAGCTGTTACTGGGTCTGTTATATATAGGCATGCTTGGTTAAAGGAACAATCTCTGCCTGATCATGGTAAAGCAAAGTTACTGGATGCACCCTTACAGCAGGATGTCTTATTTGGGATTAAAGCAGAGGAGGTTTTAAAGAAAATGGAGGATAAGGCAAAATCTATGCAGACGGTCAAAGATTTCTTACAGGTACAGCCCCCACACTTCAGCAGAAATTGGCCAGCAAAAAAATTGGTCCTTTCCAGCTTCTGACAGACCACAGAGGGGTAAATACAGGCGCCCAAGGGGCAGAGGACAAGCACAAATCTCTTACAAACCTCGCCAATGGGGCACTGCAACACAGAAGGGAGGAAACAGGTCCCAAACTACTAGAAGGCAAACACAATGACTTAAACCTCAAACTGCCAAGCAAAACTCTCTTGGCAGTTCCCTTGGGAGGAAAATTTGCACTTTTTGCAGACAACTGGCGCATCGTCACAAAGGACAAATGGGCCCTAGACATTATCTCACACGTATACAGATTCCATTTCCACACATTGCAAGGATAAAAGGAATGCCAAACCTGCCACAAAATCAATGGGCAGAGACACAAAAACAAATTACAGCTCTCATGATCATGAGAGCCATTCAACTGGTACCTACACAGGAGCAAGGTCAAGGATTTTACTCGAGACTCTTTCTAGTCCCCAGAAAGGACAATGCTTGGAGACCCATTCTGGACCTTTCGATCTTAAACACCTTCTTGCAAGTACCCAAATTCAAGATGCTAACACTACAGCAGCTTTTTCTCACGTTGGGCAAGAAAGCTTGACTAGTAACGTTGGACCTCAAGGAGGCATACCTGCATGTCCCTATCAGACAAAATTTTCTGCACTGCCCTTTGGCTTATCTACTGCGCCCAGGATCTTCACAAAATGCCTGGCACCAGTAATTGCATACTGCAGACAAAGAGGAATTCAAATATACCCATACCTGGACGACTGTCTCATCCAAGCAGAAAGCAAGGACATTCTCTTACGACACCTGGCTTTTGTAAAACATCTTCTAAGTTGCCTAGGGTACACAGTAAATGAAAAGAAATCAAAACTAGTGCCCTCACAAAATATGACATTCCTGGGTGCCAATTTGAATACAACAGCCCAGATGGCTTATCTGACGCCAGGCAAACAACTACAATTAACTCAATACTTCAGAACAATGGCAACAAAGACCCAACTCCCTGCAAGAAAAATTCTGCAGGCCTTGGGCTTCATGGCATCTTGCATACTACTAATACCATTTGCAAAACTGCATATGAAGAAATTACAAGGGTACCTAAAAAGCGTATGGACTCAACACAGCCACAGCTTGGAAACAATGATACCTCTCATTCCCTGCCTTCAACAGGAGTTTCTGTGGTGGTCACAGGCATGTCACCTCAACAAGGGTCAGCCTTTCACCCTGCCCCAAGCCAGGCAAACTATGACAACAGATGCATCGGACTATGCCTGGGGGGCACACATGGCAGGACGGTGAGTTCAAGGCATATGGACTGCAGATCAAAGGAATCTGCACATCAATCAAAAAGAAATGTTAGCTGTACAAAATGCTCTGACCACCTTCAAGGACCCCTTACATCCAGGACAGCTTATCATAAGGACAGACAACACCACAGTAATGTGGTACATAAACAAACAAGGGGGCACACACCCCTACCATCTATGCAGGCAAGCAATAACCTTGTGGAACACAGCACTTGCTTACCAAGTTCAATTACAAGCTCAATTCCTGCCAGGAAAAAAGAACACATTGGCAGACGACCTAAGCAGAAACATCATGGATCCCCACGAGTGGAAACTGGATCCACAAGTATTCGCAATGATAGCTCAAAAATGGGGGCTCCCAGACATAGACCTGTTTGCTAGCCCTCAAAACTATCAGCTAACAAAATTTTGCACAAGGACTTATCACCATCAAGCTTGGAAAGTGGACGCACTCTCATTCAGTTGGAAAATGCTAACAGTATATGCCTTTCCTCCATTACCCCTTCTCACAAAGGTGCTACTGAAAGTCAGGATGGAGAGACCCCGAATGATACTCATTGCCCCAGACTGGCCACGCCAGCACTGGTACCCACGATTAAGGAATATGGCCCCGGGCCCACCATGGATTCTGCCACAAATTACCCACCTGCTCACACAGCAAGACAATCAGATTCTACACAGCCAGCTCAAAACCTTAAACTTGGCTGCATGGCAAATCACCTAAGCAACCAGCCAGCTCCTCTCTCTCAAGCTGTTATGGATGTTATTCTGGAGGCCAGGAGGCCCAGCACCAGGAAAGCCTACTCAGACAAATGGAAATGTTTTGTGCCTGGAACCAAGCTAAAGGCCAAAATACCCTTCAGCCTGACATACCTCAGATTCTGCAATATTTAACTGAGATGTTACACAAAGGGCTTTCTTGTTCATCTATTAAAATCCACACCTCAGCTATTTCTGCTCACTACAACACGGATCCTCCCTTATTTTCACATCCATTACTAACACAGTTTCTCAGAGGGGCCAAAAACATTAGGCCTCCCAGGAGAGCACCAACACCTACTTGGGACCTCAACTTTCTTCTGGAAAAACTCACGCTACCTCCTTTTCAGCCAGCCTTCTCAGCTGACTTAAAGTTTATATCATGGAAGACTGCCCTGCTGCTAGCAATTACTTCAGCTAGAAGAGTTTCAGAGCTTCAGGCACTAATGGCAGTAGAGCCTTTCCTAATTTTTCATCAAGACAGAGTTTCTTCTGAACTAACCCTCCTTTATGCCTAAGGTGGTATCCAGTGTGGCTCTAAATCAAACCATCCATTTACCCACCTTCTTTCCAAATCCACAGAACAAAGGAGAAAGTCTCCTGCATTCCTTGGACATTCACAGGCAGCTACATTACTACTTGGATAAAACTAAGGTTTTCAGAAAATCTGACCAGCTTTTTGTATCCTATGCTACAGCATCACAAGGAAAGGCTATCTCAAAACAGACCATTTCCAAATGGATAGGACATTGCATACATTTTTGCTACACCCACCATGGAAAACCAGTTCCTGCTACCATAAGGCCCCACTCTACCAGGGCAGCAGCTACATCTACAGCCTTCCTCAGGGGGGTGCCAACCAAGGATATTCTGGAAGCTGCAACTTGGAGTTCAGTACACACCTTCACCAAACATTACCACTTACCACTTTACTCTAAGACTAGAGCTGGCTTCGCCACTGCAGTTTTGCAGGGCCTTCTAGCCTCCTCTAACCCTGTTTGACTTCACCTCCCATCCTTAGCTTTTGGATTCTACCCAAGTGTGATGACTGTAGCAGGGTAACACGATGAACATAGTACAGTTTTGTACCTACCATGAATGTAGATGTTTGAGTGTATACCCTGCTGCAGTCCAGGTTACCCTCCCTCCATCCCCTCTGAACTAGCTGAACTTATCTCTACCACTCTATTCGCGCTCTGACATCAGGGAAGAAGCATCAGCAACCGACGCCAGACCAAGACTTTGGAATTCGGGCCGACTGCGGGACTGCCTGACGTCAGGATAACCCAAGTGTGATGACTGCAGCAGGGTATACACTCGAACATCTACATTTATGGTAGGTACAAAACTGTACTTTCTACATTCATGACATGAAAAGTTGACAATATGAACCCCAAACAAGCATACAAGGTTCTCACTATTTCCAATGGCCAAAAATATAGTCCACGCTTTTTTAAATATGCAAAGCTGGAATTCTTAATGGAAATGATAGATTTTTCAGGAGAAGCCAGAAGTTATTAGCAGGAGTACAGCTTGGCAAACAGCCATTTCTCCACTTGGAAATCTGGTTGAGCTAATACACGAGTACCGTAGGTTTTTGTAAAACAGGATTGGAAACGGTTGCACATCTTTCTGCTGGTTATGCTGTACTAATGGCAGAAGGGCTGTATACTGAAAAGCATAATAATGTGTCAGGATTATTGCATTATGGACTGTGCAAACATTGTAATATTGAAGTAGCTGAAAAGCATTAGAAACATGAGACACAAAGCATTATAGAAAATGATGAAGTTTATATCACATGGGATCACCCATTACCAACAGCTCAAAAAATAGATGTGAGAAAACTAGATGTAGTATTCCATGAAAAGAAGACAAAAGTAGCACTGATCATTGAAATTGCTACACCTAGTGACTACAGTGTCTTGCGTACAGGGAGACACAGTCATAAAATACCAGGATTTGCAGATAGAAACCAGGACAATGCGGAAAAAAGGTACCCAGACAGTTCCAATAGTAGAAGGAGCAACAGGTCTTATAAAAATAATTTACAATCGTACTTAGATTTGTTACTGATATTTGTATCTCTTATAAATTGCAGAAGAAGTTAGTACTGGGCATGTTGTGGGTTCTGCAAAGAGCACATCTGGCTAACATCAAAGATTGAAACAATACTAATTTTATCAACTTTAATCATATTTTGACTTAGGAATGGGGTCTATTACCATCATGGGGTCTATTCCCATGATGGCATTAGAAACTGAAAAGACTTGGAGAAATTAAAAAGTGTTTCTCAGTTTTTCCAGGATCATTCCTGTTGGTGAAAGGCACCCTTCTCTACTCCCTTTGGCAGTAGTCGACATCTCCCTCAAGTGCCCCACCTCCCCTAGCTAGCAATCTCAGCCTACAGCTGCCTCGTAATATGCCATTAGCCTCCTTGTATGTCTTGATATTGCTTGCTAGCTCTATGCTGGACATCTCTGATCATTCAAACATCAACGGTTATGGTAAGTCTACTTACACAACTGTACTATGTTCATAATATTAATCAGCGGTAGAGTAGCCTTAGTTGTGTGGGCAGATTACCCTAGCTTACATTTGGGAGGTGGAAGGGGAGGGTCTAGGATCCCCTGGACAGTATTCCTAGCAAAGCCTTATTGAGAGCTAGAGAAGTAATCAAGTTTGTACTTTGTAAATTTATTTACAGTGGGCCAAGTTGCTCTTTCTAGAATACTTTTCCAAAAAGACATAGATGAAGTCAAAGCCCTGAAACAGTGGACCTTGACCCTGCCTGGAATAGTTTTGTTGTGGTGAGAATGACAAAAGGTAATAAGCAGACAACCTTTTCTTTTTATCTTGATAAAATGTGAGCAATTGATCCAAAGAGCTGAACGATTTAGTTCTGTCAAGATAGTACGTGAGTTGTCTGTCAACATCCAAGGTATGAAGTTTCCTTTCTGTCTCATTTGTAGCTTCAGGGAAGAAAAGAAGGAAATGAATAGTCTCGCTTAAATTTAACTCTGATACCACTTTAGGCATAAAAGGGTTAGTTCTCAAAGAAGCCCTGTTCCTGTGCAAAATGAGATGGAGTTGACTCACCATAAGAGCTTGCAACTCGTGTCCCCTTCACGCAGAGGTCAAAGAAATTAGTAAAGCAGTTTTTCATGTTAAGGGTCTCAAGTTAGCCAAATTAGCTGGTTCAGGAAGAGCAAGTGGTAGCTTTTCAAACACAAAATTAAGATACCAAGGAGGGGCCACTGGTTTTCTTGGAGGCCTTGTGTGCAAAACCCCTTCCAAAAATATTTTGACTTGAAAATGCATTGAAAGAGGAAGATCCATGGGCAGACATGCAGCAATGGACAAATATAAAAGGCCAAAGGTTAGTAACTCACTCATATACTGTAAAACCAGAGAAACTCTAGTCCTGAATGGGTGCTGGTTATATTGTTGGCACCAAGTAGAAAATCTTTTCCATTTGCTAATGCAGGATTTTCTCATAGCAGGCATTCTTGCCTCTTCCATAAGTACCCTGCTGCATGTCCTCAGTAAACGTGTGTCTAAAGGGAATAAAGACCTTATCATCCAGGCATTCCGTTGAAGTTGATTGGGGCCGAAGTGTATCAAACACCCTTGTTCTTGTTTGAGTAGATCCATTCTGTGTGGAAGCTTGTGGTAATTGCCCCTGGCCATTTCCAATAGAGGGAAGAACCACTGTTGCCCAGTCCTTAAGGGAATCACCACAGTGATCTTGGTAATTCCTTCTGAATCTTCGGAACTACCCTGGATGTCAGTTGAATGGGTGGAAAAGAATACAGGAACATTCCTGTCCAAAGGAAAGACAGAAGTATCCATCTTTCCTGCCTTTTTGCATGGAGACTTGGGGCAGAATTTTCCAGTTGATTGTTCAGAGAGGAGGCAAGGAAGTCAACTTGAGGAACTCTCTACAGATGAATCAAATCGTGGAAGACCTCCTGATTCATTTAACATTCATGAGGGTCTGACGTTGTTGTGCTAAGCTTGTCTGCCATATAGCTCTGCTCTGACAGAGTCCAAAATGCCTATAAAGTGAGATTGTGATTTTAAGCTATATCCCAGGCTAATATGGCTAGTCTGCAAAGGAAACCAAGTTCATAATGGATGCACAATAAATGAAATCCGAAGCCAGAAGTAAAATTACTTCTTTAATAGACCATAAATTCAACAAAATGGTTTGGATTAAGCGCTTTCATCCACACTAAAGTGGGCTTCATCAGAATACCTGACACTATCTGCTAACTGTTATCATAAAAATTAATCCTGTCTAAAACTAATACTTATACTAGTGCAATTGTAAAATAGGTTTAATAGTGATATATTCATTTAGTCCAGGTTCTGTAGCGGCATCAGTTAATATTTGCCATATTATTTCTTTTTTACTCAACTGTGCCTTTATATTTCCACCTCGTGAATCAACCTTGATCTGATCAATTATCCCAAATTTAAAAGTATGTGCATTGCCATGTGTTGCTATATGCCTATATAGTGCATTATTAGTATCCTTGGTTCTAATGCAATAAAGGTGGTCATGTATTCTCTTTTTGAGTTGGTGTTCTGTCTTACCTATATAATAGCAAGAACATGACATACTTGGCTAGGTATATCACATTCCTACTGTTACAGTTGCCTTGTCTAAAATAAAATTAATATTGGTCTAACATTTTCTAATATGACCCCCTTTGGTGTCCAATATTGTGTGGCACTGCCTACAACATCCACATTTGCTAGTATATCTACCCTGGTCATTCTTAACTCTTACCAAAGGTTCAGACTCCATTTTTTTCTTTGTTAGCTCCCATTTTATGTACGAAAACAGATGCTTCACTCAATAATTTGTTTATTTCATGATCCCCCACTAATATATTCCAATTCTTTCTAACTATATTTTTTATATAGTTAACATTGGGGGAATATTCTAAAACACAAGCTCTATTGTAATGTTCAGCAGTGTTTTTCTCTTGTAGATCCCAATTCTTGACCAGTTCTTTACCTAATAAAGGTGGATATTTTTTCCCCATTCACTTAATGCATATTTGATGACATCATTCAACATGTGAATAACATGTGAATAAGATAACCTCTAGATTTAAACATGGTTCCAGTGTAATTAATTTCATCAACCATGTCATCATAGTTGGATGTCATGTGTGCAGCTTTAATGCATTGGCCCTTAAAAATATTCTTCATCATATTTCTAGGATGGTTACTAGTGTATTCTAGGTAACTATTAGAAAAAGTACTTTTTTTCTAAATATTTTAGACTGAAAACCCTCACTAGAATTTGAAATGTACGTGTCCAAATAAGAAATATCTCTAGGGCTACAAGCATATGTGAATTTCAAAAATGTACTGGAACTATTCAAAAATTCTATAAAAGGCTGAATACTCTCCATATTTCCATCCCACAATATAAAAATGTCGTCCAAAAATCTAGAGTAGTACAACACCTTTGTAATTGCTATTAAAAAGCTTGGTGGATTCCCATTCCAACATTACTAGGTTAGCAAATATGGGGACACAAGCCCCCCCCCCATTGCTACTCCCCATAGTCTGTCTGAAATTCTCTCCCTCAAAGTGTATAAAGTTGTATTCTAACACCATGGACATTAATTCCATTATCAGGTTTATCTTATCCCAATCCAAGTTGGAATATTTCCTTAAGCTGTTGCAAAAGTCATCTAGACCCTGTTGTTTAGGTATACATGAAAATAAATCAATGACATCTATGGTGATAAAAATAATATTCTCTTTCCATACATTGGTAGTTAATTTTGCCAAAAAGGACCATGAATCTTTAATAAGTGTGGAATATTGTTATATATGTAGCGTTGTCGCCTCACAGTAAGACGCTGTCCGGTTCGATTCTGAGCTAGACCGTCTTCTGCGTGGAGACATGCGTGAATGGGCGTACCTTTGTTGAAGGTTGTGCGTCAGGGCTGACAACTCAGTACATAAAAATCAACTGCCAATCATTAGCGGGCCGGAGTTCCGCTGTGGCGACCCCTAACTGGGAAAAGCCGAAAGACACGCATTGATTTCAACCATCTGTCTATAACCACACCTAAAGGATGAATTTTAGAATATCTACCTGATACAATGGGACGAAAAGGAGGCTGTTTGATATTTTTATGAACTTTGGGTATGCCTACTATGGCAGCAAGTGTAGGGTGTTCTATCTTCATAAAATTGTATAAATCAAGGGTAATACGGTTATCCAGCAAAAATTCCTCTATACACAAATTGATCCGTTTGTATCCAATATTAATCTCGTTAACTGAAACAGTTTCATAATTTCCTGTTTCATATAATATGTTATACATTTCATTGATATAATTTAAGGAATTATATAAGATCATCCCACCCCCACCCCCCTTATCTGGTTTCATGACTCTTATATCTTTATTGTCAATAACTTGAAGCAATACGTCTCTCTCTGCTTCAGATAAATTGTCTTGAAACCTCATTTTACCCTTTTGTTTAGATATTTTATAAATATCATTAGTCACTGATTTTTCAAAAATTGTCAAGTGGGGATGGGGTGGCGGTATAAATGTACTTTTCTTCCTTAATTCATCATGTACATATTGCTGAGTATTGTTTCTAAACTATAAAGCCAAATTTAATTTTTGAGTGTATAGCTTGATTTCCGTTATAGTATCAACTAAATTGAACCTGGACCTAGGTATATATTTCATTCCCGTATAGAACAAAGTAAAATGTTTCTGCCTAATATCAACACTAGTATAGTTATATATCTTAAAATCAGTATATGTATTAATTATTTCATTACTTGAATCAAATTCTGTATGTTCAATGGGAAGTGTGGTTTCTAATATCATGGTATGGTTCTCTCCCCCAATGGTAATCCATTTTGGGTGTCTAATTCCAACCTTGTCTTTCTTTCCTCCACTTCCAATTCTTTCTCTGCCCCATAGGGGCTACATATGGTCTCCCTCTCTGAAAAATTTGACCTCTATAGTTGTTATTGTCCCTTCCTGTCCTAGTATCTAAATATGTCTCATTTCCTTCATGAAAGTCCTTAACTTCATTTTCTTTCCACAAATATACTTTGGCATTCTTATATTGATCGACATCTCTCAATTTTTTTGCTTTTCTTGTTATAAATAGCCTGTGCCTTTTTATCAGCTTGGCTATATTGTTTTTCATACAATTTCTCCCATTGCGGGAACAAAAGGTCATTAATAATGTTATTTAATTTCTCAACCTCAGCCAATAATTTACATAATTTTTCATCATTTTTCTTTATAAGCAATCTCATAAACTCAGTTCCAAATCTATTAAATACCATATTAAATTCTGATTTAGAATGTTCATCTAAATGCACACCCATAGGAACCTTAAAAAACACAGCCCATAGGTACTATATTCAAAGCAATACATTTTCTCAAATACGCATTATCTATTTTGATCCCCTTAATGGCAATCAAATTTTTACCCAACGTATATATCAAGTCCTTTAAAGTTCCTTGAGTAGTAATGCGTTGTTGACCTACTCGTGAATCAGTTTGGCTTTCACCAATGAAGTCAAAATCTTTAGACAAGAAACAGTCTAGCTGATTGACACCTTGTCCAACACTAGTGTTGGGAATCGCACAGCCCCTAGGGCTCAAACAACAAATAACAGTACCTTTTTGGTTGGTCATACTCATATTAACAGCCATAGAGTAGGTTTTGATGTTCATAGGGCGTTTAGGTCTCGCACCCGTACGTTCACTTTCCTCATTGATGTTAAAAATGGAGAAGTCAAAAGTGTATTCCTTATCAGATGAAATACTTCTGTTACAAGTTTCAACCTTAACTTTCGAATCCACTGAATCTCCAACTGTTGGTCGATTATTGCCCGCTCCCTGGCTGTTGGGTAGTTCTGACTGTAACAAACTGCTACTGATGTTACAAGTCGCCAGCATCACCTGCGTGCCATGACTTTTACCATCCGCTTGAGAGAATAACTCTCTCAGTCTGTTTACTTCACCTTTTAAAATCTGGACTTCCGACTGAAGTCGTTGCACATCTTACCGGTCCAACTGAGCATTAGGTATTTCATTAGTAACATCCATAACTAAGCAACAATTTAAATTCACGAAACTGGCTGCCAACTACTGAAAAGTCAAAATGTAAAGCTGAAACAAAGTTCATAATGGATGCACAATAAATGAAATCCAAAGCCAGAAGTAAAATTACTTCTTTAATAGACCATAAATTCAACAAAATGGTTTGGACTAAGCGCTTTCATCCACATAAAGTGGACTTCATCAGAATATCTGACATTATCTACTAACTGTTATTTAAAAACTTTTTGTTGCCAAATTCCGCCAATCTTGCAAATTTAAAGAAACATGGTATCATTTTCCATCATATTGGTAATTCATAAAAAAAATCACTATTTAATTTATGGTCTATTAAAGAAGTAATTTTACTTCTGGCTTCAGATTTCATTTGTTCTGCATCCATTATGAGCCAGACCCAGTAAATTACACCTGTTCTAAAAAAAGTTTGAGGAGTAGATATTTTTGTAACAGGAAAAATGTAGCAAATAGTGCTGTTAATAGCGACAGCAGCAGCTTCCCCAGGAATGGATACAATATTCTGACTTAACAGGAAAGTTTCCCTGTTGTCTCGCATGAGTGACTCCCCTTGCCCACTAATGGGACCCCAACAGCCGTGGAGGCTGTGGTTAATCCCTGGACCATAGTGGCTGTAGGTGCTACTCCAGAGGGATCTGGGGTAAAAGATGAGTGGTCTGAGGAACAAACTTTGGCCACGGAAGAGACCCCCACCTGTCATTAAGGCAAACTGTTAGCCTACCATGGTAGCAAAGGCTGTTTGCTTATCTTTTGCTTTTTGTGGCTGGAAGAAAGACCAAATACCGACCACTGTACCAGTTGTTTGTTCCATGGTCAAGCCAAAAATAATACCTCTTTTTTTGGGGAAATCAAGCAGCATAGGCTGGTTAAAAATTAAAAGTATCTAAAGGTCACTTTTTTCTTACAAACAAATAGTAAAAAGCAGTTTAATACACTTTGCCAGCCCCAAAAAGTAAAATTAAACACTATTTCTCCACAAGGAAAAAATGGTTTTCAACTACTTTAAACATTTTTTAAAACTGACCAAAAAAGTGCCCTCACGTTGAAAAGTATTGTGACAGTCCACTAAAACATTAACTGCTAACTTAAAAGTGACTTTCCTAAATGAGAAAGTACACTAGATCGACATATTTTTTTACATGGAAAGTTTTTCCTCCCCAAAGGGAGCTTATCTGCCCAGCAAAGGACCAGCACAAGCTGGCCATCATTCTTGAAAACCTGCAGAGGGGCACTCTTTTCAGGGACAGGAAAGCTCTGAAGGGTGTGGAGTCTAAACTGGTCTTTTAGGGAGCTTAGCTCGAGCTGCCTGTTTGTTTGGGTATGTGGATGGTGCCCTGAAGCTTTGGAAACTGGCCGTCTGTTATATAGCTAATGCTATGTAACAGTGATCAGTCTGATGAACATGTCCAATGTTCTTGGTCAGTTGTTTATTTAGATGTTTACTTTGTTCTTTGCAGGTGTATAGAGTTTAAAATACCCATACCACATTTCTAAAATAATTTCTTGTAGTAGTGATTAGTGAGTGAGCAAGTTTATTTCAGACCATGGCTTTGAGTCCTAACATGTAAAGCTAACCTTCCTCATTCTAGGCCAGTGAGAACATGACCTCGTATGACTATAAACGTTGTAAATTATGGCTAAGCTGTAGATGTAGTAGTACTGTTTTCTAAAGTAATAAATGCAGCAAAAACTTAGGGATTGTATGCAAGAAAGTTGGAAGGTTGTAGTGGAAGGCTAGATGGAAGAGGAGTTAAGCCCAGGAATGATTTTAGAAAACTGTAATACTTTGAAAAGGTGGTGGAACCTTTTGTCAAAATTAGTGATTGGGGTACCTGCATTTGGCAAGATTAAATACATTTAGGACAGATGTGAGCCATAAATCCTGAAGGACTTGAAATAATGGGGAAGAATGGCAGACCTATTTTTTCATTATGTTGGTAAGTTTAAGGTATGATCATTATTTACTGTGCTTTGCCTTTTTATTGTGAGATATTGTGCTTCTGCTTTCTCTGGAGATTGAGAAAGAAAAAGAAATGATAGCTGAAACGTTTTGTTTATACTGCAGCTACACTTTTCAGAATATGTGGATTACTAAAGAAAAAAACATACCACATGTTCTTGGCAGTTAGACATCCCTGCATACTCGTGACTGAGTCACAGTGTCTTGTTAAAGTATGTATGGCTGTCATTGTGTTTAACATTTCTAGATTTTTTTTCTTTTGAGTAGCTTACCTGAAATCTAAATAATGTAGGTTGCGTAAATGGCCCAGAGTGTATTTAAGTTTCCTTAATACAAGTGTGATAGGAAGTGTTCATAGCTGTGATGAGTGGGGCTCTTTCCTATTCAGAACAGATTACAAGAAATGGCTGCATTATAAACCCTTGATTGTCTTTCTGCTGTCAAGGGACACTGGTGCTAATGTCTACTGTATTGTAACTGCCTTAATCATTAAAAGGTGGCTTCCAATTAAACTGAAAATGTGCTGCCAAATAATGTTGTTATAATCCATGGACACTACTTATAGCTGTCACTTTTGCATAGATTACAAACTGATGAATCTGAAGGCATTAGTGCTTTGCAAAAAGCAGCCAAGCTACAAATTACTGTTTAGCTATTGAATTAGTGAAATACTGCTTCAGAATTAATTTTTACCAACAAATTAACACTGGATGTATTATCAGGTGAAACTGTTATATTGAAATAATGCTAACATTTAATGTAACCATCTCTGCTTAAGAACTGTAAAGGTTAGAATCCGTTCCCACAAGTCGTTAAGTTAGTTCTGGTTTCATTGTACAGTGATTTCCAGACAGGTGAGCAAAAGCCAAACAAGGAATTTACAGTCAAATTTCTCGGAAAAAAGGATTTGTAACTGTCCTTTAAAAGGTGTGTGTGTGTGTGTGTGTGTGAATGAGTGTGTGTGTGTGTGTGTGTGTGTGTGTGTGTGTGTGTGTGTGTGTGTGTGTGTGTGTGTGTGTGTGTGTGTGTGTGTGTGTGCTTGTGTGCATATGTATACTAGTAAGAGTAGGTCCCTATTATTCAACAACAGGACTGATGCCATTAGGTAAAAGGGGGGGGACAGAAGCCTATCGTGCCATGTGAACAAACTTTCCTATCCAGATCTTACTTGCAATGTACTGAGGCTAGTTGCATTTGGCAGAAAATGCTGGGACACACCTCAAATGTAAAAGCATTGAATACAAGGTCTCAAAACGAAGTTTGCTCATTTGCTTCTCGTCTTGTTCATTTTACTTTGTGATTTCATGCAGTTGATATTTCAGTCTAATAATTCCACTTTTTTCTTTTTGGATACTTTTTTGCTTGTACATACCCTCCATTAGGCCTCAATACATATCCACATCACCCTTTTATCGGGCTGTATTTGTTGCTTTATGAAATTACTTGCTTCATAATTGAAAACTGTTTATTGCTATGCTTAAACTATTTGCCATTGTTCTGTGTTAATCTAGGATAAGGAAGTCCATTCTCCTCAACCATTTGGACTAGTAAAACTGCCAGCTTTCAGTCAGCTCACCATCCCTAATAAAGCTGCATGTAACATACCAGTTTCATTTTGCAGTTTGTCATGCTAGCATCTGAGATAAATAATCCCAGACATTTTTTCCCGACAAAAATATTTGGATTTTCACACTTATTTTGAATTATTTCATAATTTCCTGATATTTCAACATATTTTCAGACTTAGGTTTTCTAGCTCAACCTTAACTGTTGCCAGTCAGCTTTAGGTTGTTTCACTGAATTTTGTAAGTTAGTTTACTGATTGGAGTCCGTTTAGTTAGTTACTGTTTAACCTTCCTGCTGTCACAATTTGCTATTTATTTTAGCTACTTTGACTTTAAACACTTTTATCAAATCATCACCAAGACATAAACAAACATACATTAATAGAAAAAAACATAACTTTTTTGTATTTAAATACATTATATATTGTATATATTTCTTTCTTCATAATTATCAGTCCAACATTGCATACGTTACGTAAATCAATTCCTGGCTTCCCTTAAACCTCAGTCCTCTTCCTGAACATTATTGTGCATGTTTTCTTTCCACAATTTCCATTTATTTCTATGTAATTTGCTCCTTCCCTTTTCTAAAGATCCCTCTTCCAGTATTGTCTCTTTTACAATAATTAATACTTCAAATACAGTTGATTTCAACTTTGATTTCCATTTTCTAGTAATTGCTTTGTTGGGGGCCAGCAGAGTTAAACTTAACAAGCCTGCTGTCTAAGTAATTCAGATCCTGTGTCCCACCCTAAAATAATCATTTCCTTGGTTACAGGCATTTGGTCCCGCAATATTTCTGACAGAGTACTGTGCAGGGAATTTTCAAAATCTTCCAACTCATTGCACTCAAACAAAAAATGTTACCTCTTTCTTTTCTATCACAGCACCACCATTTGCTGTCTACCCGAGGAAAAAGTCTTTAAAGTCTGTTGTGGTATAAAAAAATACCTATGCAAACACTTCCAAGCAAAATCCTAGACCTCCTGGACTTTGTTGTACACTTGGGAGAATTACACATGTCCATCCCGTGTAAATTGCTTTTCCATTCTCTCTTCCCACTTCTTATGCATTTTTATTGCTATCATGCAATATTTTAGATACGGTACTAATTATCTCCTCTTTTAACAGCAGTTTCTATTCTGGACTCAGATGAAAACTCTTATACCTTGATATCAGACCACAGGAGGTAAGGCAGTCTGTAGCCCGCAGTCCAAATATCTTCTTGGCCTCATCCCACTCCATTACTTTTCCCCTCTCTCATCATTTGCTCCCAATATCTTGGTTCCTCTGCCAGTTTTCGCCACTAAATTCCAGCCCCCTCTTGCTTATTTTCTGTACCCCTGCTTGCAGTAATCCCTATTTGCAAAATCTCCTTTCCCCATTCTTATGTTGGCTTAGTTCTTTGAATGCTTTCTGCTACATTATGGATATAATGTTCTATATGGTTGTCATTATTCTCCTTAAGGATGTGCATCCAAAATCACACTTTCTTCTTATTTATTGAATGTCCCTCTCGCTTTATAATCATCATCCTTTTCTATTTTGACTTTTAATCTTCTGCTTGTGTTACCTTTATGAACCTTAACTGTGTAGCTCTAAAATATCCCTTCAAATCAGGGAATCCTAAACCACCGTGTTCTTTTGGAAGGATCGGTTTATTCCAGTTAATTCTTGCCCTTTTCCCCTCCCAGATAAATTCCTTCAACTGCTAAGTGTTATACATAACTTCTCTGCTTGATACAAATTTGCCTGACCTGTATATAAAACTAAAGGGACTACAAGTATTTTCATTACTTGTAGTTTACTATTTGTATCCATAAACAAGAGCTTACCATTTCTCAGTTTTTGTATTATCTTTGTAGTTTCTTCCCACATGTTCTTAGCTGCCATAACAGAAGCCTTTTTAACACATACTCCTAAATACTTTATCTTATGTCACCATAAATATAGGTATTGCTGAACCAGTTTTATGTTTGGGTGTATAATTTATGGCTATAGCCTTTGT
The DNA here is from genome assembly GCF_019279795.1 of Protopterus annectens. NCBI lineage: Eukaryota > Metazoa > Chordata > Ceratodontiformes > Protopteridae > Protopterus > Protopterus annectens. Next base: position 1,182,283,254 of record NC_056744.1, read on the forward strand.
GTTATCTTAATTTTATATCCTGAAAAGACTTTGAAACTGTCTCAAAAATATTCCAAAACACCGAAGTATCTTTTTCTGGATTTATCAGGTATAAACTATAGCAATTACATCCTTAAACTTCGGAGTCCATTATTTTCTTATCTTTTTCTGGATTTATCAGGTATAAACCAATTACATCCTTGAATTTCTGAGTCCCTTATTTTGTTTGCCAGTGGTTCTAAATATAAATCAAATAACAAATGGGAAAGAGGACACCTGTGCCTGGTTCCTCTGTTCAAAAACAACTTGTTAGAGGACCCCCACTTCAGTTCTTGTCTCTGATCCATCATTTATCTTAATTATCTTTATTATTGTATCATGAAATACAAATGCTTTATTTGCCCTAGTCATAAAATCCCAGCTTACTCTGAATGCTTCCTCTGCATGAAGACCCACTAACAACAGCACTTTGTAGTCCTGGTTGAAAATTGACATGGGTCTATATGAAGCTGGGTCAGATGGGTGTTTACCATCTTTAGGTAAGAAGAGCCACCGCAGTTTCTTCCAAGATGTTGGCACTACACCTTTTTTAAAACACTGTTAAACAAAATCTTCCAGATCTTTATCACTTTCTTCCCTTGTAATGTGCAGAATTCAAAAAGAATATCACCTGTAACTGGAGACTTGCTTGCAGATTGATTATACACAGTTTTTTTTATCTCGTATCCTCCAGTCTTAAATGTTAGTTGTTGAGCCTCATCTACCTCTAACCTTTCCTTAATTAACCCTTTCTGATTTCCACAATTTTCTGCTTTATACAAATTTTCATAAACATTCCAATATATCTCTAATACCTCTGTATAATCTTTGGTTATTTTTCTTGTTTTAGGCTCCCAAACTCTGTCAACAGCCCTTTCTGCTTTCTGTTGCCTAAGTCATTGTGCTAAAAGTTTTTGTGCTCTGGAGTTGTTAACAGCAATCTTTGTAAACATATGCATATTATCCAAATACTCCCTTATTTTCTCTTTAGCAGTCTGTAATTCTGCCTCTTCTTTTCCTGTGACATTCCCTTTATTCCACAATACTTTAACCTTTTCCAGCCCCTTTAAATTCCTATTATTAACCATATCTTTCTCTTTTATTTGTACCATATTTATAAACTCCATTTTCATTGTATCACACTCAGTAGCCATTTTTCCCTAAAAACTCTCAAATTAATTTCCACTACCCATTTCTTAAATTCCTGTCTTTTTAATAGGTCAATGGGAAGGTGCCAGTGTCTCATTTATGCTTCATTAACCTGTATGTTTACGTTAGTATCAGTACACAATCTTAAATAATTATTGGATCTGTGGTGATGCTTTCAGTTAACTGCACATGTTCTTCTAAAATCAAATTTATATCCAGTCTAGCTTAATTATTGTACCTTGACAAATATGTAAATTCTTTTTTGAGTTCCTACTACTGAATTCATGCCGTCCATACCAACTATTTTAATAAATTTTTTTCAGAAGTCTACTTTCTTCTATTTATTTACACTGCAGGTTAGAGATTGCCTTCCCTATCAGGGATTGATATCTTGAGTATAGGCAAAGAGAAAGAAATAGGGGTGTCCTAAATGAAAGACCAGCACTGGTATTGTTTTTAATAGAATCTAGAACAGAAGCTGCCATTAAAAAAGGAATAATTAGTAGAGCATATAAAATATTGCATGATAATTATAAGAATTGGAGGAGGATAGAAAGGATTGGGAAGAGAGATTGGATAAGCAATTCACAAAGAAACAGTGGGAGGATATACGTATGTCCCCCAAATATGCAACAAAATGTAGAAGATTTAGGATTTTTGTCTGGAAATGTTTACATAGATAATGCTTATATACCCCAAGAAGACTCCATAGAATTTTCCCTAGGTAGACAGTAAATGTTGGAGGTGTGAAAGGGAAGAAAGAGGTAATTGGAAACATATTTTCTGGGCATGCGATGAGTTGGCAGACTTTAACAATTCCTTGCGGGATGCACTGTCGGAAATGCTGGGTGGACAGATTAGTCTGATGAGGGAGATGATTTTTCTGAGCTATGATACAGAATCAGAATTGCCTAGACATGGTAAGGCCTTGCTGTGTCTAATAATGGTGGCTGCTAAAAAGCAATTACTAGAAAATGGAAATCAAAATCTAAACCAACTGTACTGGAAGTAGCAAATATAGTAACAAAGGTAAAACAACTGGAATTGAGATCTTTAGAAAAGGGTAGGAGCAAACTACATAGGAAAAATGAAAATTGTGAGAACAATACGTACAAGTGAGGAATGAGGCCTAAAAAGCAGCAGGACTTAATTGAACTATGTAATATTTGAACTATGTAATATTTGAGTAAGAAAGATTGGGTAGATTATAAGTGATGGTTAATGTTTGCAACTAGGAGTATGTCAGTATGGTGACTGTGATATAAAATGCTTGCAACTAGGATTGTGTCAGTGAGGTTTGTTTTCATTTATATAAATGTATAATTGCCTGTGTAGTAAGTGATGGTTGAACGAAGATGTTTCTTATTTTAAAAAAAAGAACAGGAATTGGATAATTTATGTAATATTGCTTAGGTTATATAATATATAGCAGTATATGTGAAGTATAGTGTTCGTTATGTTAATATAGTTTGATTACTTTTATATGAATGTAAATTTGCCTGTGTCACAAGTAATAAAGGTGTTTGAAAACAAAAGAAGTCTACTTTCTTTTATTTTCTCTTCTAGGTCCTCCTGATACGTCCTGACTATAGTAAATCAAGTTCCAGTCCCCACCTGTATGTAATATTCCATGCTGAAAGCTGATTACTTCTCTCAGAATTTTCTTAAGCTTCGTAATAGCAATTTTTGGTGGAATATAAATACATGCCAGTGTAATTCTCCTCCCTTGCCGTAGTATTTTGCTACCATAAATCTTCTCTTCTATCACTATTAGAGCCCTTCTAACAATCAGTATTACTCCCCTTTTCATCTGTCCTTGATATTCTGATGAATATCTATTCTAAGATCCTTTCTTTATCAAATTCACATGCTCATTTCTTTCCAGATGTCTCTCCTGCAGCATTGCTATTTGACCTCTGAATTTCTTAATGTAATTCGATGCTTGATACTTTCCTTTTGGTCTGTACCTGTAAGGCCATTTATGTTCCAAAATAATATGGATAGCATAGCCATTATCCTAAAAAGCTGTTGTTCCCATGGCATTTTTTGAATGTGTATTTCCAACCTTTGTTTTACATACATACAATTAATGTTTCTCAGGCTTATCTTTTTTACAGCTGTTTTATCTCATCTCCATTTGAATCTGTCACTTTTTTCAAGAATTATTGTTTTAATGAAAACCCTCAAGCAAAAATACATTTTAGAGCACCCATCCCCTTGTCAGCTTATAACAAACACACCAAACTATCCACAATTTAAAAAAAAATGAAGTTTATCCTCCTGATAGGAACAGTTGCCCCATATTGACAGCTGCACCCACAGGCATTTACCTAACCTAAAGTTAAGGTCACCCATGCTAAACGACATGTTACATTTTGTGTCCCCAGTTACACTGATGGTTGTTCTTTGCTTATCTCATTTTGCTTCCCAGTTATGCAAAACTGCATGTAGGCTTTCAGAAAACATTAACGTTTAACCTTAACTCATTGAAGACTGTGGTGCCATTTTGTATACTTCCAGTTAACACCCATAACTCCTTATGGCATCCAGACCATTCTTGGGTCTGACTTTTATAACTATGTAACTTATCAGTTTATGGTAGGCAGGCTTAGAAAGGACAAGGAGTTGTTAATAAAATGACACTATGATTGTTAATCGAGGACGTCCCACAGTCAAAAAGCCTTGGTTATCTTATGTTTTTAAGTTGATTTTTCAGAAAATGCTATGGAATGTCGGGATGTGTATAGGCTGTAAGAGGTGTGTGAAATTCCATGCCACATAGGTGAGAAAAAAATGCACTGACAGCCTTTTTAAATAAAACTAAACTGTACACTGTTCTAGTAAATGCATTCAAGTATTAAGGCTGCTAGGGAGACTTCTGTTATTCACTTTCTATAATTTCAAACTTTATTGTTCACTTAACTCCTTGCCATTGTACCTTGAAATTTTGCACTTCCTTCCCCAGACGATGCTCAGAACTCTCAAGATTAATTGCTTGCAGCTGCAGACAGCTAGTCTCCTTGCAATAGTAGTCAATAATGTGAAAAAAACAGCTAACAACTCCTCAGATACATGAAGGAAACTTTGAAAAAAAGTGCCTTCAGCTGCAGACATTCATCATTTTGTCAATTTATTTTATTTATTTACTGATGTGAGTTTATTTGCTCACAATCGGGTCTGATGATGATTTTGTAATTGTTGGAAATGAAAGCTCTTGCATTGATTTTTATTAAAGTACTGTTTGTGGCTTTGGAGCAGCATTTGTCTTCCAACCAGGAGAGCAGCAAGTAAGATTAAATACAATTGTTCTGTATTGCCCTGATTAGTTTAGGGACTGTATTTGAGTTTTGCTACTCAGTGTAAGTATGGACTTTGACTGCAGTTTTTGTAAGCTTTCAAAAATTTTGTAAGTAAAGTAGATTTTTATCAGAAGATCAAATGTGGTGATTTGGGAGATAGTGGTTAAGAACTGTCCTTATAGCTGGGCAGGAAGTGGGATTAAATATAATTTTGTGTGTCAAAAGAAGTTGGGTATAATTTAGTTGGTGGGATAATTCTGGAAAATTTAGAGTTTTAGTGCATAAGAGTGACAGGGCGGCCACGGTGGTGCAGTGGTTAGCTTTGCCGCCTCACAGCAAGAGATTCTCCGGTTCGATCCTCGGCTGGGGTGCCTTCTGTACGGAGTGTGCATGTCCTCCCTGTGGTCATGTGGGTTTCCTCCGGGTGCTCCAGTTTCCTCCCACATACCAAAGATATGCTGTAGGTGGATTGGATACTCTCTAAATTGGCCTTAGGCATGAGTGCATGCGTGTGTGTGCCTTCTGTGGAAGGTTGGGCGCTGGGCTGGCAAATCAACACCGTAAAACTCAACTGCCAATCATGAGCGGACAGGTGATCCGCTGTGGAGACCCCTAACCAGGAAAAGCCAAAAAGAAGAAGAAGACGTGCGTAATAGTGATATGTTCTGTCACTTGTATACTCTGCATATCTAGCTACCTTGTAATGCTGTTCTAGTTTAGATTTTAGGGTGGCCTGGAGGGTAGCCAAGATGGGAGAACCATATAATATTGAGGGGAGTAGGTATTGTAGTGGCAAGAGCGACTCTGGTGGATGCTGTAAGCAATTTAAGGAATTTTTGACTGTATTTGCATTCCTATTTTTTGAGTGCTTTATATTGCTGTATATGTGGAGGTCTTTTGAAGTTGGCAGTTGTTGTACCCCTAGCAGTTTTGCGTAGGGCACTACTTCAGTTGGTGTATTGTTTAGGGATGTGATCTTGGTTAGTTTTCTTATATGTAAGTAATTTGAGGAAAAATAAAAGGAGTTTGGTTTTCTATGGATTAAGAAGGAGTTGGTAGTTTCAAAGCCAGTTTTCAGTAGAGTTAAATGCATGTCGTGTAATCTTTTTAAAATTTTGTAGCTTATCTAAGAGGCAGATTACGGAGGAAAGGTCTGCATACTGTACAAGGGATACTTGTTTTATAGTAGTATGAGGATTGTTTATAAAGATGTTAAATAGAAGAGGGCCAAAAATAGAGCCTTGTGGTACACCTGTAATGATGGGTAGGTAAGGGTAGAATTCCGTTTGACTGTCTGGTAACATTTTAACCAGTAATTATTAAACCATTGAAGAGTAGGTAGTTAGACACCCACTGTAGACACTTGTAGTAGGAGTTTTTTTTTTTTTATGAGCAATATCAAAAGATTTTGATTGGTCTATAAATAAGGATGATATGAGTTTACCACTGTCACTAGCTTTATTTATATCTGTAATAGAAGAGCAGTTGTCATGCCATAGACAGGTCTAAAACCATGTTGAGCATAGGTTAGTAATTGTTCCTTTAAGAGATGCTGGAGTAGTTGTCGTCACTGTTAAGTTGCACCCCGACCCCATATGCAAAAATGGGAAAAATGTTGAGGATGGATAGATAAGATAGCAAAGGGTTTGAAATTAGATATTTCAGTACAAGTGCTAACTTTGTGGAGAGGGATGGTGTGTCATTTTCCATATGGTAGGAATATAAGATTCATGTATTGACATGTTTATAATGGTGTTGGCTACATTTGCAATGGTGTTAGCAGCAATTGTGAGGTATTCTACAGAAAGGTCATCTGCAGAGGGTGAGCATGGTTTAAGTTTGGATCATAATTTTTTATGAAGGAGATGGCAACTGGTTTTAGTGTGAATATATTATTGGGGTAGACATGAGACGGGGGAGTCGGGAAAGTATTCATTGGTGAAGGCAGCTATGCTGTGAGTGAAGTATGAGTTAACGTGGTGGCTGTTTCTAAGGAGAGTTATTGTGACAATGGTTAAGGACGTTGTTAGTTCTTTGGTATAAAATTTGTTTAATGGATGACCAGAATTTTGAGGGAGTTAGATCTATGTTTATTTTGTAAATCAGAATAGTATTCATACCTCTCAACTGTACCGAATGCCTCAGTATTTCCCGGTTTTGGGCTCAAAATAATAGGGTGCCACAAATGCCTGATTGTCCCCTTTAAATCCCAATTTCAAGCTAGCTGTACTGAGGTAAGTGTGAATGAGTGTGTGAGTGTACGAGACTGTGCATTCGTCTGTGCAGTAGCATATCTGTGACACAACATCCCTGCATAAACAGAAACTGACTACTTCTGCCTTCAATGCCAGTTTTGCAACCTTGCATTTCAATGAAGCATACTGGTTTTAAACATCGGCATTATATTCAGTTAAGATTAAAAATGAATACCAACAAAAGGCATGCATGATGCACATAATGACTGATGCTAGTATGGGGTGGAGTTGCAGTCATTTACTGATCTGTGGCAACTGGCAATACTAACACACAAATGCATTGTTCAACAGGTTGCTCCTTCCTTAAAAAAATATTTATTTTACAACTTTGCATGTTGCAACAAAAGCCTGTTAGTTTATAAAACAACTTTAGCAAGAAAATCAATTGTAACTGTAAATCCCAAAAGTTAATAGATCTACTTTTTCCAGCTAAAAATAACAGCTTCATCCGCTTACACCGACTTCTTGCCCATCATACTTCATGAACTCCTCTTCAGTTTAAAGCCTGACAGGCTGACGGTTGGGAGGTTTTATTTTCAACTTCAGCTCTTTCACACTACAGCTTGCAGCTATGAGTGCAAACAAGGCAAACACTGCCATAAAGATTGCTACAGTCATTTTGTTCCTTTATGGAACTGTTGTATCAAGTCACACAAGCTTTTACAGTAGCACTGCCTAATACATTAACTAATGAGGCACAATCAGTCAATACTAGAGTGTATTGGTAGTCAGTTTTCTGCATTAGTGCTCATAGCATTTTTAATCTATGCCTCCGTAATTGTTTATTTTTATGCATGTTTGGTGCTCAGGATGGGTGTCCAACAGGGAAGAGTAGACCTCGTTTACAAATGACATAGCACATAAAGTTCCAGACATACAAGTAGAAGACTTAACAAAAGTTCCACAAGTGTGTGAGAGAGACGATGTCTAGTAAACATTATGTGCGTGTCACATATACATCTCAAAATTTGATTTTTTTTTCTGAGAAAAAGCGATGGGTTGTAATCATTAGATTAACTGATAAATCATTACGGTTACAACCTTCTCTAACTAAAATGCATTTTAATTCACATCTTCTTTTTCTTTCAACTGTTTCAGCGAACAATACCAGTATTTAAAAAAGTGTCCGTAATTCAGGAGTTTTTTCCTCTAATTATTTTTTGCTGTGTCCAAGGTTGAGAGCTGTGCCTGCATAAGTGTGTGCATGTGTAATAGAGAGACATAAGCAAAGCAAGAGAGCTAGACTAGAGTTAAAAGTGGCGTTACATCCGTATCTACATTCATGGGTGTACATCCACCCCTGATTGCACCTGTGTTGCAAAGTATTAAACAGCACCAGTTTCATGCTTGCTAACAACATTTTACATTCCAGCTGTAAAAGGCAACTGCATGTATAAGTTAACAGATATAACTCACAAGTCAATGTTTGTCATTTAACTCTGATTTTTACACCGTGGTTTGTGCATAAAATACTCCAAGATTTAGTATTATTCTCTCTCTTTATATATATATATATATATATATATATATATATATATATATATATATATATATAGCATTTTGCATAAAATCTTAGCAATGAACTTTCTGACAATTATTATAATTGTGGAATGTGGATCAGGAGGGAGCTTATGCGGAGAAAATTTGTTGGTAATTGTCAAGTTTTCATAGTCGGTATGAACTATGAAGGTGTAAAAGAATAGAAATTCTATTATTCTGCTACAGAATAAATTAAGTGTTTGGCCACTCATGAGTGGAGAACTGGGAGTAGGAGCTGTAGTCAAAAATAAAACTCTCTTCGATGTAGATGTGTAGTTGCGGAGTCACAGAAAACTACAATTCTTATGAAGACTTTTTAATAGTTGGCGCATTCTTGGATTTCCCTTTTACCAGTCAATGTGTAAGTTGTAAACGGAGGCATCAGCTTGAAATTGGAGGGGAAAAAATGACAGATAATGGGAAGTTGTTGCATCAAGAAAGCATGTAGGTTGTGGAATCCAAATGGGAAGGAGAAACTGCTGAGAATGAGGACATGCCTATTTCTAGATCTGACTGGTATGAATAGTTAAAAGTGAAAAATGTGTTTGTGATCTTGGTCCACATCCCCTGAATGATGTGATACGTGTGGTAAAACACATGGTGATCCTGGGCAGGTTGTGGGTTGTTTTCATTGCTGTTAAGACTTACAAGAGACTGTCCTTATATATTATATACTTCAAGTTAGAGAAGTGGTATTACATATGCCCAGTGTATACTTAGAAGTCCAACTTTTGCTGTTCTACTGTTGAGCTGCACTTGGTTATAGTACGCTGCCAGAGTGAATTATTATAGAAAAAAAGCTGAGAATCGTACTGGGTTGCTCGTCTTTAGAAACACACAAAAACTGCATGACTCGTCATACCTCTCAATCTCTCAGAGCAAGAAATCTGGGCAAAACCAAAAATAATGGTGGGACAAAGGCCCTAAAATAAGGACAGATTTTAAATATGCTCCTGTACACTCACATAGTTGTGAAAATAAAAGGGTTTGCATAATTATGTATTTTCTGGGGAATATGAAGTCTGAAATTCAAATGTCTGCCATTATTATTGTTTATTAATTTCAATCTTCATGTTGGTATCTCACAATTCCATTGGGGTAGGCGTGGTTACATGATTATGTATGCAGTTTTTATGTTAATTAGCTTCCCGATTTTTTGCCAGTTGTACCTACTTTTCATGGGCCTTTCTCTAGATTTTTGATGTTTTCAGGTTAAGAGGTATGATAGTATTGCTTCTTATCAATGTTTACTTAATTTTTGGTAAGCTTCTTCAAACTGCTGTAGGTTTTGTGGTGTTTTAAGTTTCTTCCACTCCTTCCATACCTTGCCTCTATTTTGCATAAGACTTCTACTCAGATTAGTAAGCCAAGGGGTAAAGTTAGATTTTACACTATTCTTACATAGTGTGCAAGGCTGTTCAGGATGCTTAAAAAAGTTAAATTGAGCCTCATCTAGTGGCAAGCCTTTTAGAATAGTCCAGTTAACTGAGTTCAGAGTAGCTAAAATTGATTTAGGCTCTTTTTTTTTTTTTTTTATGTTCTTACATTACAGTGCTTCGCAGTCCTAACTTTTGGTAGTAGATGTGTGGGTAATATTGAGAATGGCTGGGCCTCTGGGTTTTTGAACCTGGTTTACATTACAGCAAGCTCTTAAGTGGCCCTGAGTTTTGTATTCATCCACACTGAACACTGTTTAAATGATAGCTTACATTGTTGCATGGTAACCATCCTGGCTTCATGCTTGATGGGGTTATAGACTTACTATCAGGTCTTTTTTGCACCACTCTTGGTTTCACTGTTTCTCAAATGTCTGACTAATAGTCTGTTTCTGTGTCTAAACTATCTACATACCTATTTTTTTATTCAAGTAAACATAATTAATTGTGGTATTTTCTTAATGCAATGGAAGAGTTTTGTTATGTACCTTAGACTCTTTAGCTAAGGTAAGACATTATCTAGCAGTCTGAAATTAAAACAAAATCAACGGTCTTCTTATCTCTTTATTATATACATCATCTACATTATCTTCTCATTCTTACTTTACTGACACACATTTCAAGTCTTATGCCGTACGATGGCACAGTGGTGCAGCGGTAGTGTTGTCGCCTCATAGCAAGAGGTTCTCCGGGTCAGTTCTCAGCTGGGGTGCCTTCTGTGTGGAGTCTGCATGCCCCCCCTGCGTTTGTGTGGGTTTCCTCCGGGTGCTCCGGTTTCTTCCCACGTTACAAAGATATGCATCTGGAGCATTTTTCCCCGGGCCGCCGCTGAAAATTGGCTTTGTTCCAAGTCGGACTTTCCCAGTCAACAAATGTTAAATTAAATAAAATAAATACAAGTGCACATTTTGTCCTGGCCTTCTGAATTACATTCCTCTCTCTTTACTTTCTCTTAGCTGCAGCAGCCACCTTTTTGTGAAACCCCACCTACTGTCTACAGTCTGACATTGCATGATGCATCGAACCATCAAATTTGTATCAACTTCATTCTTGGACTGGAAGGATTTCCACTATTAAGCAGCTAGCTATCGGGTACCCAATAATTGCAACTTCAGTGCAGTGAAATGCAGCTTTACAATAGTGTTGTCTCTGTCACTGCTACCTTCCTTCACGAGTTTCCAAAGAACAGTGTCATTCTGAGCATCACATTTAGTCTTTAATTAATACCTGTATATTACCACATAACATTTATTTGTATGTATAAGTGTGCTGGTACAGGCAGCATGATCATATGATTGGGCCTCTGGATGGGGAGGTAGGGTGCAGTCATTTTGTACCCTACGAATTTCTCCCATTTCTGTAAAGAAAAGGAGGATGGCATTTGTCTGCGTAGGATGGGGCAGAGGTTGCATTGTGACCACTGTTTCACAACCATGCAGCCCTGAGAGAACACAATGCAAATTTAACAACAGCAAGGGGTTAACCACTCACTCACTCACTCACTCAGTCAACGGTAAAAAATGCAAATGTATTTAAATAATTATTATTATAATTAATAATAAAGTGTACACATGGTATGCCTGGCTACTTTCTTGATGCACAGGTTGCTTTACAGTAATTTTGCCCATTCGCCTGAATAAGCTTTTTTTTAAAAGTAATAGTACCAAATTATATATGCAAGTCTTTTTCTTGTTTGGCTATAAATATTGTGTACTACACTGCATCTTTCGCAATGAACGTTTTGTTAAATGAATACCTTTATGAGTTTAGTGCACATCTGTATTAAATAACTGTACTGGTTATGTGTAGAAGTAATTTGGTTTGTATGGCTGCTCTGAAAAGATGACCTTTGTCTTTCCCAGTTAGATAACTTTATGAGCAGAATGCATTTATGGAATGTTGCTTTTACAGCTGGATGCTTTGATCGGTGTCATTTCTCCTGCTGTGTTGTTAAGAATTATTAAAGGGAACTTACAAATTCATGCTGATGCTTTCTGTGTGTAGCTGTATTTCTCAAGAGTGCTACAGTAAAGGCTTTAGCATTGCACTCAGCAAACAGAAAAATGTTACTCCAAATTGTCTGTGTAGATAGTAATGTGGCTGTAATCCAAGTCTTAAAGAACTGAACTGAGAGTACACATCTGGTATTGATAAGAAAAATGTAAACATCTTGTTCAGCAAGTTTGCTGTTTTGACTCAGTAGTGTAGTTGAAAGGCAGGGGTGGGCAGGTTCTTCTGGTAGTGTATACTTCAGGGCTGCTCTTGCATTTGTTCATCAACAGTGTTTGAATGGCTGGAAACAAGAGGCGTTTGTGAAACTGGCTGCCTGAAGTATAGCTGTACTTTTATTATGCTGAATTCCCTTTTGCTCTGATGTCTTGAAATTTTTTTTTTAAATCAGTAGAATTATTTGAGATTACTTCTATAAATCAAAGTTTTGAATTTTTATGTATGAATTTTTTTTTAGAAGTGTCTCCAAACCTAAATGTAAGTTGAAATGACTAGTACCAGGTTTTGACTTAATCATCTGCTAAAGTCGTCAAAAGGTTTGAGGATTTTGAAGCATAATTGTGAAATAAATTATGTAATTGTAGCTTTTAAGCAGTTCACGTATATTGATAGAAAAAAAGTCTAGCTTTTTCCCCATAATCATCTAGAACTTTTATTTGTTGATTGCATTTGTTGACTAGGAAGGTCTGACAAGGAACAGAGTTCCCATTTTCAGTGGAAGTCCAGGGAGAAAAGCTCCAAATGATACATATTGGATAAATATTTTTACATTTTACAATTATTTCCATAGACTAGTGAATGAAGACGTCTTGTAAAAGTTAATATGTGGTATATAAAAGTATTTTGAAAAGTCTGCATAGTAATGAGTCATTGCACATAGTACATAAGGCAGCGATGCACCTTATTGTTTTGAGCAAAGGAGGATAATTCAGTATACAAACAGTATACCAGTAGCATTGCATACTTCAGTAGAGATTTCTTCAAATCTTAGAGTTTAGAGTTTTGAAGAATGGGGTGTGAGATTGCGCTGAAGTCTTTGAAATGGTCTAGAAATATGCAGATACTAACCTTCCTTCCTTCTTTCCTATAGGTATTTACATTAGTAGTGAAATGTAGGAGGTCTGTAGTATTGCTATGATGGGGGCAGCATCAGTGTTGGGAGGGAGGAGTGTTTTGTGTGGTGTTGGGAGAGCTAGGATTGAATACATTTTTCAAAAACTTTAGATAAGGGGGACAAGATAGCAGTAGGGAGGTAGTATATAACATTTTCCATAGTGTTTGAGACTTGTGTATCTATAATAGAACAGTTTGAGTATGGAAATGGGATAGGCTACAGCCGCTGCAGCCATTTTTAGATATTCAGCTGGGAGATTGTCAGGTGCTAGGATGGTGGGTTTTTGTTTTAAGAGAGGTTTTTTAATGGTTGAGGTGGAAACTTGTTGCAGTGAGAAAGGGGCAGAGTCAGTGGTGTTGCTGGGGGTGGAGGGGCTGGTTGGAGGGGTGTGGTGTTTGATTAGGGATGTGATTGAGTTTATAAAGTGTGGATTAGGCAGCATGGTTTGATTTTGTTAACAGCTGACCAGAATGCCTTTGGGTTTTGAAGGTTTTTGGACTTCTATTTTGATTTTGTATTTAGTGTGATTTCTGAGTTGCCAAAATATGTGTAGGTTATTTTTTCATTTTTGATCCCGGAATTCCAGGCCTTGTCTCTGCATTTCATTAGATGTTGTATATTCTGGTCAACAAAGGGGCTGATATGACTTTAACATGGTTTACTATTAGAATGTGGAATGGCACTTACATGAAAATGGAATGGTCGAATGCATCTTTTCCAGTTTGCGTAATGCCATTCTGAAAATGTTTAAATGCACATTAGCGAATGGTAATGTACATTCGCTAATGTGCATTCAATACGCTGATAACAGATTGCACTACAGTGAGAATTGGGAAATTTACTCAGTGTAGAGCAATCTCGGAGTTGGAATATATCATTTTCAGGGGGTGTAGGGGGTGCAGCCCCCACTTGGGTGTGCAGGGGGTTCCCCCCCCCCTGTAAAACTGTAAAAACTTCTCCTGTAGACATACAGTTCGCACACAGCTTAAGCACAACCTCCTGACATTCCAAATTTGTTTGAATGCAGACGTTGAGGTGATGATTTTCAACATTCCATAAAAGTGATATTACCAAATTCGGAATGTCAGTTTAATCCAGTGTATAGATTTTTTTTTTTTTTTAACTTTCATCTTTTTGATAGAAACCCTTTTACAGATTTTTTTTCTCATGGGGGAGCTAAACTGTTAAGAATGTTAAAGAAGGTTATGGAGAATTCTGTCACTGTCTTTACGGTGAGTTTCTGTAGGTGTTGTTACAAAGTTGTAAGTTCTGGGGAAGTGTTTCTTTTTGGAATTGGGAGATATTGCATATTTCATTAAGATCGTGTGGTTTTGAGCTCTGATGACAAAGGTAGGAAGGTGGTCACTTAGAGCTTTAGAGAGACAGCCGTAGGAGAATACATTGTGGGAGGAGGTCTGTATCTAATAGAGTATCGAACCTTTGTTTGTGTTTATGTAATGAGTGAGAGAGGTAATTAATTAGGATAGAGATTGATGTCATTTTGAGGATAATTGCAACTGACAAGAAAGCCAATAAATATTGAAATCTCTTAAAATTATCTTTTTGTGTGTGATAGTATAGGTGACCCATGATAGAATATCTTTGGCAGTGCTGATGTTAATCCTAGGAGGGGAAGTACATTTCCATCATGGTAAGGATTTTATGGAGGGTTTAATCGAGGATTTTTATATGAGATGGCTACACCTCCTGCTTTTTCATTTTGCCTATGTACCCTTAGTATGTTATAACTGGGTGGTAGTATTTCTTTGTCTTTAATATGGGGCTTTAGCCAAGTCTCTAATTAGTAGCATGTCATGAGAGAGTTTACCCATCCATACATGAAGCTTGGTTGTTTTATCGCAAATGCTTTGAATGTTCAAGTGGAACATTTGCAATGAAGATGTTTTGGGAGCTGAGGGAGCTGTATTTTTTTTTTGGGAGTTTAGTTTTGTTTTAAAAATTATAGAGTTGGGATCTTATTTTTGAAATAATGAATGAAGGAGGTGGAAGAGAGTGATGGAGTTATGGACAGTTGTGTTACAGCCATGTTTGTGATGATAGACTGAGTAGATGAAAAAGTGATTGTGGTGGGAGAATATAGTTTCTATGGATGTGGCTGGGAAGGGAAGTCAGGTGGGCTGGGAAAGAAAGAAAGAGATATCAGGATTAGTAGGTGTAGAAAGGCCATGATTGAATGAGAGTGAGAGCATGTGAGGGTGTGGTAACCTGTTAATTGATTTTTGACTATGAGAGTTTAGCTATATGCTAATTAGATGTTTGGTTTAATTGCTTAGTTGCCTAGATGGATGTGGCTTTGATAAGGTCACAACAATCAGTGACCTGGCCTTGAAGTAAAGGTAGGTGGTTCCATTCAGCTAATACTAAATATGCTCACTATTTTTATTTGTATCTTTTTAGTCTGCAATTTAAATTAATTATTATACTGTTTAGTTTACTATAATGTTATCCAGACTAATAATGATATACCACATTAAAAATTGCACTTGTCTGTTTAATCAATTGTCTGTTGTAAGGAAGTTTCTATGGACTTTGAATTGGTAAGTACACAGGCTAAGCTACCACCCCCCCTCCCCTAATAGCAACAAAACAGTGAGAAAAATTAAGCCCAAAATGCAATACTGCAGCTTAGGAAAAATAAAATACTATCTTAGAACTGAGAGTGTTTTAACAAGTGTATTTGGCTTCAGGAATGGAGACAGTGGACTGCTAAAACAAACAATAGAGTCCAGTTGGAAGGAAAGCGTGGCAGTGGAGCTGCTGTGGTCTAAGACAACAGAGCCGTAATAGTGGAAAAGTTATTTTGCTACCAGTATTTCATTAGTAGGATTGGTTAAATAGTAATCAATACACACTTTCTAGCTGACTGTGAATGGTTTGATAAGAAATCCTACTGGCTATTTTCAAATGGACAGCTGAATCCTAACCTTTTCTAAGCCACTCCTTACTACATGTATGCTCACCCTGCCTTGTACTCTGTTCAGACTCATCATCTTCATCCTCAACCCCCCCCTTCCCATTTTCTACAGAGGTGTGGGTGTTGTCAACTGTCGCCATCTCTCTCTCTTTTCAGTGCCACTCTCCTACCTTCTTCGACACTCATGCTGGACTGTCACAGGTTTTCTCTCACACAATCCATCCACTTATTTACTGGATGCCCTCAAAGGAATGAGACCTGTTAGCATAATGGCTAAGGTCTTTGCCTCCCATACACAAGGTGCAAAGTTTGATCTTGACAGTAGAAATGTGCAACTATTATTTATAACCTGCCAATATTTTTACATCTCAGTGCATTCCCATTAATGTACTGATTGTCACTACTTTATCCATGCAGTACACAAACAAGCCATATCCATTTTAGAATATGTAATAAAACAAGGCCAAACTGTAATATTCCTGTTTTGTAACACAGCAGTACTACAGGCTTTATCTAGCTTGATGCAGTTGCTGCATACATGCCTTTCGGAATACAAACTTGTTTCTGTCTGAAGTAATGCTACTAGAGAAAATCCATTTCAGTTCATATTTTTGATATTTCAGTGTTATGCTAAACAATTAATGCTCTTTAAAGCTTCAAATCTGTGAGCACATCTATAGCATAGATCTCCGTGGATTTTGTGGTAAAATGTCATAATGTTTTTTAAATTTTGGTGTAGCAGTATAGGAGTTGGATGGGATTTACTTGGATTAAACAGTCCCCCACCAAATTGTCTGGAAGTAGTTAAAATAAAAGGCTTCCTAAATTGCTCTTTTTTCAGCTAATGTGCCACCTTAAGGTTTTGCCTATGAAACACTGAACATTTGATCAGCTGTTACATTGAAGGACCTGCTGACATTACAGGATATTCATGACATCAGTGTTCTCTGTTCAGAAGCAATTATTTTGTACATTCAGCCCACCCAACCCTTACTTTTAGAGTTAGTAATAGGTTTAAAAACATGTTCTAGATTGTCAGCCTTAAAACATGTTTTTGTTTAGTTTTGGCGTGGTCTTTTGTACTGCTGCTGCAGTCTGACTGCAGCGTTACATACGAAAGGTACTTCCCTTTGCTTCACACCCATCTCTTGACATAGACATGGAGAGTTAGAGCTATCAGCTGTTAGCATGCTACGTCATTTAGGTCTAGGTTTAAATCTTGCTAGATCTTCCTTGATTTAGCTTGACAGCCAGCACTAAAGCATAATTCCCTATTATGTAATGGGTTCATCTTCTGTTCTTTTCCGGTCAAACATTTTTATCTCTGAAGCTCCTACACATTAAGGAATGCATGCTCTGTTCATTCACATGTTGTGACACTAAGGGTAAACCTAGTACCTGAATCTGTCATTTTTTTTTCTATTGATTGTGCGGTTTGGATCTTGGACTCAACTGTTATTGGTGAAACAATGTGCAATGCAGCAGATCCTTGTAAATGTCAATGTGACTGCTGAACACTGCACTATGACATGGACCAGCATAGCATGTACTGACTTAGGATTAAGCATGATGTGAAGCACTTCCATATATGCAAGGTGTTCAACATGGCCACATGCGCTCTTCTGAGAGAGAACTTCCTAGCCTGCTTTACTACCAGGAAGATGGCCATGCTTGATAAGTTCCATGTACAGAATCACTGATATAGTCACTTGCACAGCTGCATGTGTGTGAGACTGCCTTCGAAAAACCAAGGAAAACAAGGGTAGTCCTTGGTCAAACCCACCAAAAGGAAAGATTGTTACAGAAATTAACCTTCTGGTCTTTGCATATGGTAAGCTCATGCTCATTTATTAAGGACTGTAGCTTTAGCTCATCTTCATTGTATAATGTGGGGTTCTGGTCTTCCATTGGGCCCAGACTGACCCAGGAAGAGGAGGGTTTATTTGCTCTTTCAGTGCCTTTAGCCGGAAGTTTGACATATGATGTGATGTGAGCATGCTGATGTGTAGCAACACTGATCAGGAATGTGGCTGATGATAGTCTGGGGCCCATGGAAAGTCTCTCACATCATTGTGCTGCTTTCGCCCCACCCCTCCCGATTGCTGGATCCCTACCTCTTGCTTACTTGACACAGACACGCACACACCAATTGAATGGGTTTACTGCAATTTATCAAAATGCCATAGTATTGAATCTCACTTTGTCACCGCTGAAAATATCAAAGCTCACTTCATCAAAGGACCTGAAACTATGAAGATCTTCCCATGGTTAGTAACCACTTACCCAAAACAAAAGAAAATCCAAACCGCACCATCCCTAACCCTCCCAGGTGGATGGTTGTAACCCTCATCCCCCAGGTTGGGGGCTATGCCCTCCCCCACATCCTTCCTTACTAAATATACCAACTCCGAGATCACACTACAGTTGGGAAAAGGGCGAAGTTCACCATCTCGCACAACAGGTAACTTACTCTGGGAAGATGAAGCCACTCTTTAAGAAGCATGTCAAAGGCTGAGTGTACACATATAAATATCAGGTACTTGCTATTCCCAGTGCCATTTTGACAGTGCAGCCAGAGAGTGACCATGTATGATTGCAGTAGTCGGTTTGTATATAAGTTGTATATAACTCCTTTGGTGACGCACCCAGGTTAAGCTCAACTCAGGCCTTCCATTCACTCCAGCCCCCCCCCCCCCCGTACTTAAAGAATATATCAACTTAAAAAAATGAGGACACTTGTACAAGCTCTACAGACGTTCTTAGATCTTTGGAAACCATGCACTCTTTTGGTCCACACTGACAACACCATGGTGAAGTGGTAATGCCTTATATACATGTGGTTTAAATGAACACTGCTCTATTTTGTGTTTATTCAAATTAAAAGCTTTAGAACGGTAGAACGCTTGTATGTTTGATTTTTTTTTAGGGGAGACATAACTTGAAAATTTGAAATTTCATGAGTAGTTCTTTTAAACATTTGCATGCATGTTTTCCTTTTTATTGTATATAATTTGTAAAACAGAGTGGGTTTTTAATATAAAATATTTCAACATATATTATATTATATAATGTGTTTTATAATACAATGCACTTTGGTAATAATGCATTGACAAATATTGGTTGCTTGTCACTTTAAATGCTGGAAGGAAAGGTTTCTTAATGACTGCATGACCAAGGTTTCTAAAGGATCATGTGACCACCATTTTGGAGGGGTATTTAAACTGCTGACTATTAGGCAAGTTTATTCTGAAGATGTCCTGTGGGTATATGGAATAAAAGCGCTTATATTAATGTTTTTTATCTGTGGATGTAAAATTTTAATCACTGGATTTATTTTATGGAGCACTAGAACATTCTGCTTGGCCGTCAAGCTGCTGACTAGTCATCTTTTGTTCTTTCATTGGTTTGTCCTTGTTGGAATTATTACCTTGTTTTTAAGCATTGATGTGGTACGTAAATAGGGAGACACAAAGTGCTATCCCCTGTACAGGCTGACATAGGAGGTCTGGCACCTAGCCTCTCAGCTAAATCTTACACTTACAGTACCATATATTCACTCGCAGCAGAACGTATTGGCAGGCTGTCTAAGCAGGGGCTTGGAGGACCCTCACGAATGGTCCTTGAATAGAGAGGTCAACTTTAAGAACATTGTGTATAATAAATATTAACCAGTAGCAATAATGTAGTGAATGATACTGTTGAAATCACCCACTATACAAACCTAGTCTGTTGGAAAAACTTAAGTTGTAACTGCCTTATTTCGGTCTTGTGCAGTTTACTTGTATGCAGACAGTTCATGTAAAGTGCAGTAAAACTAGCTTACTAAGGTATTGTTTGTTTTTGTTTAGACTTTTAACTCATTTGTGTTGACAGGATTACAATATGCTAACAAAACTAAAATCCTTCTATTCTCTCCTAACTCCTGATAGAACTTTTCTCCCCGAGCCTCCACTGAAAACGGGCTCCCAGAGTCCAGTGGACCTCCCCGGTCATCAAACTGGAATAAATAAATAATAAATGAAGGATGAAAATGTCTTTGTGCCAGCAGCTGATCAGGAGTTCATAGAACTGCTTTTGAAAAGCAGCTTAGTGAGTTAAAACATAATTAATTGATCAATTAAAGCAGAGATTTGTTTTACGTAACTGAAAATACTTTTGCACATTTAAGCTGCTTAATTGTGTCACTGAATGTAAAGCATTCAGTAGTGCGGTTAAGTTTAGCAGGGTTGATAGCTATCTCATCTTAATTTTACATTTTTAATAAGATATTGGAAACAGAAGTGGTAGTCTGCCACTTGTTCTTGCTGCTTCTGTAGCTTGTCTTACACCTGATTTAAGAAGACAGTTCTTGGGTATTGCTGACCATTGTAGAAGGGGAGAATATGCCCTTCCCAATTCTGTTGCTGGGGTTTAAGAGTAGGCTGCCATTCTTTTATTGCATTATCATCTTGTCTGCTGTCCTTGGATTACACTGTGAATCTAATGGCACTGCACTATGAGGTGCCTTTAATTTTTGGCTAACATCATTTATTTAGTTGATGTCCTGTAGTTGTACAAGTACGTGAAATGTTTTTCTTTAGAATTTCCTTTTTTACCACTTGTAATCATGCTTTATCTTTGATTATGTCACCATCCATACAAAATGTTACAATAAAGCATAACTTTTAATATTGGATAACTAAAACTAAGCAAGACAAACCCTGGCACCTTAGCTAATGCCTTTCAAGGATGGGGTGGGAGTATAGTGTTCCAAAGTGTATTTCCATCCTTTTTATGCACTAGTAATTGTGTAATCATTATGTCATATGAAGCAATTAAACGTTCAAGCAAAATATTTTCTTTTCGGGGAAGATGGTGAAAGGCATTTTTAATTTTTTTTTCTTTCTGATTGTGGGTATGTGTTTGTATACGAAGAGAGAGACTCTTGTCTGTAGGACCACAGCTATGTGAAAGGGGGGACGAATGTCTTCTGCAGGGAAGAAGAGACTTTGTGTTAGGAGTACAGATCCTAAGTACCTGTGTGCCAGTCTGTGCATACCTTGCATTATTTATGTGTACTTTTGCTATTATTTTGTCTGTGTAATCTAATTTTTGAGGGGGCTGTTGCCTTTGTGGCCATAGACTTCCAAGGCATCGCTTCTTGTGACCTTTAAATACTACATCAGTGAGGTAAGGAGAGATGAGGTGAAGTGAGAGTACCCTCAATACTCTGAGGTTGCACTTTGAGAGCAATGCAGGGGTGCAGGGTTGCTGTACTATGTTTCAGGGATAAGAGTCGATACATGTAATATCCCCAGTGTTTGAAGGTGGTCTGATTGTCCCCTGCAGGGAGTCAGCAGCTTTTGGTGTGTAGAGAGTGAGCAGTAGTCAGCAATGGTCTGCACTGCGAGTGGTGGAGATGGCTGTGACAACTGATTCAAAGCCATTGTGTTAAGTCTGTAGTTTTATATCTAAAAATGTCCCAAGGAAAAAAAAAAAACTGCTACCAGAGTAAATGAAAATATCTTTACCGAGGGAGTCATCTGAACCCAACTGTGTATGTTAGGAAGAGCACGTACAAGGGAAGTCTCAGCAGCAAGTATATAGCAGAAGGAAGCACCTGTATGACACCGTGCAGGTCTCCTCTTGTTTCAGTATACAGGAAGACAAAAGTTGATGCAGACCCTGACATGGTTCAACACCTAGGTGTTGAAGTTGACAGGGAATTTTGAAGTGGTGACTTTTCAGATGCATTAGCATTTTCACAACATATGAAGAGGGAGGTCACTCAAAACATTGCAACATGCCAGAGCCCTTTCAGTTCGCTGGTGACACTAGCATTAACATCATACTGTCAGATTAGTCAACACCACTTGAGTGTTTCTGGATAATTTTTTTTTTGTTTTTCTCATAATATAGGTAGAAGTCGAGGCTTCATTTTATTTAACTCTGCTGAAATAAAGATGTGTAGGACAGAAAAGGAACAGTGAAAACGTACCCCAAAATTTTTGGAAATGCGTCTCCAACAGAACTATATGTATTCCTGGGCACATTCCTTCAAACTGAGATAGTTTAGAAGCTGCACCTATATGACTTGCACTAGGGCTAATGTTTTACTGAACGATTGCTCTCAACCTTAAATTACTATCACCTGTTGAGCAGGGATCATTTTGAACAGATAATTTCTTACTTTCAGTAACAATGGAAATACCACACAGACTTTCTCTAGACTGTTTTAAAAAAACATAACCAGTCATTTAATTCAAACAGAAAAAATAGTCTACACACTTGGGATAGGTTATTTTGCATTATGTCGAACATCCTTAGGTCAGCATATGCTAGGAGTGTTGATCATAAGGATAGCCAAATGGTCAAAATGTCGAATGTATGTTTCACTGAGACAGGTGAGTAGGGTTTGAGGGCGTGAGAGTGTTTTTGCATATATTTAAGGGGTAGGGTTAGGTTTAGGGATAAGTTTTATATGTTTGTGTGTAAGTGTATGTGTAGGACAGGGTTAGGCTCAAGATCAGGGTTAGATAATGGGTCAGACGTAGTAGCGTTAGTGTGTATTTATCTACTCAAATGTGCTTTGTGTAGTGGCAATGTTGCAGGAAAATTTTTGTAAGATAAGGTTTTGGGTCAAGGTCGGAAGAAGGGGCAGCGTTAGGGTTAGTAAAAGGTGGCACAGGTGGGTGGAGCCATTCTGTCTTTGAAATTAAATACATTCAATCATACAGAATAGAACCCTGTGAAGTACATATATGAGGAAGAGTCTCTTCGACTTCATGATTAGCTTTGTTTTAAATGGTACATACCACTGAAAAGAATTGTGCTTGGTAGTACAAGCTGCAGTGAGGCCAGCACTGGAGAGTATGTGTGAAAGTTTGCTATGTTTTCAGGACAATCAACAGCAATGCACATAGAGCAGCAAGAAGTAAAAGTTTCTTCCTTAAACCAGTGGTCAGTGTAGTAATACGTAATGTAAGCAACCCTTGACAAGGCTAACCAGTGAAGACATTGTAATACATTTGTTGGGTTCCTTAGGTGGGAAAGGTTGTTTACCATTTATTAATGGATATAATTAGAACCTCGAATGCATACATTGTCTGCAGATACTGCAGACAGAATTCTGTGGAACTGAACTAGATCAGATATGCCACCACAGCACCAGGAGACGTGCTTACATGTTGGTGACAGCACTAGTTATGTGACTTAAGGTTGCCCAAAAACGAGAGCAGTAATGTGGCATGCCAGGTCCAAAGCAAAAAAAAACTTTGTGATGTTATGTGGTCCTATCTCGCCTCCATTCTTTACTCACGGGTTCGGAGCCGAAAATCGGCTCCAACTCAGCCAACTATTTCTCTAGCACAAAGTCTCTAATTAGCTGGGCTAACCCGGTATCCCAAGATGCACCTCGCCCTAGCCCCAGATCTTGTTTGCCGCTCGTAGAGTTAGGACGTGGTCTCGCTAAGTACCCTTTTCAAATACTTTTCTAAGTATTTTAGTAGTCAGTTGTATTGCAAAAGCTATTTTAATAGCTACTCTTCCTTTTTTTGACTAGTTCTTGTGAGCTTAGAGGACCTAGTCCTCTCCAGTGTTGTTCCCTTGTATTTTTTGTGCTGGTTTTGTGAGTTGTGGGTAGTTGTTTTCCCTCCAAGAAACGTTTAACTTGGAGTTTACTTGGCCGTTAGTGTGGTTTGGTTTTTCCCACCTTCCTGTTGTGTTGCCTCTGTTGGCTGGGTGTTGTGCAGTTGTTATCATGTCTAAAGAGCATAAACCCTCCGGGTTTAAGAAGTGTACCAAATGTGGCTACAAAATGTCCATTACAGATGGGCATTCCATCTGTGTGTATTGTCTGGGTGCTATTCACCTACAAGAGTCCTGCAGTTTTTGCCACGTGTTTAGCCCTAGGGTACTGCAGGAAAGAAAAAATAAATTGATTTTGAAGGGGCTGATTAAGCCTGCCTTTGAGGAGGCCTTAGATTCTTCTTCGTCTTCTAGTGTTAAATCTAAGCCTGCTAAGGCCAAGAAAAGATCTCTGGCTCCGTCTGCCTCTTCGGAGCCTTCGGAGAAGATTTCAAAAGTGTATACTTCCTCCTCGGCTCCATTGTCCTTGGGGCTGCAGGAGAAAGTTTCGGTTATGGATACTACCTCCTCAGCTCCATTGTCCTCGGGGCCGCAGGAGGTATCTGTTGTACTGGAGTCGACCTTGGTTCCGATATTATTGGGGCCTATTCGGAGCCGGTTACCCAGTGTTAGGCATGAGTCTCCAGGTAGGAGATCCCGATCCCCTTCTATTTTCTTCCAAATCCTCTAGGCTGTCTGATTTGGATGTGGATAGGGTGGTCCACAGGCTCTGCAGTCGCCGGTGTTAGCAAAACTGTTTTTGGCTCCGACCCAGTCGGCTCCGGAGCCAGTCCCTATCCTGGTACCGATGATTCCTCCTCCGAGCACCCATGTGTCGTCAGAGCCAGAGTGCCCCGCGCCGAGTGATGTCCTTGTGTCGGCTCCGATACCCCAGGTGAGTCTATTGGAGCCGGCGTCGGCTCCAACCATGTCGGCTCCGTCCTCTGGTTTCGGGACTCTAGTTTCCTCAGTCGGACCCGAGGGGGATAGCTCGGGACTCTGTCGGTTCCGAGTCTCCCTCTCGGTGCATCGGCTCGGGGAATCTCGACTCTGGTCGTGGTCTCGGAGATGGGTCGGTCATCGGATTCGGGGGACCTGCCTTCGAGGCCTTGATGAGCGCACTGGCCAGATCATCAGTCACATCACCTGGATCGGTCACTCCGTCCCCATACACCCCGGCTAGAGCCTCTGACACTCCCCTATCCATGGATGGTGGAGCCCGAAGGTCTGGGGATACCCCCTTGAGCGGTCCCCTACTTTCTGAGGGCCCCTCAGAGTCGGTGCCTGAGGAGCCTCCCAGAAAGAAGTTGTGCAAGAGGAAGCACATAGACTCCCAGGACGAGTCCCTCACCTCTGATACTAACCTCGAGGAGTCAGAGGGGTCCCCCAAGTTGTCCTCCGATGATGTCTCTTTCTCCGACATCCTGGAGATTTTGAGGCAGAGAGGCGACTGGTCTTCCAAGACCCCTCTGAGGAGGAGTCGGTATTCCTCAAGGCCTTCGGAGCTCAACTCTCCACCTCCTGGGTGTCTTCACCCTTCGACGAACTCCTGGATTTGATTTGTCGAAGGGTGTGGGAGAACCCTGATTCTGTGGAACCGGTGCCCAGACATCCAAATAAGTTCCTTTCTGCTCCCCCGGGGAAAGAGTTCCTGACCAAAGGGGTTTCGGTAGATGCCTTGGTGGTGGCGGCAGCCACACAGCAGGAAGTTGCAGAGGCTTCTTCTTCCGTCCATCCTCCTAACAAGGAGTTCAGGAGTATGGACCGGTACGGAAAGCGTACCCTGTTTTCGGCGACCTTTACCTTGCGGTCGCTGAATTACCTTTGTCATTTCACTCTGCTCCAAAGAGATCTCCTTAAGGAGCTAGGAGATACTCTTGACGGGTAACATGCCTGAGGCGGTAACGCAAACTGTTAACACCCAGTTGTCTACCCTTGGTTCCATTGTCAACTCGTCCATGAGGCTCATATCTTATGCAGCCGAAGTGGCGAGTAGGGCAGCTAGCTCAGGTGTAGCTCTCAGAAGGCAAGCCTGGATGCACCTTTGTTGTTTCGCAGAGGCCTTTAAGTCTTCCTTCACTGACGCCCCCTTTGATGGGTTCTCTCTTTTCGGGACCAAAGTGAAAGACACCCTCACCAGATGCGAACAGGAGGGAAAGACACTATCTGCCGTAGGGGCCTGTTTCTCTCTTCCTTCTTGGCCTTACCCCAAGGCTCAGAGAGGGAGGAAAATGTAGTTCAAGAAGTCTCAGAGACCTTTCCCTACAACTCAAGGTGAGTCCCCCGCCAGAGGCAGAGGAGGGGGAAATTATTCTGGAAGATGCCATCCTAGAGGCAGAGGAGGCCCCCGTAACTCAGGAGACCGCAATTCCTTTCGCGGATCTTCCTTCCAGCGTTCCTGAGGCATTGTCCGACTGTGCTGTTCTGGAGCCAGTCGGGGGCCGAATTTCGTTGCATCCGGAAGCCTGGGAAAGCATCACCCAGGATCATTGGGTGCTTCGAATGGTTACTGGAGGTTATGCTAGTCCCTTTGTATCAACACCCCCTCCAGTCAGAAGAATCCCGGACGTCCCACCCAGTCAGCGGGATCAAGCAGCACTAGAAGTTACAAAGCTGCTAGAAAAATGAGTCATCCAACCAGTCCCCTCAGACCATATCGGATCAGGAACTTACTCAAGACTCTTTTTGGTGCCGAAAAGAACAGGGGACCCGAGACCCAATCTGGATCTTAGTCGACTGAATCACTACGTTCTGAAGTCCAAGTTCCGAATGGTCACGCTTCAGTCCATTTTTCCATTGCTGGAAAAAGGAGTATGGATGTGCTCCATCGATCTCAAGGATGCCTACTACCACATCAAGATGGACAAGGCATCCAGGAGTCACTTATGCTTCCGGCTGGGAGCCAGTCACTTCCAGTTTCGTGCCCTGCCCTTTGGTCTCACCACAGCCCCCAGGGTGTTCACCAAGTGTTTGGCAGTGGTGACAGCTCACCTGAGACATCAGGGATTCCAGGTGTTTCCGTATCTGGACGACTGGCTTCTCACCGCCCCCACCAGGCATCTGCTCGTGCAAGCCAGGGAGACTACTATAGCACTGTGTCAACAATTAGGAATTACTTTAAACTGGGAAAAGTCTGCCTTGCTGCCCTCATAGCATGTTGTTTTTATAGGCGCAGAGCTAGACTCTATTCAGATGTGAGCCTTTCTGCCACAAGAGAGAATAAGAGTGCTGCAGTCTCAGATCCACCCACTGTTGCCCCTCAAATGAGTTCAAGCCAGGTTAGTTCTCCAGCTTTTGGGCTCCATGGCCGCCACCATCATGCTGTTGCCTCTGGCCAGGTTACATATGCGGATTCTGCAATGGCTCCTTTCCGTCCAATGGTCATTTCAGAAACTTCCTCTTTCCCACTTGATACTTCTCATGGAACGGTACAAACAGGACCTCCACTGGTGGCTACATTCCGCCAATCTGGACAAAGGGAGGAGCCTGATTCCTTTGTCTCCAGTGGCCACGGTGCCCAAGGACATCTACCAGATGGGGGTGGGGGGGGGCATTATCTTGGCAGGACGGTCCAAGGCACGTGGCAAGATCATGAGGTACATCTGCACATCAATGTCCTGGAGATGAGAGCGGTGTTTCTAGTGTTGCGAGCACTCCAAGACTCTCTACCTCTGGGAACGATTGCGATTCACTCGGACAACATGTCCGTAGTGTGGTACCTGAACAAGCAACAAGCAAGTGGGAACCAAGTCTTATCTCCTCTGCAGACAGGCCATGCGAGTGTGGCATTGGGCAGTATCTTCCCAACGGTTCATAGTGGCAACGCACATTCCAGGAAAGTCCAATGTGATAGCAGACAGGCTGAGCAGAGCTAT
Organism: Protopterus annectens; assembly: GCF_019279795.1. Classification (NCBI taxonomy): domain Eukaryota; kingdom Metazoa; phylum Chordata; order Ceratodontiformes; family Protopteridae; genus Protopterus; species Protopterus annectens. The sequence continues at coordinate 1,182,310,489 of NC_056744.1, forward strand.
TCTGATGCCTTATGAGTGGTCCCTGAACAACCGAGTGGCGGTTCAAATTTTCAACAAGTGGGGTCAGCCTTGCTGCGATCTCTTTGCCAGTCCCCTCAATGCCAAATGCAGCGAGTACTTCACACTGATCCCCCCACAAGGGGAGTCACCCAGGGATGCTCTAGTCCACGATTGGCCTCCCGGTCTGGTCTACGCTTTCCCTCCATTTCCTCTGTTACCAAGAGTGATTCAAAAAGCCATATCCTTGGGAAGCAGGATGATTCTTATTGCTCCACACTGGCCTCGACAAGTATGGTTCCCTTTTCTTCAGAAGTACGCAGTGGACGGTCCTTGGACTCTGGACCCAGTGCCAGACCTCCTGACTCACATAGTCAGGCCAGCTCCATCCATCCCTGCGAACCCTCAGGCTGACAGCCTGGCTACTCCACTTCCATCACTAGTTAGAAGGCATTCTTTTTCACCGGAGGTGGTACACATCTTGTCTTCATCTCATAAGTCTTCTACCAGGAAAATTTATTCCAGCAAATGGAAGAGATTCTCCATTTGGGCTCAGGCCCAAGGTTTGGACCCCTTCACAGCCCCTATTCCATTGGTTTTAGATTTTTTAGCCATGCTTTTCCCGTCAGGGCTCTGCGCCCGCTACCATTAAAGTGCAATTGGCTGCAATCTCCAATTTCCATACATCTTACGAGTCCTCTGTTATGGGCAATAAACTCTGCAAGGCCTTCTTGAAAGGCGCTTGGTTACTTCGCCCTCCTGTGTCAGAGCCCGTCATGCCATGGGACCTAAACCTTGTGCTACAAGCCATCACTTCACCACCCTTTGAACCAGCTGCCACCTGTGAACTGAAATTTTTATCTTGGAAAATGGCGTTTCTAATAGCCATTACATTGGCCAGAAGAGTATCAGAACTTCAAGCTGTGTCCATTAAACCTCCGTATTTGACCTTTCATAAGGACAGAGTTTCACGGAGACTTAACCCATCCTTCCTTCCAAAGGTGTCATCCACTGTTAATCTCCATCTATCTATCGAGTTACCAGTGTTCTTTCCAAAATTTTCCAATAAAACAGAGTTCAGGTTCCATCAGTTGGATGTGCACAGGCAATTAAGGTTCTATTTGCACAGGGCTAAACAGGTTAGGAAGTCTGATCAACTGTTTTGTGTCCTTTTCAGAGAACAGAGCAGGTTGTCCTGTTTCCAAGTGCACAATTTCTAAATGGATTAAAGATTGTATTTCCTTCATTTACTTGGCGGCAGGCAGAAGTTTACCTTTTCCCGTCAGAGCTCACTCTACCAGGGCAATGTCTACATCAATAGCTTTCCATTCCAGGCTTTCACTGGATGATATTTGTGCTGCAGCCACCTGGGCCTCTCCTCACACCTTTATCACTCATTACAAGCTGGACGTGGCTTCTAGGGGCCGGGCTTCCTTTGGTTCCACGGTTCTCAGGAGTATCTTTCTATGAGCCTCCCAGGATAGAGGTGCTGGGGACGCTGTCCCGTGAGTAAAGAATGGAGGCGAGATAGGACCACATAACATCGGTTAGTTATGTACTCACCATAATGATCGATGTATGTGGTCCATCTCGCCTACATTCTTACGTAAACTCCCACCTGCCCCCTTCCTAGAGGATTTGGAGGAATATTGGCTCTGTGAACCCTTCAAGGTCAGCTGCTTTTTCTTTCTTTGGCTGGAATTCCTTCCAGTGTTGGTTACGTGTGGGTTATGATTGGTATGGTTGCAAACAAGATCTGGGGCTAGGGCGAGGTGCATCTTGGGATACCGGGTTAGCCCAGCCAATTAGAGACTTCGTGCTAGAGAAATAGTTGGCCGAGTCAGAGCAGATTCTCGGCTCCGAACCCGTGAGTAAAGAATGTAGGTGAGATGGACCACATACATCGATCGTTATGGTGAGTACATAACTAACCGTTTGCCACTGTATGTGGAGGGCAGTGACAGGATTGCAGTCTGAAGCTGAAACCAGTTGGTGTTGTCACCTACAATAGCAAAATCCAGACAATGGATATGAGGAACAAATGCTAGTAAATTATGAATATGCCTGGAAGACTGGGAAATGATAAAGCTGTTTTTTCACACAGTGTAGACATATCAGTATTTAAATCTTTTTGATCTACCAAAATAAAGGCGGTACATATACAGTGAAGCTTATATGGAAAACTCAGGAAACATACCAAGAAGAGTACACCAGTTGTCAACAATTCTGATAGTCTTGGGTACTTGTTTTCCTGCAAATACGTTACCCACTCCTACAAAATACCCAACAAAAGTGTGTAGGGCTTGCTCTGCTAGGGAACATCAAGTGGGTACAAATTGGAAAATAAGCACACGTGGGGAGCATCATAAGTCTGATACTACTGCCCAGAAACCAGTGTCACCCGGTGTACTGGAGAATGCTTCAGAGAGTACCACAATAAAAGATGGTATGGAGCGCCACACATACCAGATAACTCCTCCTTATCTATACCTGTACGTCGTTTCAGCTTGGGGGATGTTTGACCTTGCTCTCAAGGCCAGGTGAAAATAATGTCTAGGATATATGTACAATAAGTTCTCATTATACTAGAAGCAAAAATTTATTTTTATTTCACCAGCCAAGAGAACACCTATGTCACTGCATATAGTGTGAGGTGTCCTCCCCATCAATTGAAACACCATTGTGCCTGTGAACTGATACAGAAGTACAGTGAAGTCCATAGGGATATAATAACTTCTTGAGTGTGTTTTGTACCAAAACAACTTATTAGAACGCTCTAAATGTTTTATTGTTAACTGATGTATGGTCGCTTATGTGAAGATTGGGGAAAGATGGGTGAAGGCTACCAGCCTAGTCAAATAGAATTTGATACACAGTTCTGTCATTTGTATAAATAAATGTAAAATACAGGCTTGTGTTTTTAAATGAAAGAAAACACTGTAAAATGTGAACTTCAAGATTGTTGCAACATTGCCATCTGCTGTAAGGAAAATCAAGCCAAGCATTTCAAATGTTCTTTGAAGTTACAATTATTTAAAAAACAGTGCCGAAGCATCTGGCTGAACACATTCTTTCTGTTGTCTTAACTTAAGGAATAACTGTTAGAGTATACATGTGAAATGTCTTTTATTATTGTAGTTTCCTGAGCAGGTGTTAGCTTGCTAAATAATGCAGTTTGTTTGCCTGGGATCTCCAGACTAAGTGTCAAAATGATGTAATGTGAATACTGGGAAAACATAAGTGCCAAAATGATGTAATTTGGGACGGCCTTAGCAGAGCTGTTTGTTAGTGTTTTAAAAACTATTGTTCAGTGAGAAACTAAAAGCATTTGTCTTGGACCATCAACTCCAGTACTGCTTATGCTCTTTATGTATGTAAGTAGGATTATAGCACTGTGTTTTCTCTTAAGAATAGCTAAAAATTAGAAAGTTTAGATTGTGTTTTTCTTTGACATCAGACCTGTCCTACTGTATTATTTTAAGTTTCTGTGTGATCTCTGAACTCTTAGATATGTCTGTGGTGTAGAAGTATTGTCTTGTGTTTGAATTATTTATTATTACATATTTTAAAAACCTTTATCTGTGGCTGGTTTGTGTAGAGATAGGCTCTAGAATACATTGCATATTTGTAGAGATTATTGTAACAGGCCACTCTAATAAGCCTTAGACTGAATAGTCACATTACCAATTGGATAATAATATTGCACAGTAATAATTGGACACCCTTTTAAGGGCCTTTGGGTAGCTGAGAATTATTAGCTGGTGGTGGCAGGAATTACTACCGTATAGTCTGGGTAAAGGGGCACAGCTGGAAAATCTGTGTCAGCCTTTCCCAGGAGTGTCTGTGAAGTTGTATAAATACTTATCTCAAAGCGTGGGTGTGTGTCAGCTACCTGGGCAGGGACACGAAGCACTGATTGGACAGAGAGGGTACTGGAGGTTAGCTTGCCAGCTAGGCTGAGATCTGGACCCTAGAGCTGTGCCAGTGGGGAGTCTTATTGGGGAACTGGAGAGCAAGGGGAGTCTTATTGGGGACCTGGAGAGCAAGGGAGCAACTAGCCCCAGACTGACTGTAATCTCTGTGTGCACTTAAGGGAAATTGTACTTTGCTGTGTGTATTTGTTATCTATTCCTCTTCTAGGAGACAACCTCACTGGTGTTAGTGGTGAGGATTGAGGCTCCTTGATTGCTGGGCCATGGCACGGTCATCACAAGTGGTGGCAGTGGTTGGGATAAGATATCCTCACAAATCTTTGGCAGTGGAGTGGGTAGAGTGAATCCTGTAGCTTATGTACAGTGATCTCTGAAAGTGTTTTGTACTCTAAATCAGCCACACAGAGTATACTGAGTTCAGATCACATGTATGGAAATTGTTTTATTTCTTTTGTTAGTTTAGTCAGGGTGAGCAGGCAGCATGTCAGCACAGGAATATGGAAAGCTGACAAGGAGCCAGCTGGTGGAGATGTGCCAGGTGATAGGACTGTTGCATGGAAACCTAAGGCAGACCTGATAGCAGCCTTGGTTACAGCTGCATCAGAAAACAGCAGCCAGTAGGACAATCACACTGGCATTGGAGATGCAATATCCTCAGAGAATGGACAGCTCAACCTTTCTGTGGAGGATAATCAAACTGGCAGTAGAAATATAATATCCTCGGAGAATGGACAGCTCAACCTTTCTGCAGTGAACTTAAAAATCCAGCTGGAGCTAAAGAGACTTGAGTTGGAGGCCAGGCGTTTGGAGATAGAAGCCGAAGAAAAGGAGCATCAGAGGAAGCATTAGAGGGAAATGCTGACCCTTTGCCAGAGTCATGGAGGTAATGGGGAAGGGAATAACTGAACCCCAGAAGCACAACAGGTGAGTAAATTTCTTCTGCAGTTTAAAGAGGGGATACTTTTGATAGTTTCATTCACCTGTTTGAAATGGTATGCAAACAGTATAGTGTTGACCAAAGGCTCTGGATAAGGTTCCTGACCCCCCTTACTCCATGGGAAAGCTGTAACTTGTAAATCACGAATGCCTGACTCTGTCTGTTTTGATTATACTGCTGTAAAGAAATGTCTATTACAATGTTTTAAGCTAACACCTGAAATGTATAGGAAAACGTTTTGTGAGCATAGACGCAAGGCAGATGAAAATGTATGTGAATATGTTGTTGAAGTGAGCACTTATTTTCATAGCTGGGTGAGTGGATATCAGGTCATTGCTTTTGAAGGGCTGGCAGACCTTTTGGTGAGGGAACAAGCCCTTAGCACTTTGCCTGAGGATATGAGGATCTGGTTAGCTGATAGACAATATGCTACTTCAGATGAGTTGGGGAAGAAGGGAGAAGAAGGGAGACCTATACTTGGCCAGCAGGGCAGCCCTGCACAGGAAGGGAACCCCCAGTACTGATCATGGGTCTAAAGGAACCCATGGTGGGCAGCGCAGACTGCCTCAACAGAATCTGCCAGTAGCAGGGGAAGCCACTACTTCAGGTACACGTCCAGGAGCTAGTGTAAAATGTTCTGAATGCAACCAGTGGGGTCATGTGGCATACAGGTGTCCACAGAGGCAAGGTCGGGAACCGAAGGTGAGGGAGCCAGTAAGTGGGAAAGGCAAAATGCCAACAATAGGTTGTCTTGAGACAACAGAGGCATGGAACTACCATCCTGCAGATGTCCTGAGATTGAAGGATTTGGATGAGACAGTACCATGTACTTATGCAGTTATATGAAGTGAGGCTGGGAGACGAGCATGTGTGTCTGGTAGCCTGGGGGGGACCCAGACAGACTGCATACTTGCAGCCAGGACTGCTGAAGTGGTTACTTCAGGGAATGAGCTACGCTGTAGCAGTGAGACTGAATGTGAGCCACAGCTGCTTGTGGGTACTGATGTTCCCTTGGACAGAGTAACTGCAAAGGTAGAGGTGAGTAGTAGTACCCAGGCTGACAGTGAGGCACCGCTGTCAGATGATGCCAGACTTCCTGTGGAAGGGGAGCTGGGAAGGGTTACAAGGAGGGAGTTGAGACAGGCTCAGCTCTCAGACCCTACATTGCAAGGCCTGAGGCAGGTAGCTAGGGAGGCATCTGATTCTCAAGGGAAGGGGGGATCTGCATACTGGGACAAAGGGTTATTATACAGAGAGTGAACCCCTGAGGGAGGTCTAGAAGGTGAGAGAGTACAGCAGTTGGTAGTGCCTAGAGCTTACCGCTAGTGCTTCTAGCCATAGCCCATGATATTTCCTTTGCAGGTCATATGGGCATAAAACGTACAAAGAGGCATATTATGCAAAACTTCTGTTGGCCTGGAATTTCCAAAGATGTAACAGGTTACTGCAGGACCTGTGAGCAGTGCCAAAAGATAGCAAGGCAGGAGACAAGGTGAGAGCTCCTTTGATGTCTTTGCCTGTGATTGAGGAGTCATTTCAGAGGGTAGCTATGGATATTGTGGGTCCTCTGAGTACCCCAAATTCCACAGGGAAAAAGTATATCCTAGTGGTAGTGGATTATGCTAAACGATACCCTGAGGCAGTGGCTTTGTCCTCCATTGAGGCAGAGAAGGAGTCAAATGCTTTGTTACAGATTTTCAGCAGGGTAGGTTTCCCAAAAGAAATACTGTCTGACCGAGGTGCCAGTTTCATGTCAGACCTGCTAGCTTGTCTGTGGAAGTTCTGTGGAGTGAAGCACATGAAGACCACCCCCTACCACCATCAGACTAATGGTCTTGTTGAGAGGTTAAACTCTACAATCAAGTTCATGCTACGGGCATTTGCAGATCAGTTTAAGAGGGAGTGAGCATAGGGTGAGGGGACCTGTAGATTTAATTTGAGATGAGTGGGAAGGTGAGTGTGAATCTCACAAGGAGTCTGTTGTGGCATACATCCTAACCCTCAGGACAAGGCTCAAGGAACTCATGGGTTTGGCCCAGGAGAACCTGGCAGAAGCCCAACAACAGATAAAGTTGTGGTATGACAGGAATACTCGAGCTAGAGAATATGCTGTGGGGCAGCAGGTAATGGTTCTCATTCCTGTCAGACACAACAAGCTGCAAGCAGCTTGGGAGGGGACCCTACAAGGTGGTAAGAAAGGTAAGTGATGTTAACTACATGGTGGAAGTGCTAGGCAGATGGCAGGGGCACAAATTGTACCATGTTAACATGATGAAACCTTACCATGATAGGGAGGCCCTTGTGCTGAGCATTTGCAGTGGATTGCAGGAGGAGTCTGGGGGAGATCTGGGGACTGATCTCCTCAGTGAGGCTCGGGCTGTCACCTTGGTGGAAGGGGTAGCAATATCCCAGCAGCTATCTCCCACCCAGGTTCGAGAAATCTGAGCAGTGTTGCAGGAATTTGGGGACATGTTCACCGGGAAACCAGGGAGCACCCACCTGGTGCAGCACCAGGTGGATATAGGACCCCAAATGCCTATTAGGCAGGCCCCTTATATGGTCCCTGAGAGAGTCAAACACACTCTGAGGGAAGAGGTACAGTAGATGTTGGAACTAGGGGTGATTCAAGAGTCCAACAGTCCCTAGGCCTTGCCACTGGTGTTGGTGCCAAAGAAGGATGGCAGCACCAGGTTCTGTGTGGATAACAGGAAATTAGTCACACAGAGTCAGATGCTTACCCCATGCCTAGGACAGATGAGGCCCTAGAGCAGCTGGGTGGGGCTAAGTATCTTATAACTATTGATCTTACCAAGGGTTACTGGCAGGTGCCCTTGACTCCCAGTGCTAGAGAGAAGTCAGCCTTTGTGACTCCTTTTGGCTTGTATGAGTTCACAAAGATGCCCTTAGGGATGAAGAATGCTGCAGCGATTTTCCAGAGGCTGATGGATAATATCCTAGCAGGAGCAGGAGGGTTTGCCCTTGTTTACCTGGATGATATTGTCATCTACAGCCACTCCTGGCAAGAGCACCTTCAGCATGTCAGGGAGGTGCTGGGCAGATTACAGAGGGCAGAGTTGACCATTAAGCCAAGCAAATGTCAGGTGGGTATGGCAGAGGTCTCCTACCTAGGACATAGAGTGGGGAGTGGTAAGATAAGGCCAGAACCTGCCAAAGTGGAAGCTATTCAGGCATGGCCTGCACCTGTTACCAAAAAGCAGGTGAGGGCATTCTTAGGGACAGCAAGGTACTACAGAAAGTTTGTCCCTAGTTATAGTACCATAGCTGCTCCCCTCACAGACCTGATAAGGAAGAACAAGCCAGGTAAGGTAGTGTGGATCCCAGTTTGTGAGCAGACATTTCAGAAGCATAAAGAAGCTTTGGGAGGACCCCCTGTGTTAGCCAGTCCAGATTACAGCAAAGAATGTGTTGTGCAAGTAGATGCTTCGAACCATGGGGTGGGGGCTGTACTTAGCCAGATTTCTTCAGATGGGGAAGAGCACCCAGTGGTTTATCTCAGTCGTTGGCTCCAACCCAGGGAGGAATGCTATGCAGCTGTAGAAAAGGAATGTCTAGCCATAGTGTGTTGCTTGCAGAAACATCAGCCTTATCTGTATGGAAGAAAATGCAGTGTAGTGACAGATCACAACCCTCTAACATGGTTAAACAGGGCCAGTCAGCAAAATGCCAAGTTGCTAAGATGGAGCCTAGGGTTGCAAGCATATATGTCAGTGTAGCACTGCAGTGGGAGTAGCAATGCCAATGCAGATGGGCTCTCAAGACAGAGAATGGGGTGAGGTACCCTCAGATAGACATAACCCTCTCAAGTGGCGTTTCTCAAGGGTCACTTGAAAAACTAGCTTGAGTTCTCCAGGGGGGGGAAGAGATGTGAAGATTGGGGAAAGATGGCCAAAGGCTGCCAGCCTAGTCAAATAGAATTTGATACATAATTCTATCATTTGTATAAATAAATGTAAAATACAGGCTTGTGTTTGAAAGAAAACATTGAAAATGTGAACTTCAGGATTGTTGCAACATTCCATCTGCTGTAAGGAAAATCAAGCCAAGCATTTCAAATGTTCTTTGAAGTTACAATTATCTAAAAAATGGTGCCGAAGAGTCTGGCTGAACACATTCTTTCTACTGTCTTAACTTAAGGAATAATTGTTAGAGTATACAAGGGGTTCCACGGTAGTACAGCGGTAGCGTTGTTACCTCACAGCAAGAGGTTCTCCCGTTCGATTCTCGACTTGGCTTGGGAGTGCCTTCTGTGTGGAGTCTGTATGACCTCCCCGCGGTTGGGTAGCGTTTGAAAGACATGCGTACGTAAATGGGTGTTCCTTCTTTGAAGGTTGGGCGTCAAGCTGGCACCTCGGCATTTCGTAAAAATCTACTGCCAATCATTAGTGGGCCAGAGTTCCGCTGTGGCGACCCCGTACTGGGAAAAAGCCAAAAGACAAACAACAACAACATACATATGAAATGTCTTTTATTGTTGTAGTTTCCTGAGCAGTTGTTAGCTTGCTAAATAATGCAGTGTGTTTGCCTGGGAACTCCAGACTAAGTGTCAAAATGATGTAATGTGAATACTGGGAAAACTAAGTGCCAAAATGATGTAATTTGGAGGGCCTTAGCAGAGCTGTTTATTAGTGTTTTAAAAACTACTGTTCAGTGAGAGACTAAAAGCATTTGTCGTGGACCATCAGCCCCAGTACTGCTTATGCTCTTTATGTATGTAAGTAGGATTATAGCACTGTGTTTT
>NC_056744.1:1182325113-1182422613 GCF_019279795.1 Protopterus annectens
TGGTGAGGATGCAAGGAGTAGAGGTGGCGAAGGTGGATGAGTTTAAATACTTGGGATCAACAGTTCACAGTAATGGTGAGTGTGGAATAGAGGTGAAGAAGAGAGTACAGGAAGGATGGAGTGGGTAGAGAAGAGTCTCAGGAGTGATTTGTGATAGACGAGTACCAGAAAGAGTGAAAGGGAAGGTCTGCAAGAGGGTAGTGAGACCAGCTATGTTTTATATGGGTTGGAGACAGTGGCACTGACAAAAAGGCAGGAGTTAGAGCTGGATGTGGCAGAGTTAAAGATGCTAAGATTTGCAGTGGGTGTGACGAGGGTGGACAGGATTAGGAATAAGTATATTGGATGGTCAGCTCAGGTTGGAAGGTTTGGAGACAAAGCCAAAGAGGCAAGATTACGTTGGTTTGGACATGTGCTGAGGAGGGATGCTGAGTATATTGGGAAAAAGATGCTAAGGATGAAGCTACCAAATAACAGGAAAAAAGTAAGTCCTAAGATGAGGTTTATGGATGTGGTGAGAGAGGACATGCAGGTGGTTGGTGTGACAGAGCAAGATGCAGAGGACAGAAAGAAATGGAAACAGATGATCCGCTGTGGTGACCGCTAATGGGAACAGCCGAAAGAAGATGATGATGCTAGTGCAACACGGAATCCAAGTTTCTGAACTTTTACGTCTGTTGGGGATATTATAAAATCAATATTTTTTGGGACTAACTACATGAGAAAAAAACATCTGTGACTCAGATGAAATGTGTAGTCCTATTCTTCCTCATACTAGTGATTTTTAAGTGACATTAGCTTGCATAGTAGGATCTCTAAATAACATGGAATGTTCCCTTTATTTTTAAGAATAGGCCAACAAATATTCTTCCATTCCGACTACATTCCACTTTTATTTACACCTTTCCAAATTAATCCAGCTGTCATTCTCAAGTTCTGAAAAGTTTGCCTTTGCTGTTTTGCAAGTGTTGGAGCTGGTTAAAATAAACCGCACCATCAACCTACCTTAAAATCTGGTAATTTTTAAAAGGCACATAAAAATGGAATTTGGGCAGCATTAGAAAAACTGCTATGTTTTAACCTTACCCCATCCAAAAACATGCTTCTTTTGAGTTATCACACAGTAGTGAGATATAGATAATAAAAGCAGACAGGGGTGGGAAAATAGTGCTCATAGACAAAATGTATTATATTTGTGAAATGGAATGCTTGCTTCTTGATGCGCAATTTTATGAAAAAGTTGCCTTATTTGATAAAACAGTATACAATTGCGTTAACAGTATATCTTTTGAGCTATGACATAATAATGGTAGGTTGACTGAATTTACTTTTTACAGGTAGGGCAAGAATTATTGGATTGTCTATGAGGCATTCCAAAAATATACAAATCTGCCACTATACCTTCCTCTAGGCAGATATTTCCAGCCAAAGATTCTAAAACTAAACCTTTAGCCGTCTTAGCTGATAACATTCACATTCCTGGGTAGCTCATCTAAGTAAATCACACATTGGGGATTCTTAGCACTTGCTATCACTATAGAGCATTGAGCTTGTTGAAATCTGTGGGTTGGTCACATTTAGACTTTGAAGACCTAACTGCAGTAAAGAGGTCTTGAAATGGTTAGACATACGTAGAACAAAATGCAATTCGTTAACATGTTGACTTTTGACACGATACATTAATTCCTGTATTTAATTTTGAATAGCATCTACTTCTGCTTCAATACTTTTGGTTAACAAGGAAATTGCATTGTAATAGGGGTAGTTGTCATTATCACATTACCCAATTTATTCCTGATTCAATGGGAAGAATTTTTTTGTCAGCTTACTGATCATACATAAAATTTTATGGCAGATACATCGATACCCTTTTAATATGGGTAGGCATAGAAAATGTGTCAAAATAATGCCTCTACTTTATTTTTAGTGTTACCAATGATTGATGAAATCTAAAAAGGATGTAGAGGCAAAGAATACATTTTCTTGATGTCACTTTAAAGGTTCATATAAAAAAGCTATTATGAACACCTATATTTACCAGAAATAACATTTCTTAACTCATATTTCTTGCATGCAAGAAGAAGTCATCCCAATGTCATCAAAGACAACAACATTAAGGGGCAAGTCATCTGAACATGAAGGGAAACTGCTAATGATGAGTTTTTTAAGCAAGTTACTTACCTTGAAAAATGTTGGACAGTAGCCATACTGTCTGTACCACAGGCAAGTTATTTGATGAATTAAAAAAATGTATGTATACCTTATATTAAAAATTATTACTACCTCAAGTAAGGTAGTTCCAGTAATTCCCAACCACCTTATTAAATCTCCTTTGCTCTAGGATGTTCCATTGATGTGAAACCAATCACCATTCAAAATAACTGTTAGATGTTAAGGAGGCAGCAGTGGGGCAAATCTTTTGATTTGTGTCGAAGGACCTCTTAGAGAATGATAGTAAGAGTGCTAAGAGTAATAATGTATTCAACAAGTGAAATGGTACTAATACATGCAGACTATGCAAGCAAAGTTCTTGGCGAATAGCCTACATGCAAGCATTCCTAAGTAAAACAGGATGCTGTGTAGTAATGCTCTTACTTCACCCGTTCAACCTCTTACCTGGTAGCCAGTGTAAATCTTGTCCAGTTTTCTAAATCATCAAAGCTACTAGAAACGTACTACACTTGTATGCCATCAAAGCCAGAAACAAAAGTAATGCTTTGTTTATACATTCAGCTGTTTGTCCAAATTATAAGAGTTGTTTTTATTAGTGCTAGATCTTGTTGGTAGTTAAGTGAGTGGTGGTGACTTTGATACCAAGTTAGAAATTGGATAGTTTTGTTGTCAACTTTTACCTTAAAGCCAGTTGTTTTCCAAGCTTAACTCTAAGCAGAGATTTGTGTGATTGTTCAGTTGTGTGCAATTTGATAATCACTGTTTAATTAATATGAACATTTGCTTGTTGTATCATTCTGAAGTCTAAAAAGTTGAAAGCACTTAATATTTACTTTTGAATTCCATTTCTGTTTGGCTATTGTTTTTGGAAGTTTTGTCACATGGTTACAGGTGCTTACAACATTGCAGAGCAAGTGTAAAACTTTTAATACTTCAGTCATTTGTTTCATTGTTATTTAATTGCATACATCACCTAATTCAGGTTGTCCATGCACTTTAGTGGTGTCATTGAATTGTGGTATAATGCTGCTTTTCTGAAAAGGTATTTCAAAATGGAAGTTAGTATAACTACCATGAGCCTTTATATGCTGTTTAAGATCAGAATTAAAACTGTATGCATAGGGCAAGACATCAGAGAAGTCATCACTGCTTTCAAGTTCATGTAGCGAGTTAAGTTGTTTTTAGAACAAGTTTTAGTAATTCTTAAAAGGATAAGCCTTACTTTTATACTTAAGAAAAAAATGGAGCTTTCTCACAAACCAGAAAATGGTCAGTTCAAAAGATTTAAGGTGTCTGATCTTTCACTGCAGCCATTTTTTTCATATCATCAGTAGACCTAAATGGGGTTGAAACCCATTCGCATCTAAACATAGCATTTATATTGCCTGCACCTCTCCCCAGAGTATTTGCATTGCAACCCCTCATACATTGTATTATAAAATCTGGTTGTTACTGGAAACTGTAGTATTATTTCCTAATCCATGTAAGTTTTCACAACCCCTGAATATATTTTCTTGTGTTAGCGTCTCTGTCATCTCTTTCTTTCTGATGAAATGTGATGCTCTGGCCTTGTGCCATTTAATTAAACTGAAGTTGAACATCCTAGTATTGAGTGAAACCTTTCTACTGTGCATGTATCCTGTGTGACAAGTGGAATTATTCTGTCTTTTAAATACTTACAACTGCTGAGTCATTAATGTCACTCAGTACTTTTATTCTGTTTCACAAATGTGGACATTGAACTGCTTATTACTGAAATTCTTAATTTACTGCCAGTTGCTTATTGATATCCATGCCTACAAGTGTTTGAAGCAAAATCATCTGTTGACAATTTTTCCTGATAAATGACAATCACTCGTTCTAGCGACTTGAACCTATGTACAACAATAAACAGGACATGCTGGAGGGATAGATTCCTGTCCCAGCGACTCCCCTCACTCTGGAATAGAATCCCAATCCATATTCGACAGAAATCCTCTCTGACCCTTTTAAAGAGAAATCTTGATGAGCGGATGGGTAATCGTAAGTTCTACCCTGGGATCACTTCAGGAGCCCTGTTGACAGAGGCCCAGGTTACTAATCTAATGGGGAGGCGAAAGCCATCACTCTGTGGCTAGGCTTATAAATGCCCATGGGCAGATAGCCTAGTACTTACCTATGAACCTATGTGCAGAGGTAGTGTAAGAAGGAAGATTTAATCTTTACAAGAGATTATAATGAAGTGACATCAGTAATAAAGGTTTAAATACTTTTTCATGTTTTCCATTACCTGTGTTGACTAATAAACATGTTTGCATTCCATTCTTTCAAACAAGTATTTTCACTACAGACCAAATTCATAAATCAGTTGCATGCTCAATTTTGTCTATGTGGAGGTCGTTATTTTTAAACCAAAATTCTTGGATGGGCTTGAGCATATTCCTGTAAGGTGATTCCAAGTTCATTACCGTGCACTACTTAAAGTCCGGTTTCTTTAAGACTTAGAGTTTTACTCCTTATTTAATTCTCTTTCATACAAGATAACTATATGAAACATTAATTTTATTTCTGCAAACTTAACTCTGAGTAAAACAGAGTTTAATACTTCAGCTGACTCATTCTGTGGGGACAAATCATTTCCAAAGTGCATTTAACACCATTTTTATACACTGATATAATCACTCTATCCTTATAAAAAATTAATTAGGAAAAAAACTTTTCTTAGTCAAACATTTTCTTGATGAAACACCTTTTTTGATTACTTTGTACACAGAGTTGTATAGCAATGCGAGCATATTTTATAATATAGTTTGATCTCTAAATGTAACAATATGGTTTAAAATAAAAATAATTGCTAATACAGCATCAGAAGAGGGGGAAGGTAATTAATAGGCATGTTATTCTTATTGCAGACCTATGCCATCCTTGTCCCAGATATGGGGCAACTTTAGATGTGGTGCTTTTTCATCCTGCCTTTATTTAATTCAAGGTGCACAATGTATTATAAATTCTAATATTTTTCCTGTACTGTAAAATGTGGTGTATTCTATGATGGGTATAAAATGCATGGTGTAATACCTTTGTTTAAAGTTTTACATGGGTAGACTAAGCGGATGTGAAAAATAGGAATGATCTAATAAGAGGTCTGTCATCAGTAGGACTTGTGCCACCACATGGCATGGCTCCCAAGCATGTCTCTTCACCAGATGAATCCTTTCTCTCTGGATCTGAAGATTTCTGTGCTATCAGGCCATGATTACTTATGTCAATAAGGAGAGGTGCGGAGAAGGTAGGGCCATCTTACTGCTCCACACTGAGGTTTTTGTTTAGGACCTACCTGCCATTGACTTGTAGGACTGGCATCACCCAGGAGGACTTGCAGTGATGCTCTGAGGGCAGTAACTCCCACGTGAGAAGATGGTGCATCTCTCTTTCCCTGCATATCTATTACATCAGTGGCTTTTTCACTGATCTTGTGTCACCACCAGGACATGTGAGATGGCTGTCCTACCTGCAAGCCCCAACACCCAGAAAAGATGACCAGTCAATGATTAATCATTCCTTTTTTTGCTGTTCACCTCTAGCAGGTACTAATCGAGCTAGAGTTGACTGCGACTTATTCAGGGCTTTTTTCCACTACACCAAAAATGCAGTGTTTAGTGATTTTTATTTATACAGAGGATAAAAACGGGTACACCGACACACAGCTGGATCCAAAATCAGTTTATTATGAGGTTAGTGCTTTCACGATCCTACTGATCACTTCATCAGACCATTAAAACGTAAAATTCAAAAAACAAAAATTTATATTACTAGAACCAATACAAACCAAGGATCAACCATACATCCAACCAATCAACTTTCATCTCTCACACCCAACCAAATACATTTTATTAGTTCTAGTATTTTCCAATTCATCTGCCCATTTCCAAGCCTTAAAAAATGTAAACATTCAAACGTTAAAGGTTGTGATGGATATTTCTCTTTCAAAGGTCTGTTCTCAGAAAACAGTGGTAAGCTCTTCCTCACTGAACCTGTCACACCTGAAAATTGTTGTAAAAGTTCCTGATAAAACATTATATTGCAACCCACTCCTCCTTCACAAGGAAGGCAGTCCCATTTACCTATTAGACCTGCTTCTTTCCTTTGTTTAGGATCGTCTCCAGACTCCTTCTCCCCATTAATTATAACTTGCAGACTGTTGCTTGAAGATGTTATGATGCCAGAAATTTAAAAATAATTTCACTTTTTTCTCCACAGATTCAGGGCACTAGGATCAGTGCTAGTTCCAGAGGTGCCTGTTTTGTAGGTGGCCGCTGTTTGGTGCTGATTTTTCTAGATGCATCCGTACCCAGAGTCGACATTGGGCTGTCTGGTACACTTGTTTGTAGTTCCTGCTGAGACTTCTTTTCATGACACCTTGTAAAACTTTGACCCTGGGGTCAACAGCTACAGCACTTGTAGCTCATTTTCCTGACCCCTTCAGCATCAGTCCTAGTCAATGTTGTTCTTCACTGCATTGATTCTTTCAATGCAACCCTTTCCAATGCTCACTGTTCTGAAATCTGGTAATCCAGCATCAGGTTCTGCAGCACTAGTCCCACTGATACCAGCTGTTCAGATGCCATTGATTACAACACTGGGCTGTTCACTTGGTGGTGTGACCATTGGCTTCAGGTGATGATCACAGTGATGTGACACCCTGACTACATGTACAAAATGGGGAGAAAGGGGTTGATGCCAATCTTGTGCCTCAGGTCTGAGTTTTACCTTCCTAGACCTGAGCATTTAGACCTGTTGAATGATTTGCTTTTCTTCAGTCAATTGCAGTTTTCTAAAAGAACGTCTGTTTTCTATATCACTAAACGTTCTTCTAAATGCTTTAAAATGCTTGTGTAACTCAAAGCATGTATAGTTGAGATGGGTCCTCCCACACAGGATGATGGTGATGATGAAGGTAAGGAAGGTACAGGTTTTTCTACTCCCTTGATAACTCCAGGTTTTGGATGATTTTGTGTATAATGCAGTGGTGTAGCAGTTAAGCTGCAGAACCTATACTACCCTCCCTTTGAAGACTTAAATGATTTTTCTCACAAATGTCGTGGATGACTCGTTTTCCTGGTAGGTATTAGATGCTGTCTGGATTGCACGGTGAAATCCCAGTCCGTTAACCCCAGTCCCTAAAGAGTTGCACAAGCTTTTCTGGACTTCAGGAGAAAGCTTAGTTTTGAGTGGAAACTCCTAAACCTAATGCCACTGCTTTGGTGGTAACAATACAAAAATGCTTATACTGCATAGAGCCCCATTGTCTCTCCCTTCTGTTAGAGACTCGGATAATGGAGAGGTTTGGGAGTATGTGTTATACTCACCATGTTGTCTTTTACAGGCCCTGAAATGTCTAATGCACGTTATACTTCCAGTGGGGCACAAGTGATGAGTTGCATCATAAGCAGAAGAGATTCTAGAGCCCATACTTTGGTACAAGATTCGGATAATATTTAAATACCAAATAGCACATAATTCTTCCCGGTTCTTTTAGGAATGAGGGATACTACTCAGAAGCACAGAATGACAACAATTGTAGAAAAATTATAAGTAAGTTATCAAAGAGACCGTGTGAAAAATCTGTAGAGTTTAATGCACTATATTGCAAAATTCTACCAAGGTCATTTTATTTTTGTTTTACAAAAATGGAAAGGTAAGAAGTACGTTATTTCTTTAAATTGTCACTAGTGTGTTCGTCATGTAGTGTAGTTCTCTGTCTGTACTAGACGGCTTCAAAAATCACATATGATGAGGGATGTTCAGAATGTGTAGAGAGTAAATCAAGCCTGAAAATAGGGACATACCTCAAAAATAGGGATATCCTGTGCAGGGGTAAATCAGACCTGAAAATAGTAACATTCCTTCAAAATAGGGACAGTGGAAAGGTCTTTGTCATGTCTTATGTTTTCAATAGCAATACCTAACTTATAAAGTTTCATCTGCAAATATGTAATTAACTCTCATAACTTAGAATTGTTTTGCCAAAATTATCTTGTTATATAAAAATTAAATTTATACTGTATACTATAATTATTGTACTGTGTCTTCACTGTGAACTTTTCACCCAGGCTGTACCTGCAAATTCATGATCAGTGTACTGCCTGGTAAAGAAATGTAAAATATACAAGAATACATACAGAGTTAAGTAATACACACACTGGAATAAAAGGTAGTGAAAGGCAGTACCTTCCAAACTCAGCTAATATTTCTTTAAAAACATTGTGCATAAAGTGCTAGCAGAAGAGCAGGAAAAAAGGGGGTGCGCATAAAGTGCTAGCGGGAGAACAGGAAAAAAGGGGGTGGGGGTGGAAGTGCAACAGATGTAAAGTGAAGAGTTTTAAAATAATATTTTAAGATTTGTGTACTTTATAGGGGCACAGACATTTGGCTTGAATAAACTTAGTTTTCTGAGTTGGGGTTTAAGTTCTGTGTATGATGGGATAGTCTCTAATGTGTCTTGCGGACCCTGCACCATATAGATGAAATTTGATATTAAGTCACGATTGTAAATTATTTATCTGTGTTTGCTAGAACAGCAAAAGTGTTAAAAAAAACTGATGAATGTAGATCATGGGTTTGTAGAGAGAAACCAGACATTTAACTCAACATT
Organism: Protopterus annectens; assembly: GCF_019279795.1. Classification (NCBI taxonomy): domain Eukaryota; kingdom Metazoa; phylum Chordata; order Ceratodontiformes; family Protopteridae; genus Protopterus; species Protopterus annectens. The sequence goes on from NC_056744.1 coordinate 1,182,333,920, forward strand.
GTTTGGAGAGATGCAGAAGAGAAAAAATACCAATTGTGAGTTTGGATGTGGGGAAAGTTTTTGATACGATGTGTTGGGATTTTTTGATCAACACCATGTTACATTTTGAAATACTTGAAATGTTAGTGAGTTTATTTTATGGGTGAAATGTTTATTGAACAGCTTGAGTTGGACGAGAGAAAATACAGAGATATCCTCTTTCAGTTGCTCTTTGCAATATTTTTGGACTTACTGGTAGTGAAAATAAGGGATGCAGCTATATAAGACTGACTGGAATGAGAAAGGTGAAAAGATTGCCTTTTTCTGTTGATATTGTACTATACTTTGCAAAGTTGGAGCAGGATGTTTCAGTTCTGCAGAATATCATGTAATAATTTCAGATATTCTCAGGCAGAAAAGTAAATGCACATAAAAGCTATACCTGTATGGGGTCTGTATTAAAAGACCGAATGTTCACAACCGCGAATACGACAACCGCGACACGTAAACGCCGAACAGCTAAAACAGCGAAGCACGTAAACATCGAAATAAGGAACACTGAACTGATTTCCTTGGCCAGCCAGAGGGTGTTCATAGGGAAGAGGAAATATAACCTTTTCCCCACTGTAGTGCGATTTTGGAGTTGGTATATATAAGTGGGGGGGGGGTGTGCGGACGCAGCCCCGCACATGGGGCATGCAGGGGGGCTTGCCCACCTGCAAAAGTGTGTTTATTGAGGTATGTTTAAGTAAGTTTTACTTACCTGTATGGCACTGTTGTTTTCAGAACTGTGTTCGGTGTTCCGTATTTCGATATTTATGTGTTTCGCTGTTTCAGCTGTTCGGCGTTTACGTGTCCCAGTTGTATTTGCGGTTGTGAACATTCGGTCTTTTATTATAAACCCCCTGTATGTCACATGACCAGATATGAAGTAGTTAGGCAATACCCATATTTATGGGGTAGGAAGGTGCAATATACTTAGTTGCTTGGATTAGAAAGGATTCTTTACTAGCATGAAAGTCTAGATTAAAGTAGCCAAAGAATAATCCAAAAAGTAGGGGAAGGAATGTTTGATTATTGATCTAGTTCTGTATGTTGACCAGGCATTACCTCTGTCAGCCAGAGGCAGGTAATTACCTGTGAGGTAAAAACTTTATATGGGAGGGGAAGCAGTCAAAGTTTAAGTGGGATAACATGATTCTTAAACAGAGGACAGAGGCCTTCAGTTGCCAACTTGAAGGGTATTTTTCTCTACATAGCTTAAGCTGCTGTGTATAGTATAAGTAGAGAAGAACGGACTAAAATAAAAGGAAATGATGCAACAAGAAGAGCTTTCAAGGGATTCCGAGGGACTGACTGACTGGACACAAACACTTTGTGAAAATAAGAGCATTCAGGTAGCGCATATATGGTGGAGATAATTTTTTCCTCCATAAAGTCAATCAAATCATAAATGATTTTTACTTGGGTCTTTCCATTTAATGGCTACTTCTAACTTCCTTTGTGACCAAGATTCTGTCTCCCTAGTTTCTTTCTAAGCCTGTAAAGTTTTGCTGTGAGAGATCTTTTTCCTACATCTGCCTGTAAGAGATATAGCGGTGCTTTGGTGTATTTAATTTATGCTTGAATAGCGTGTGCTTCCTCCATTCAAGCTGCAGCTGTATTATCTTGAGCATAACATGTAGGCAACACTGACCTTAAAAAAAGTTTTCCAGCTTACAGACTGTCACAGCAATGACTTAGACAGCTTGCAAACTGTCAGACTTGTTTAAAAAAGTTTGACACTTTACCAACTGTCTTTAAGCACTTGCTTAGTAGTAACAACTTGCAAGCTATTAAATGGTTCCTTCCTTTTAGATGTAGCAATGTGTTATTAACATGCTACATTAATGAACACACATTTTATAAACTTTTTGAGCTGCTATTAATAATGGGTACCAAATGATTTTGTAACGCAGAACATCAAATTTCCTTTCTACAGCTCTGCAGTAGAATATCAGAGCTCCAGGTACTTTCTGATATACTTTTTTTCTTGAAACAAAAGTGTTAAGGATAAATTCATATTTCATGCTGAGAGTTGCAACATAATCTAATGTAAATTAAACTTTTAAATTTGTAGTATTTTATTCAGAACATGATAATTAGAGGAGTGTTGCTTCCATAGTGTAGATATTTACAAACAGCTTGGGTTCTGTCTGTGTAGAACCAAGTAATGAAGATAAGATGATCAGTTCTGTGCAAAATTAAATTGAGCAAAGAGGTCACTAAGCTGTTATCATCTTTTGCTGTGAGTAACTTGTCAGAGATTTACATGTTTTCCCCAAAACTTGCATTGTTGGGGCATTGGCTACTTCTGCAGCCATAATATCACATTAAAGACGATTTTTACTTTTGTAACTTGTCTTCCTTGTATATCATCTTGAGCCATTATAAGCTGGAATTGGTGACTGACATGATCCCCGGGGTGAATTTCCTATCTCCCATCCAATCGTCAAGGTTCCTTTTGAAGAGGGTCAAGGAGGCGCTCTGCTTGACATGCATGGGCAGTCTATTCCAGAGTATGGGGAGTCTCTGGGTCAGGAACCTATCCCTCCACCATGTTTTGTTCATTGTTATGACAAGGTTTAGATCCCTGGAGCGTGTGGCTCTGAGGGATTGGGATTTCTTTAAGTGGAGCATGTCCAACAGCTCTGGGTTTGACATGGCCTTGTATGTTAAGCAGAGATCGCCTCTGAGTAGACGATATGCCACAGAGTATAGCTGGAGTTTTTTTAAACGGTTAGCATATGGCATCTGCTTTAGGCCTGTGATTCTTTTAGTGAGGTATTTCTGTGGCCTTTCCAGCTGTTGCAGATGTCTTGTGAGGTACATACCAAATGGGGCATTATACTCTATAATGGGTCTAATGAGGGATGAGTACAGTGGGACAATGACCTCCTTTTTTCTGGATGAAAAGCCCTTAGTGATGAGGTGTGCCACGTAGAAGGATTTCCTGACTGTTGTGGTGATGTGGTTATCGAAAGTGAGACCACTGTCCACTTGTGTCCCTAAGTCCCTCATCACATTTTCAATGTTTAGTGTCCTGCCACCTATGTGGTAGTTCATGGGTACATGTTTTTTTCCAAAGGGGATGACTATACATTTCTTGGCATTAAGCTTGAGCCCATGGCTCTGGCACCAGGCATCTGTTTCTGTAAGGCCCTTTTGTAGAATATCCACATCATTTGGGGATTCAATAATGGCTCCCAGTTTGCAGTCATCTGCAAACTTTGTTAGCCAGAGTCCCTTAGTGTTGGCTTGTACTTCAGAGAAGTAGATGCCAAACAAGAGTGGTCCCAGGACTGAACCCTGAGGTACTCCACTTGTTACTTGTCAGGAGCTGGATTTGGAGTTGGCTACTTTTACAGTCTGGGTTCTGTCAGTAAGTCAGTTGGCAACCCATCGAGTGACGTAAGAATTTATGCCCAGCTTAGTAGGTTTATCTATGATTCTAGAGTGGGGGATGGTGTCGAAGGCCTTGGCGAGGTCCAGATAGGCTGTGTGGACCTCCTTACCCTCATCCACAGCTCTGGAGACCGATTCAAAGAAGTCAGTCAAATTCAGGAGACAAGATCGGCCCTTCACAAACCCAAACTGGGTGGGGTCCAGTGTCTGGAGGTTGCCAATGTCTTTGTTTATAAGTTCCATGATAATGCGTTCCATGCCTTTGCAGATCAGGCTTGTCAGACTGATGAGACGGAGGTACATACCAAATGGGGCATTATACTCTATAATGGGTCTAATGAGGGATGAGTACAGTGGGACAATGACCTCCTTTTTTCTGGATGAAAAGCCCTTAGTGATGAGGTGTGCCACGTAGAAGGATTTCCTGACTGTTGTGGTGATGTGGTTATCGAAAGTGAGACCACTGTCCACTTGTGTCCCTAAGTCCCTCATCACATTTTCAATGTTTATCGTCCTGCCACCTATGTGGTAGTTCATGGGTACATGTTTTTTTCCAAAGGGGATGACTATACATTTCTTGGCATTAAGCTTGAGCCCATGGCTCTGGCACCAGGCATCTGTTTCTGTAAGGCCCTTTTGTAGAATATCCACATTATTTGGGGATTCAATAATGGCTCCCAGTTTGCAGTCATCTGCAAACTTTGTTAGCCAGAGTCCCTTAGTGTTGGCTTGTACTTCAGAGAAGTAGATGCCAAACAAGAGTGGTCCCAGGACTGAACCCTGAGGTACTCCACTTGTTACTTGTTAGGAGCTGGATTTGGAGTTGGCTACTTTTACAGTCTGGGTTCTGTCAGTAAGCCAGTTGGCAACCCATCAAGTGACGTAAGGATTTATGCCCAGCTTAGTAGGTTTATCTATGATTCTAGAGTGGGGGATGGTGTTGAAGGCCTTGGTGAGGTCCAGATAGGCTGTGTGGACCTCCTTACCCTCGTCCACAGCTCTGGAGACCGATTCAAAGAAGTCAGTCAGATTCAGGAGACAAGATCGGCCCTTCACAAACCCAAACTGGGTAGGGCCCAGTGTCTGGAGGTTGCCAATGTCTTTGTTTATAAGTTCCATGATAATGCGTTCCATGCCCTTGAAGATCAGGCTTGCCAGACTGATGGGACGGTAGTTCCCGGGATCCAAGGTGGATCCTCCCTTGTGGATCGGGATAACTGTAGCTGTGTGCCACTCAGTGGGCACGAAGCCTGAGGTGAGGCTATGATTAAACATGACACTTAGGTGGGGTGCCAGTTCATTTTGTAGTTCATGTAGTACACAGCCTGGGATGTCATCTGGTCCCATGGATGCTGTATTCTTAGCTTTGGAGAGTGCTGTTTCTACCTGTGTGGCTGTGATTATCGGAATTTGGCAATCTTTTGGTATTGAGATGGGCCCTTTAGGGGGTGAGAGGGGAGTGAAGTTGGCACTAAATCGATCTGCCAGGATGTTGGCAATATCCTTGGCATCAGTATATTTAATGCCATTCTGTTGTAGCTCAGAGCAGATCTGAGCATTGCCATTTAGATTCTTGACATAACTATAGAATGCCTTGTGGTTGTCTTTGGAATCTTTGGCAATTTTATTTTCGTAACTAGCTTTTGAGGATTTTATGAGGGATCTCAGCTTCTTACTGAGGCTGGTGAGGGAGTTTTTTGCATCCTGGGATTTTCCTCTTTTCTGCAACAGTTTCTTCCTTCTGTTGTATAGTTTGTTTATAGCAGGGGACCACCAGATCGGCTTCCTTTTTTTTTGGAGAAGAGCATCTTGGTTCTATTTGGGATGGCACGATTCATGCATGAGTGGATGTGCTCATACAGTGCCTTAGTGTAGGATTCTGCAGTCAAACTTCCAGATTCCGTCTGCATGGGTGTTGTGAAGTTTGTCACTTCTGACTTCAGTAGCATGAAGTTGGCTTTGGAGAAGTTTTTTAAGGAGGTTTCCTTACTGGGGGGTGGGATGTGGATGTCAAAGGTGATTTGCTTATGGTCAGACCTGACCAATGAGGGGGTGACCACTGGTGTGGAGAATCTATCTCCCATGTTGGTAATGACCAGGTCTAGGATATTGGAGCCCCTGGTGGGACAATGGATTAGTTGATCCAGGGCATTGGAATTTATGAATTCCAAGAACCGTTGGGAAAAGGAGTTGGTACCCGAGTAGTTTTCCCAATTAATGGCAGGGTAGTTGAAATCACCTAGTATTAGGGTGTTTGGTTGTATCTTAATATTTTCCAGTATGTTTAGGAAGGTGTAGTGAGAATCTTGGGGTATGGTGAGGGATCTGTAGCAAGCTACAATTTGGATTGCAGTCTTACCTAGTGTTAGTTGCACCTGGAGAATTTCAGATGCATTGTGTTGGGCAAGTAGCCTGGAGATGGGAATATCCATGGTGAATATGGACACTCCTCCACCTTTAGTGTTTCGGTCTTGGTTTTGTGGACGAAAAGTGAGGTAAGAATTGTAGCCTGGTATTGCAGGGGTGCTCTCTGGAGCCTTGAACCAGGTCTTAGTCACTGCACAGATATCGATGTTCTCCATTTTTAGGAGTGCCTCGAGAGAATGCATTTTGAGGTTTAGACTTCTAGCATTGAGTAGCATTACCTTCAGATTTTGCATGCTTGTATCTGTTATGGTGGTGGTTTTATCCTTTGAACCTTGCCTAAAAAAGGCACTATAGGGGTGGCAAGAGCTTTAGCCAGTAACCTGAATCCGAGGGGTGACAGGTGCAGACCATCTCTGGCAAAGCATCGTGGTTTGTCGATCATGTCTTCCCAGGCAGACAAATACTGGATCCCTTTTGAATGACACCAGAAGCTTAGCCAATTGTTGAAGTCAATCATTTTGTCCTTATACTGTGGTATCATTCTGGGCAAAGGCAGGATACTACTCGGGGCTAGGGTCATACCTGCCTGGGTCGCATGATCCAAGAGCTCTTCCATGTCTCTTTTCATGTAGTCCAGGGAGGTACATCTCAAGTCATTTACTCCAGCATGGACAATGACAGAGTCGTATTTGTACTTGTTGTGGAGTGACTTGAGTGCATGTGTTATGTGGCGGATCCTGGTGCCCGACAGGCAACGGACTGTAATTTTCTCCTTGTTCAGCCTGGTGAATGGGACATCAGTGTGCCTGACTATAGAGTCACCTATGACTAAAGTGTTGGGTACATTGTCTTGCCTTAGGGGCTGTTGTTGGGTGGCACACTGGTGTTGTGAGCTATGTGTCACTTTGGTTGTGACTGGTGTTTGTTTATGCTTTGGCGGAGGTCCTTGTTGCTTGGGCAGGTTAATGTTAAGGGCCTCCGCATATGTGGGTTTAATGTTGCTATGTGTGGAAGTTGATGGTGTGGGTTTTGAAGGGCTATGAGTTGCTAGAGGTGTAATGCAGGTGTTAGCCTTCTCCTCTTGATTGTCTAGCACAGTCTTGACCGGAGAGAGCTTTGCTTCCAGTTTGGCTATGTAAGTGCATCTCTCGCAGGTTGTAGTGTTGGGTGGTAGGAGGAGAGGATTGTCTGTGTACATGAGGCAGTTGCCGCATTGCCCCAGTATGCCCAGATTCACCAGGTGGACAGGAGAAACCACTGGAAGCTGACCCTTGGACATGCCTGTTTAGGTGCTTTTTTGTAAGATTTAAGAGCTGTTTTCCCTTACCTTTGCAAAGTACTTTGCAATTGTAGGCTGCTTAGTGCCTATGATTAATTTCTCCTTATTGACAAGGAAAGCTGAGTGCTTGTATCAGTTTCAGGCTTCCTAGTGCTTTACAGAAGGTTTTAGAGAAAGTGCTAGTCACAGGGGTTCAGATTTTAGTGCTACTACTGAGAAACCAGCTAGTTTTAAGGGAAAATTTGAACAGCAGACTTTCTGGCACCTGGAATAGTTTAACTGTAGCCTCGTAGTGCTGCACGATGTGAAAAATGTGCAAACGCGCTTTTTTAAGCCAGAAAGTTGAAAGGGATAGAAATCAGCCCAAAAAGGCTAATAAAATTACAATTTCAGAGCTGGAAACCACTCCACTAGCGTTAGATAGGCAGTACACTGCTCACCAGTCCCACTGGTAGGCAGTAGGACTTCCCTCTGCCACAGCAAGGTCCGGATAGCGGATAGCTCTGAGCACAGAAAATAAAGTCCTGAGACAAGCAAGGCCTGGGATATGGACTGGCTAGAAAAGGTGGGAAATGAGCAAACAAGGTAGTATATATATATATATATATATATATATATATATAATATGTATATATAATATATATATATATATATATATATATATATATATATCATATATACATATATATATATATATATATATATATATATATATAATATATATATATATAATATATATATATATATATATATATATATATATATATATATTTTTTTTTTTTTTGTTGAAACAGGCTAAACAATGCAATAATATAGTAAATAAGTGTGGCTCATAGGAAATGCAAGACCATTTATTCCTTGCCAATGCCCACCCTCATGCTGTACGCCACTACTCATGAAGGTCAAAGCAAGTCAGTCCCAGTGGACACTTGGGGATAATCATCTAGGTTTAATTTGAAAGTGACTATATTTAACTTGCATGGGAGGACTTTTCTAGAGGTGCGGTAGGCATTAGTTATGTTTGTCTCAACAGCGCATTTTATTTATGTGCTGGTGGAGATTTTAAGCCTTAGTTCTGATATTACTGGAGATATTTGACTTGCAAAGATACTGGAGATCAAGGAGAATGGCGTTCTTAATGGCATAGAATTTAATACATAGATCACCCTGTGAGTGACTGCAAGAATCCAAGAAAAAGACTATAGCTTTAAACCTTTCTTGGTTTCTCAGGGACTTTAAGCTATTCTTGGTTGGAAACCACTGGGATCTTTCCAGTTGCTTAGTATATCTAGAAAAGTGCTTCTTGAAAGAGACTTGTACTCTGTAAATGGTCTGATTAAGGCTGCATACAGAGGAATGGTGACTTTTGACCTGGTTGATGTGCCTTAAGATATTAGTTGTTCTAAACAGAAACACTTCCTGACTATTGCTTCAATTTGGTGGTCAAAGGATAGGGAGATATTGACCCAGGTTCCAAGATCCTGGACTGCATTTCCATTTTGCAGTGGCCTTTTGCTTATGTTATACATTGAGGGAAAGATTTATTTACAAAATGTGGCAATACTATGTTTATTGCATTTAATTTTAGCCCTTTGTTCAGTACACAATGTTATTAGGGTTAGTTCATGCTTTAGTGAATGACATCAGAGATTTGACAATGCTCAGTTTGCAGTCATCTGTAAACATGGATAACCAAGGTTCTAATTCCTGGTTTGGAGGTAAGAGAAGTAGATGCTGCAAAGGAAAGAATCCCAGATGTTCATCGTGTTACCCTGCTGCAGTCATCACACTTGGGTTATCCTGCCGTCAGGCGGTCCCGCAGTCGGCCTGAATTCCAAAGTCTTGGTCCGGCGTCAGTTGCTGTCGCTTCTTCTCTGACATCAGTGCGCCAGGGGTATACAAGAGGCATTCAACGCCATTTTCTTCAGTCTTTCTTGCTGCGCGGTGCCCGAAGCAGAAGCAGTTCGCAAGTGCCGGTCGGCCGACACCTGAGATTTTCGATTTGAATTTCAGTCCGAAGTCTTCAATAAAGCTAAGTACCCCATTGGGGAACATTTTCTTGCCTCAGTCTGATGTCAGAAAAAGTTAGCAATTGCATTTCTTGTGGGAAGCAAATACCTCATAACGGCTTCCATTCCTATGTATTCCTTCCCTAGGCCCAGACCACGATGTCACAGGTTGTCGGTTTTGTGCTAGGTTTAATAAACGAACTATCAAACGCTGTTTTGACTTACTTTGGTAGGAAATTTAATTATATCATGCCGTCGGAGCAGCCGACGACCAGCATACATAAAAAACGCAAGGATAAGGACAGGCAGCCTAGGAACAAGCCAGACTGCGAGGCCTCCGCTGGGCCTGTCGCCGGTTCTCCGGTTTTCAGTGAGGTGCCTACGCAGCCCCTGACGACCGCAGAACTGGAACCCCAGACAGCTGCGGATTCCCAAGCGGAGCCTACTAGGCCAACGCAGCCATCTTCCGACACTGGAGCAGAAGTAGACCCCGGTGCAGTGGAAACACCTTCAATTGCAGAAGGTGTCTTCAGACCGACTACACTCACCATTAAATCTTATGCTAAGCTTAAAACTCCTTTAAAACCTAAGAAGACTGTACATCAGTCTACAGTTCAAGGCCCCATGCCTAAGAAACAGATGCTTAAGATGGCTGAAGATTTGATTACCCTAATCAGGGGTTCCCATCCCCCTCCTGATAAAAGACCAAGACAAGAGGAGGATTATACTTCCACTGACCAGGTTTCAGTTTCCTCAGATTTTTCTGAGGAACAGGATTACACTTTTCCACCTTATGAAGACTCTGATGCTGAAGACTCTATTCCCTCAGCATCTCCCCCTGAAGACTACTCCTTTGGGGAAACTTTATATACCATGAGGGAACATTTCCACTGGGAAGGCCAGGACTACTCTGATTCTAAGAAAAGGCTCCGAGAGTTCCTTTTACTACTCCAGCACAGACCTCTTGCTATCCCTCCAGTTTTAGATATTGTGGATGATGTTTACTTGGAGTCTAGTTTAAATCCAGACTCTCTACCTCCTGCTCCAGCCAAACCAGACAGATACTACAGAGTACCTGACTCACACAAATTCCTTTATAAAAGCCCTGTGGCTGACCCAGAAACAATTTCCCAGGGTCCTAAAGGAGCTAAAGCTTCTATGGCTAAAAATCCTGTGCCCTCTGAAAGGGATTCCAGAGCCCTAGATAGATGGGGAAAGAAAATATACACCTCAGCAACTCTGGCTATGAGAGCATTAAATTGTCAGTTTCACATGTTGAAATATCAGCAGTTCCTAATGTCTCAATTAAAACAAAAATGAGCGCACATTCTGAACAGTCTGAATTCAAAGAAATGCAGGATCTGTTGCATGCAGCTGAACAGGTGGGCAAACATACTTTACAATGCGGATTTGATTCATTGGAAGCTTCCTGTAGAGCAGCTGTTACTGGCTCTGTCATACGTAGACATGCATGGTTAAAAGAACAAACCCTTCCTGATCCATGTTAAAGCAAAATTATTGGATGCACCTTTACAGCAGGATGTATTATTTGGTGTCAAAGCAGAAGAGGTTTTAAAGAAAATGGAGAATAAGGCAAAGTCTAGGCAAACGGTCAAGGATTTTTTGCAGGTACAACCCCCTCGTTTCAGCAGAAATTCTCCAACAAAAAAACTGGTCCTTTCCAGCATCTGACAGATCACAGAGGTGCAAATACAGACGCCCAAGGGGTAGAGGTCAGTCACAAGGCCCTTACAAACCTCTCCAATGGGGTACTGCTACCCAGAAAGGAGGAGAAGACAGGCCCCAAGCTAGCAGAAGACAAACACAATGACTCAACCCTCAAACTACCAAGCAAATCTCTCCTGGAAGCTCCCTTGGGAGGAAAATTAGCATTTTTTCAGACAACTGGCACATCATCACAAACGACAAATGGGTTCTAAATATTGTCTCTCAAGGATACAGATTCCACTTTCATACCTTACCAAGGATAAAAGGAATGCCAAACCTGCCACCAAATCAATGGGCAGAGGCACAAAAACAAATTACAGCTCTCATGGACATGAGAGCCATTCAGCAGGTACCTGCACAGGAGCAAGGACAAGGATTTTACTCAAGACTCTTCCTAGTCCCAAGAAAGGACAAAGCATGGAGACCTGTTCTGGATCTTTCAATTCTGAACACCTATCTGCAAGTACCAAAATTCAAGATGCTAACACTACAGCAGCTTCTTCCCATGCTGGGCAAGAATGCTTGGCTAGTAACTTTGGACCTCAAGGAGGCATACCTGCATGTCCCTATCAGACATAATTGCAGAAGATACCTCCGCTTCATTGCAGGTTCAATGCATTATCAATTCTCTGCACTGCCCTTTGGCTTATCTACTGCACCCAGGGTCTTCACAAAATGCCTGGCACCAGTAATTGCATACTGCAGACAAAGAGGAATTCAAATATACCCATACCTGGACGACTGCCTTATTCAAGCAGAAAGCAAGGACATTCTTTTAAAGCATCTGGCATTTGTCAAACACCTTCTAAGTTGCCTATGGTACACAGTAAATGAAACAAAATCAAAACTAGTGCCTTCACAAAACATAATATTCCTGGGTGCCAGCTTGAATACAACGGCCCAGATGGCTTATCTCACGCCAGACAAGCAACAACAACTGACTTAATATTTCAAAATAATGGCAACAAAGACCCAACTCCCTGCAAGAAAAATTCTGCAGGCCTTGGGATTCATGGCATCTTGCATACTACTAATACCATTTGCAAAACTGTATATGAGGAAATTACAATGGTACCTGAAAAGCGTATGGACTCGGCACAGCCACAGCTTGGAAACAATGATACCACTCATTCCCTGCCTTCAACAAGAGTTTCTATGGTGGGCACAGGCATGTCACCTCAACAAGGGTCAGCCTTTCACCTTACCCACAGCCAGGCAAACTATGACAACAGATGCATCGGACTATGCCTGGGAAGCACACATGGCAGGACAGTGCATTCAGGGCAAATTGACTACAGATCAGAGGCATCTGCATATCAATCAAAAAAATGCTAGCAGTACAGAATGCCCTAACAGCTTTCAAGGACATTTTACACCCAGGACAACTAATAATAAAGACTGACAATACCACAGTAATGTGGTACATAAACAAGCAAGGGGGCACACATTCCTACCCTCTATGCAGGCAAGCAATGACCTTGTGGAACATTGCACTGTCTTACCAGGTTCAATTACAAGCACAATTCCTGCCAGGAAAGAAAAACACATTGGCAGACGACCTAAGCAGAAACATCATGGATCCACACGAATGGAAACTAGATCCACAAGTATTTGCAATGATAGCTCAAAAATGGGGACGCCCACACATAGATCTGTTTGCAAGCCCCCACAACTACCAACTTCAAAAATTTTGCACAAGGACATTCCATCCACAAGCTTGGGAAGTGGACGCCCTCTCCTTCAGTTGGAAAACATTAACAGTGTATGCCTTTCCTCCACTGCCTCTTCTAGCAAAGGTACTGCTGAAAGTCAGATTAGAGAGGCCACAAATGATACTCGTTGCACCAGACTGGCCACGCCAGCATTGGTATCCAATTTTAAGGAACATGGCCCACGGCCCACCATGGATTTTGCCACAAATTCCTCACCTGCTCACCCAGAGAGACAATCAGATTCTACACAGCCAGCTCAAGACTTTAAACCTGGCTGCATGGCAAATTACCTAAACAACCAGCCAACACCTCTATCCAAAGCTGTTATGGATGTCATTCTGGTGGCCAGGAGGCCCAGCACCAGGAAAGCCTATTCAGACAAATGGAAAAGATTTTGTGCCTGGAACCAGACTAAAGGCCAAAATCCCCTTGATCCAAACATTCCTCAGATTCTACAATATTTAACTGAGATGTTGCACAAAGGACTTTCCTTTTCATCTACTAAGATCCACGCCTCAGCAATTTCAGCTCATTACAACACGGATCCTCCTTTATTCTCACATCCACTCCTAAGACAGTACCTCAGAGGGGCTAAGAACATAAGACCACCAAGGAGAACACCAACACCTACTTGGGATCTCAACTTTGTTCTGAAAAAGCTTTCATTGCTGCCCTTTGAACCAGCTTTTTCAGCTGATTTAAAATTTCTTTCGTGGAAAACTGCCCTGCTACTAGCAATAACCTCAGCTAGAAGAGTCTCAGAGCTACAGGCACTAATGGCAGTGGAGCCTTTCCTTATTTTTCATCAAGACAGAGTCTCTCTATGAACTAACCCTTCCTTTATGCCAAAGGTGGTATCCAGTGTGGCCCTAAACCAAACCATTCATTTGCCCACTTTTTTCCCAAATCCCCAGAACAAAGGAGAAAGACTCCTGCACTTTTTGGACATTCACAGACAATTACGTTACTACTTGGATAAAACTAAGGCTTTCAGAAAAGCTGACCAGCTCTTTGTAGCCTATGCTACAGGATCACAAGGAAAAGCTATCTCAAAACAGACCATTTCTAAATGGATAGGGCATTGCATACGTTTCTGCTACACGCATCATGGGAAACCGTTAACTGCTAACATTAGGTCCCACTCCACCAGGGCTACAGCTACATCAGCAGCCTTTCTCAGGGGAGTGCCAACCAAGGATATTCTGGAAGCTGCAACTTGGAGTTCAGTGCACACCTTCACCAAACACTATCACTTACCTCTATATTCTAAGACTAGAGCTGGTTTTGCCACTGCAGTTTTGCAGGGCCTACTAGCTTCTTCTAACTCTGTTTAACTCCACCTCCCATCCTTAGCTTTGGGATTCAACCCAAGTGTGATGACTGCAGCAGGGTAACACGATGAACATAGTACAGTTTTGTACCTACCATAAATGTAGATGTTCGAGTGTTCACTCTGCTGCAGTCCAGGTTACCCTCCCTCCATCCCCTCTGAACTAGCTGAACTTATCTCTACCACTCTATCCTATACTACCTCTGTGGTGTATTTGCTTGTGCCTAAAGGTATTATTTTATTTTTATCTAGCTATATGTGTATATATATATATATATATATATATATATATATATATATATATATATATATATTGCCTATCTATTGGGGGCACCTGGCATCTGGGGCAAGAAAAACTGAAGAAAATGGCGTTGAATGCCTCTTGTATACCCCTGGCGCACGGACGTCAGGGAAGAAGAGACAGCAATCGACGCCGGACCAAGACTTTGGAATTCAGGCTGACTGCAGGACCGCCTGACGGCAGGATAACCCAAGTGTGATGACTGCAGCAGGCTGAACACTCGAACATCTACATTTATGGTAGGTACAAAACTGTACTTTCTGCACCCTGGGGTGCATTACTAGTTGCCTTAAGACTTTCCAAGGAGGGAACTGCCATCTTAACTATGTGAGTTGTATCGTTCAGCTATTTGACTATCTACTTAAACACATATGGATCAACTTTTAAGGCACTTTACTTTATTAGCAATGCCAACATAGAAGATGATATTGAATTCATGATTTGGTCAGCTACAAATAAGCTATGTGAGCAGAATGACCACTGTCTACAGATTCTGTGACCTTCTGAAAGTAGTTAACAAAACTGAGAAGACAGGACCTCCTTTTGATAAACCCAAATGACATGAGTGTAGCCTGATACAGTATTCAATGTAGTTTATGGTGTCTGATAGGATGTGTTCCATGGCTTTGCAAATCAGACTAATCAGGTTATTTGGTCTGTGATAGGGCCGCCATTGTGTAGGCCATCACCTCTGCATTTCACCATACTTTGGTGACAAATCCTGTAACTAAGCTAAGTTTAAATAGTTTAAGAAAGGGCTCAACAAGGACCTATTTGTACTGTTTATAAGGCAACCAAGTAAATTATCAAACCTCATGGTATTTGTTGTCATAAGTGGTAACTTCGATATGTGCTGCTTTATTATATTAGGAAGTTTAAGGGATTCAGGAATTTGGGGAATTGAGGCAGTTGTTTCAGGGATAAAGTTTGAAATAATCTGTCTGCTAGTATGCTTCCTTTGTCTCCTTAGTTTAAGTGGGTGGTGCTATTTTGGATTTTTTAGAACATTGTAGATATTTCATAGTTTTCTATTGTAGCTAAAGAAGAGCATATAATTATCCTTTATTTAAGAAGTTAAACTGATTTCACAATTTCCGTTACCAGTCACAATAGTAGCTCTCATTTCATTGCTGATATTCCTGATGCAGTTTTTAGTATGTGGCTTTTTAGAGTTGTTGTATGGTTTTAAGAAGCTTTTTTTTCTCCTGTTAGAGTTTGTTGGTAGACCACCTGGGTGGTTTGTTATTAAACATACCATTATTTTAGTCTCTAGGAGGCCCAGTCAGATATACAAATAGCAGTCATGTCAGTGTAAAGTCTGGTGATGATGCATGTGAATTTGGATAGCTTGCCATAAGGTACTTAATCAGGGATGGAGTAGCTATAGAGGTTGTACATGCACTGGTTGTATTAGATAGGACCAGGTCAAGAACATTAATAAATAAAAATTCCCTGAAACTGATAGGTGTACAAATTTCTTGAGATACCTCACTTTGGAGGTATAGGTGCTACAGTTTTTGAGGGGTAATTGAAATCCCCCTTTATAAAGGCAGTTTTGGACTATCAACCATCTCATCTCATGATGACTCATCCCGAACCTCCCTCCCCAAATGATTCCAACTACTAAGCAAATTTCTGAAACCAGTCATATTTTCTTTGCATACAAGTATCATTCTGAGTTTAAGAAGGATTTCACTTAGTACCAGTGTCATGCCTGCATTGACCACATCGGTGTTGAGATCAAACATGTCTCTCTACATATCCCTCAGGATGGTGCACCTCAAGTTTGTTTATGCTAACATTGTTACTGAAGACAGACCTTTTCTTATAAAAATATAAAAAATATGTACTTACACAGCCGTCATGAGGTTAAGAAGATCCATCTTCAATAATGTCCACTCCCTTCACCTTTTCTTAGAGTGATACAAAAGTTATGTACTTAAAGTATTGATGAACCTGTAAGAAAAAAGTCAGTTTTTGGTAATTTCCCCACCTTCCATCTGCCACTTTTTCTTTCTCTCCTCTTTTTCTTCCTTTCATCATCAGTTTTTGCATTGCTTACAAAACTGGAGAGAGCAGAGGATTTGGGGTGCATTTTAGATAGGGAAGACATGGTCAGCAGCTGGAAAAATCATTATTTTTTTAATCCTTAATGTCTGATGTCTATGAGAGAAGTGGTAGTGGTTAAAGAAAGTGGATCTTTTTTAATATTGTTTTTGCTCCTGTTCCTGCTGACTTTCAAGTAAGCCTCCTTAATCAGACACTGCACCGGCTGCAAGAGCATCTATTTTTTTCAGCCTATTCAGCCTATTTTCAGCCTATTCACGCCCCTGGTGGTTATGTCCCCACCCCCAATGCACAGACAAGGGGCAACTGTCATTGGTTGAAGCAACCATACTCACATCTTTTTAGCACTAATTCTTTGCATTGAGGGAGGCGTTCACTGTCCGGCCTAGGCCAAGTCATTACAGCTTTGGAGCAAACCACATGGGAATCTGAATCCCTCCTCCAAAGGCCTCCAGGATGGACATGCCCATTCTCCTGCCTGTGCCATAAATAGGCCAAGCCACTAACTGAACTCTGGTTTCTTGGGCTTCAGGCAGAACTTTATCCCTCAACCCCACCAATGCAGAATAAAATGGGCCTTTTTCTTACAACTCTGTAATAATGACTAGCTCCTTTCATTTAGAACTTTTAAAAATTCACACACAAATAGTGATTAAATTAATATCAAGACACTACAAAGCAATATGATATAGTGAACGATTTTAGATTACTGATTTTAGAAGAAATTAGATGTCTGAAGTAGAAAATCTGAAAAACTAATTGTCATCCAGGGAATCACTTTATATTTTAGCTGATCAGACTTGTATTCCTGTAGGGATTAATGTGGAAATTAATTTGAAACCTTTCTTTTGAAAACAAAAGTCAATAATTGTTAATTTAATGGATAATGAGTATACCATTGTATAAAATAGTGGAAATGCACTTTGGAAAACCATTTGTCCCCTTGGAAGGCATTATCTGAGGTGGCAGAGACTGTTTCTCAGTTTCAGCAAGTTTTTATTTTGACATCTTGTGTAAGTGGTAAAGCTGACTTTGGGAACATGGCAATCTAATAAGCATTGTGTGTGCCGCACTGCCAGCAGGTTGTTTAATGAAATGTCTACAACTTCAGTCTGGGATGCTGTATTTTATAATGTTTATAGAGGATGAACGTAACTTTATAGCCTTACAAATTTTCCCAAGCCTTCTTTTATACATTCTTTGGGGCATTTTTCTTCAATTCTGCTACAGATGTTTCCAGTTCACACAGTATAGGTCATACCCTGGGTCTTTAGAAACTGGAAGCTTCCCAGCTATGTAGTTTTCAGCAGCAAGCTTACTCATGGGTTGTAATGGAAGTCCGACATGAATGCTTTTAGAATCAGCTGAACAGTGATGACTAATTTTCCTATAAGAAAAACAATGGTGCTTCTTACAGCACACGGACAGTTGCATATTTGCCTTTTTTAAAAAAATCAGCATTGTATTAAAGTTGCATATTTGCCTTTTTAAAAAAAATCAACATTGTATTAAATATATTCATCAGAAAATAAAGGCAAAGCTTACAGAAAATGCTGCTTTAGAGTAAGCACTGTATTTGTAATATTACTAAATGTTCTTCAGTCTAGTTTGGGTAACTGTAATTGAAAATGCTAGTGGGAATCAGCATTTGGTGAGGGACAAAAGCAAGTCTGAGCTACAGTCCTGTGAAGAAACATCACTAATGTCTACCATAGTTCACACTGACTATATGAGAGCCACAGTTAGGTCAGTTGTCACCTTGGATAGTTCCCAGACTGGTACTCTCCTTAACCCAGCCAGCTCCATTACTGCAGCAATAAACCAAAGTATCTACTAGGTTTTTTGCTGCAATTACTAACATCTAAAGACATTCACATAAACAACCATGATACTGGGCACAGCAAGTTACATGAATGCCAGTACTGCAGTTGTGCCAAATCTGCAGCTCTTCTGAGGTGCCAGTTATGCCCCCTAACAGCTTGTGCCCAGGGTGGCCACACCTTTCACTCATCCCTATCTGCAGTACAGAGACAGATACTGGTTCATTTTGTAGAAGTCTAGAAATTTGTTTGTCCAGTCCTTAAAGCAGCAGTAATATGATTGCAATAAAAGTTAAAGCTAGAGTAATAAAAAAAGCCTGAAAGGCTGATAAGAATTAGTAAAAGTGAAACCCTATATTTCACTGTCCCCATTTACCTCCATAGCTAAGGCTTATTAATGAACGCAAACAACTCCTGTCTGCCATTTACCATATTGATTCCCAGAGTTATCACTCTAAAGACAACTGAAGATTTTCTCTTTTACCTCCAGGTATAGACCAACACCTCTTAGTTGGTGAGACAAAATTGTTGTCATACTAATAAAATAGTTTTTACTTGTTTATTAATTTTGTTCAGGGTATGGAATTTACATAATGTTGACTTCTTAACATGTTTTTGTTGGAAAATAGACATTTAGGTGTGTGGTGTGCATGTATGTGCCATATTCATTTTGTTGCACTTGTATCTGATTATGGGGGTAATTCAGTAAAGCCTACACAATTTTTTTTGTGTATGCATCACAGCATAATGTGTTCACAAGCGTGAACAGTTTCAGATTCAGTAAGTGCCGCTTAGTGGCATGTGCGCACAAACATGAAAAATGTCGAGGAATGCAAATTACCCCATAAGTAGGTAAATGTTATGCAAATGAGGTAGGTTGAGCAATCCAACATGCAGAATGGCATCCGTGTAGGCTCCATGTTAGTGTCCATAGTGTATGTGGAATTTCTTTCCGTGTACAGGAGTCTACACAGACAGAAGGGGTTGTAAAACTACACAAATATGGGCATACCACCCCTGACAATGTTATACCACATACAGATAGATGTGAGCAATACTACTGTTGAGACTGTCAGGAAATGGAAGGGAATAAGTTAAATTAATATTTTTTTTAATAATCCTGGCATGTTTGTGCTATGTGCTGCAGTGCAAGAACATGCTTAATAAAAAAAAAAAATAAGAGGAAAATTAAGATGTTATAATATTTGTCAGAAATGTATTACAGGACCTTGTGTTAGGTCTGTACAATGGTGCATTGGTGCTGTTGTCCAGGTCATATGGCTATGAACCATGTAGTTTCCAGGCTGTCTGCATGGATATGTATGCAAATGAGGTGGATGTCATGAATAACAAAAAGGACTAAGTGTGTCCACATACCACTTTGTGTAGTCTCCCAGACTATGTTCATAACTCCACTGATTGTGGATGCCAGCATGGGGCTGTGACCAGTTACTTTTAGGATTAATTACCAGTCCATGTGTTTGTGTGTGCCGCATAGCTGAGCGTGTTCACATGGAAAGACCACTCAGGTCACAATGATGACATAGGCAGCATGCCATTAAAACCGGATGTATTCAGTTATTAATTTTGACTTTTGTATAAGTTAAGCTGCATGCTGCGGCACATAGCTTAACCCATTCACGTGGCACAGTGCCCACGTGACAGTGATGACGTAGGCAGCAATGAATGTAAAGCAGATATATTCAATGAATATTTATTTTGTATAAGTTATGCTGTGGGTGCGGCACATAGCTCCGCATTGAGCACAAACATAGGGCCACTAAATGATGTTAATTACATTCTAGGGAGGTGAAATCCATCATAATTAGCCAATCACACACATGGTGGACATACAAGCAGACCTATATAAAGTATGCATGCACCCTACATTCTGATTTTCCCCCAATACTCTGGACCATTGGAGTACATACCTGGGAATTTTAACTGAGATAATGCTAAAGGCTGCTGCAGGCATGCTATACCTGTATTTGCTAGATGCTGAAGTCCATGCTGCTAGTGCTGCTGACAGTAAGCAGAGGAGAGGAGTGTTCAGGCCCAGGGTAACCTTCCAGGAGCTACAATAGCTGGAGATTGTAGAGCATGACAGTGTGGACAGTGACATAGTACAAGAACTCACTGAGCTCTGCTGCCCTCAACTCAGACCCCGAGTCAACAAAGAGGAACCTATCCTAGTGGAAATAACGGTATGTGTACCCCTTAGGATACTAGCTACAGGTACTTTTTAAAGACCAACTGGGAACCTGATGGGGGTGTCACAGGCATCTGCATCCAGCATACTTCACCAATTCCTGGATGCTGTGCTACCACATGCAAGTGAGTACATATCTTTTCCCCTCTCCCCTGAGGCGAGGCCAGCAGTATGCAACACTTCTACTGTGTAGCACACTACCCTGAAGTACTAGGTGCCAAAGATTAGCACTCATGTACACATTGAGACACCACCTGGTGAGGAGGGTAGAATCTATGTTAACCACAGGGGGTACCACTCCAACTACCAGGTCATGTGCAATGCCCAGGGGATTATCCTGAATGTGTGTGCTGGCAGCCCCGGCAGTTTTCACAGTTCCCATATCTGGCACACATCACAGCTGTACCAAATGTTTGCTAGGGGGGACATCCCACACGGCCATTTACTGGGGGATGCTGGCTGCGCCCTGGAACCACGGATGATGACATTCATCATAAATGCACACAGACCCACGGAAGAATGCCTTAGTGAGGCACATGCACAAACTAGGAACATCATAGTGTTTTGGGCTTCTGAAGTCACGGTTCCAGTGCCTAGAGATATCTGGTGGAGCCCTGCAATACTCCAGTCACATGTGCACTTATGTTCACATTATGTGCTATGCTACATAATCTGATCCTGTGGAAACAGCTGCAGCAAGATCAGCAAAGTGAAGGGATACATAGCCCCCCACCAGTGCCAAGGTTACCACAGCCACAGTAACAGAAGGATTCAAAAGAGGAACCCCCTGCTGATATATACATAAAATCAAAACACATACATCTCTGTCTCTCCCCATATATCCACATAACACATGCACACATATATATCATACTGTACACATACACCTACATTTATGTGTACATTTCTGTTATATACATAAGTATATATGCTTATATGCATGTGTGTGTCTGTATTGTCCTACACACCCTGATAATGGTGAGTAAAGCTGCACTGTGACACATATACTGTTGCTCAAAGGATCAAAAGTAAGGACTCAACAGTAGATAATGCACTTGGTTACAGTCCCCTATGGCTGCTGGATGTCACCACACATACACCAACAGGTGAACAGGTGGTATAATGTATAATGTTGTCTATGCAAGCATTGACAGGGCACATTGTTCTTGCCCACAGGCTAGCCCATCGAAATACAAACAGCCACATGTGGCCAAAATGGCAACTGTAGCCACATAGGATAAAAAATAATTATCTGACTGCTAGGCTACTAGTTGCAGATAACAGTATGAAGCAATATCACCCTGCAGGCAACAGACACTGTTCAACACAAGCCTAGTTTATGTAATCCACAAGTCGTTCACCTGCAGTCATGTCTAAAGCAGATGTCAGCTGTGGCACATGCGATAAGTACTGTGATTTATAGTGTGAAAGACTAGATAGTTAGGGGTTCTAATCTCACTGAGTGTGTGTGTGTGTGTGTGTGTGTGTGTGTGTGTGTGTGTGTGTGTGTGTGTGTGTGTGTGTGTGTGTGTGCGCCTGCCTGCATCTTATTGCAAAACAGAAAATCCCTCATTGCCTACCAAACTGCAATGGTGCTGCACTTTTTGGCCCTTTAAGTTTTTGCCAGCCTCTGAAGTCCTGTCTTCTACAAAGCCTGCTGATGTCATGTACCTTATGACTACCGACTGCCATTCTGATGTCAGACTTCAACTGTGGTGAGTGCGATAAGTACTGTGATCTATAGTGTGTAAGACTAGATAGGTAGGTGTTCTAATCTCACTCCAGGCAACTTGGTGTGTGTGTGTGTGTGTGCGTGCGTATGTGGGTGTGCGCTTGTGCATGCGTGTGTGTGTGTGTGTGTGTGTGTGTGTGTGTGTGTGTGTGTGTGTCTCCCTACAACACAAATATGATAACCACACTGACTTAGAAAGTGGTAGGTTTTGCAGTATGTTGGTTGTAGAAGGTGATGTGGACCTCAGATGCCTGACCACAACAAGACCTGCTGATGTCATCTAGCATAAGATTTCCTAAAGAGATATTAATGGCAGACTTGAGGTGTGGCAAGTGTGTTACATACTGTGACCTGTAGTGTGCACACTTAGGGTTATAATCTACTTGCAGCCAACTTTGAGTGTGTGTGTGCTGTGCATTGTCCTATAAACATTAACTGGAAGTGGTGCTATTCTCAATGTAGCCAGGTTTGTATGTGTGGATGTTGGAGCATTTTACATCAGTGTATGGAATTATAAGATCATTGAACTTTACTAGCTTAATGGCCCTAGAGCCCTTACAATCCTAGCCAAGTTCTTACCCTTATTTACAAGAGCAGCACATGTTGCCCCTGTCCACAAGGGACATGGGCAGAAGCCCTGTGGTGAAATGAGTCACCCTTCCAGTCATACAGATGGCATCTGATGAGGGCTAATGAGGTTCTCTGTTTGCCATTAGGCAGGAGTCTATTTCAAAGGTTTGTTAAAGTCTGCTAGACATATCTCTCCCACCAGCATGTATTACTAATGTTACATACTAGGTTAATGTCCTTACAGCGAGTAATCCACGTGCCATGCCACCTACAAATATGCAGCATTTCCAATCAAGCAGATTTGGACATTGCCCCTTATGCAAGGCAGAGATCACCTCTGAGTAGTCTGTATGACACATGCTACAATGACGGTGATTTCAGACGATCCACATAAGACAGATACTGAAGACTTGAAGTTCCCATGTGAGGAACCTTTGTGTTACTTGCAGTTTCCAGTAGTGCTTGGTAAGGTACCTGACAAAATGGCCATTGCACTCAAATATTGGTATGCTGAGGGAAGAGTACTTGGAGGTTATGACTACATTAGTTTTGTGTGAAAGTGCTCTCAGTTATGACATGAGCAAGATATGATTCCCTTCTTACCACTGGAAAGACATGGTGATCTAAGGTAAATTAGGTGTAAACCTGTGTGGCCAGGCCTCTGTGCCCAGGTCTATCACCCCTGAGTATGTACATTAGGTGTTGTTACTTACCAGCAACATAGGTGTTGCCAGTGGAAATGGTACTACATAGATATTTGCATGGAGTTTACGGCCATGATTATGTCAATAGGCATTTGTTCATCAATACTGTCTTGTAGGGTATTGACATAACTCTGAGAGTCTATGAGTGCTCACAGTTTGCAGGCATCACCCAATCTTGTCAGACACAGACATTCACGTTGTGCTTGTACTGTGGTTAAATGGATTCCAAGCAGTAGAGGACCCAGGACTGAGCCCTGTTGAACACCACTGGTTACAGATCACCTATTGGAGGCGGATTCCCTTATTTTGAGTATGTGTTCCATCAGTGAGCCACTTAGTGACCCCTGTAATATTATTGCTGATGCCTAGTTGGGTGATTTTGTCAATGATGCCTGAGTGGAGGATAGTGTCACACAGCTTGGCTAAGTGCAGGTGGTTGTATGCACAGATGTCCCCTCATGCAGGTCTTTGGTGACTGCCCCATACATTTCCACCAGGTTTAACAGCCATGATTTTCCTTTCAGAAATCCAAACTGTGTAGGGTCAATTGTTTGTAGATTACATATCTTTGCTGATCAGGTCCATGATGATTTGTCCCGTGGGCTTACAGGTATGGCTACTCAGGCTAATAGGTCTATAGTTCCCGTGGTTGGTGGATGCACCACCTCTGTGCATGGGGATAACATTTGCTGTTTTCCAGTTAGGTGGGATGCAGCCACTGGTTACACCATGATTGCAAGGAGTTACCAGTGGCATTACTAATCTATGTTGAATCCCATGTAGGACGCAGCCTGGGATGTTAGCAGATCAATAGATGCTGTGTTTCCTCTTTAGAGAGCTCATTTATGACCTGCTCTGCAGATATACAAGGTATGGGACAGGTTGTAGGGATGTTGTGGGGACAGGGAAGCGAAGCTGATACAGAACCTGTAGGTTAGCTATGACTACGGCCTCATTATATGTTGTATCATTAAGTACGAGTTCACAGACAATCTGGGTCCTTCCTCTGAGGAGACGCATGTAACTACACTGTGCATTGTGGTCATCCTTTGTGAGGGAGGCTAATTTTGTCTTGTACTATTTTTGCAGTTGTCAGAACAATTGTTTTAGCTGAGGAGGGTGTGCTTCCATTTTAGGGGGCTCCCTCACTCTAACTGTCACACAGCAATGTCCACTATTTATTGTCCAGCCTGCTAATGGCAGTTGTCCACCAGGCAGGTTTTTTGTGCCACGAGGAGTTTGTTTTCCTCCTGTCAGGTACAGCAGAGTCTATGCAGTTGTACAGGTGCTTACGTGAAGCATTACTGTCCCATCTGAGGGGGTAGGTGCAGTCAAGCTATGTAAACCATCCCATAGGAGGTTATAATTTGCTTTGTTGAAGTTTATTACTGTACTTGTTGCAAGGTGGAGGGTGTAGGTGTGATACTTAGTTTTAATGAGACTGATATGTGGTCATATCTCACCAGGGAGGACCTCACAGTGGGGGGCTGCAGTGGTCAGCCATATTGGTAAACACCTGATGCACTATGTTGGCTCCCCTTGTGGAGGTGTCAAACCACTGGTTCAGGGCATTGTAGTTAAGGACATGGATGACCTTTGGGCAAGTGAGCTTGAATACAACTAACCAACACAGTTGATGGGGAATTAATGTCACCCCAAACCATGGTGAGCTGGTGTATCTTGATAGACACAAGTAGATTCAAATAAGCACAACCAATGTCTGGATTCATAGAGTTGCTCCTGTTGCTGCTAATGGCTTGATTAGGTGCCCTTCCAGCAGTGAATAGCACCTGCAGTGTCTCCAGGGAATAGCGCTGTTTCACCAATCTGGGTATGTATCCATCTCTAATGAATATGTATACACCACCTGCATTATCTTGCACACTGTCAGTCTGAGGTCTGAACATGTGGAAGGACGTGTAGCCTGATATGGCTGTGGTGCCATCCATAGCCTTGACCGAGGTGTCTGTGACTGTATGAATTTCTGCATATTCCAAGGTGGGGACAACTTCCACTGAGTGGAGTTTAGTGTTGGCACTCCTAGCGTGTAGCAGCATAACCGTGATTTTGTATGAAGATGACATTTTCCCATTGGAAAGTTTTCCCTTGAGACCGGCTATAAGATGCACTAAGGGGGTGTCAGCAGTCATGGCCAGTACACAAAATCCCAGGGGTGACAGATGAAGACCATCTTTGGCAAAGCACTGAAGTCTGTTGAGCATGTCATTCCAGGCTGACATGTAGTGGATCCCCTTACAATTCAAGTTCTGTGCAGATACAGTCAGTAGGTGCTCAGTCTTCTTATAAAATCCAGCAACCAACAATACAAGACTGCACTCCTTCTTCCTGGAAGTAATTTATTGATGTTCGCAATTCACATAAGGGAACTCACCTCTTCCACAAGTTCACTTATTGGTAGTACATGTATTCTCCAGGAAGGACTAACAGCACCAGAAAACAATCCAGCCACAAGAAACCAAGTTCTGTGCAGGTACAGTCACCTGGTGCTCAGTCTTCTTATAAAATCCAACAACCAACAAAATGAGGTGAGTTCACTTATGTGAATTGTGAACATCAATGAATTATGGAGTCCCCTTACAATGACACCACACACTTAGGCAGTTATTGACTTTTATCATTTTCAGTGTGTATTGAGCCATCATGCTAGATGAGGGTCAAATGCTGCTAAAAGCTATGAGCATACCCACCAGAGACGCAGAATGTCTAAGCTTAGTCATGTGTCTGCATACAGTCTGGTGATGTTTGTCTCAAGTAGTACACACCAACAGGAACTATGACATCATCATAATGTTACCTGATATTGACAGAGTTGCGTCAGTGTGTGGTGTGGTGTATTATGTCAACTCACAGACAGCTAACTGTGACTTTTCCCATATATAGCCTAGTGAGAGGGACATCATTGTCTCATGATGTAATCACTTATGAATAATAGGTTTGATTTTGTGTTTTGCCTCAAGTGTTTGCCCAGTGAGACAGTGGTATATGACCTGTTATGTGTACTGTGTTCTCCAGAGGTATGATTGTGTGCTGAGCTTAGATATGGGTTGTTGAGCTGTCTGTTTGGGAATATGTCTAGTAAAAAGCTACACACATTGTGGTGTGGTTGGAGCAGGAGGTGAGGTGTGCATGTTGGCAAAGTGCTCACTGTGATATGTACTGACTGGTGTGTGAAGACAGTATGGAGTCAAGGTTTGTAATATAGTCACATCTCTCACACGTTCTGTTTGAGTAGCATAGGAGTAGAGGGGTGGGGGCACTTTCCACATCTCTTCGGCAGTCATTGGTAATGCCATTAGCAATAGAGTCTTGCTTGTGTGTACATCACATTGTTAGGCAGTGTCATGACAGATGCTGAAAATGTAACATGTTGTTACCTTTATGTAGGTTCCCTAAGGTGACACAGCACCTGACAGTGTGTCGTAACATGATTGAGTGATTACAATGCTTTGCCAGGCATGTGGCCCTTGGATTATCCATAATCCTGTTATTAGGCATGATCGCAACAGCATACCTAGAAATGTGACACTGTGCATCTCCAGCAAAGTTAGGGTCATGCTGCTACACCATTGGGGTTGATAGCCTGAAACATACTTGGTAGGCACTCCTTGCAATGAAGATGTGAATGTCTGTGCATGCCCAGAGGACTAGTTCAACTTTGCAGTCATTACTTTGGCCTTGCAGGTCTGCAATCCCCATCAAACAACTAGACAGCAAATTGGATATTGTGTGACACAATGTGGGGAACACACATGTGTTCCAGGTACATAAATGTACAGTATGACATACCTAGGACATGTGGCAGGTGGACACACTTTGGCTAAAGGTGGCTACTCCTCTACAGTAGACTTTAGATCCATGTCATGCAGATATCCACCATTAAGCCATTGAAGGGCTATGGCTGACTACGTTTGTGGACGACTGTAAACTGGGTGCTATAATATAGTCTCCGGCCGACATGGAGATCCTCCAGAAGGGCCTAAATGAGACTGATGCATGGTGTCAAGGCCATGGACTCAAGCTAAATGCAAAAATAATGTGTAGTAATCCCCTTTGGAAAAAACAGAGTACCCGCAAACTACAACATAGGAGGTAATCCCCTGAAACTGAAGAAGAAATAAGGGATCTAGGGACCCAAGTAGATAGTCAGCTTTCCTTTGATAACCATGTTGCCAAAGTGGTTAGAAAATCCTATGTGACCCATCTGATCACGAAAGGGATCACATCAAGATCTAAGGATGTAATGGTGCCCCTCTACTCTTCCCTCATCAGACCCATTATTGAGTACAATGCACCAATTGGAATGTACCTGGCTAGACATCTCCAGCAGCTGGAGAGACCACAAAGGTACCTAACCAAGAGGATTACTGGCCTCAAACAGTTGCCCTATGCAGCACGATTGAAAAAGCTAAGACTGTTCTCTGTTGCATACCGCTTTCTCAGAGGCGATCTCTGTCTAACGTACAGAGCCATGTCCAACCCAGAATTGTTGAACATGCTCCATCTTAGCAAAACCAAATCTACTCAAGCTACATGCTCTAGGGATATAAACCTCAACACAACAATGAATAGAACATGCTGGAGGGATAGATTCCCTTCGCAGAGACTTCCCTTACTATGGAACAGGGTCCCGATCTACATAAGACAGAGCCCCTCACTATCACTCTTCAAGAGGAACCTTGATGAGTGGATGGGTAACAGAAAGTTCACACCGGGGTTCACACCAACAGCACTACTAGATAGGGGCTAAGGGTACTAGCTGCTAGTACAAGGATCTAGGGAACTACTAAAGGGGTGGTGAATACCGCACAACGTGGCTGGGCTAATATATGCCTTCGGGCAGATAGCCCAGTACCAGCCTATGAAGGGTAGGCTGCATGAATTGCTGTGAAATTTTCACCTAAGATGGATCACTGCCACTGTGGTGCTTGTTTGAGCAACCTTGGACATCTGTCACCAGATATTGAACATTGTATTGTGACCCTGCAGCTGTGCTCCTCATAGCCATCTGGTCAGTACTCTAGTGAAATCCTAACAACCCTGGACCAGAAGGCATAATACATGCAAAAGTCAAATGATTGCTGCAGTTACTAATCAAAGCATCTACCTGGAAAAGGGTATGTCAAGCCTACAGAGCCTTGCATGACCTGGGACAACTATGTGGATGAACAAACAGGTTGTGGGCTGCTTCTCATCATGAGCTTGGTACTAACGTAGTGTAGGAGCATGATATCCTGGGAGACAGTGGTTGTGATGAGACCAGCATTAGTAGTAGACAGGCACCAGAAATTCAGGGGGCTCTCCTGCTTTCAGCATTCTTCACAAGGTAATTTTATTTCAGTACATCCTGTTTGAGTAGTGTCCAGCTGTAGAATAACTGTGTAAAAGCTCCCTGCTTACCTTTACAGAGTGTACGTATTACCTTCCCCTTCATTGTTTGCCTGTGCTCTGTACAGACAGACACCTTGGATGACTATTTTCTTGAAAACCTGGTGGAAGTAACTGCAGTACTTAGTTGCACACAGGACAACTAGCATGCAGTGACGAGCAGTGCCCCCAGATGTGTCATTCGTCTGATATTTAAAGCCATAAAGAGAGTTATCATAGAAATGATCGGTAACAATGTCGTACACCTAAATGCACTGGACCAAACACACAGTTTGATTTGCTCAAGGGCAGATCATGCCTATCCAAACTGTGGACCTCTTTGAGTGTTAAACTGTGCAGTAGATGAGGGGAATATGACTCACTCCACCAACCGTGGCATGTGACAATATTAGGCCATCAGGCATTATTGAAAAACTGCAGAGGTTATTTACAAACTAAAGTATCAGCTGGTGGATAGTCAGTTGTCTGACAGTCAGTATCCAGGAAGATAACATTGGGTACTTCACTGCTACAATGAGGCCAGTCACCAGTGGACTTCTCTCACAAATCATTCTGGGACTACCCCTTCTAGCCATTCCCTTCTTTGCAGTTACAGCCACTGTCAATGATCTCTGACTACATTTGCAGATGATTGCAAATTAGGAGCTATCACTGAAATCCCACACAGAACCAACAGTTATCCAGGATAGGCTGACACACACATTCAGTTGTTGTCAGAGCCATTGACAAATACTAAATGCCAAGGAATGCACAATACTATCCTTTTATAAGATATCCACCACTGGAAAATATCGTATGGTCTGCACACCACAAACAGTTGAGCTGTTTGTCACTTATGTAACTTATGGGCACAGAGTGAGCTAGCCTTTGACTTTCACTGGACGGCAAGATGTGGGGATTCATTCAGTTTTTTACACCCTATAGAGAAATGTATGGCGTGTAAATCCTAAACTGTCATTGTTCTACTGGATTTGGCACTCATCACACCTATCATTAAGTGCAATGGCACCTTTGGTTTGTAACTACACAGGCATAACAAACAACTAACCACCACAGAGGTTCCACAGTAAACAAGTACATACTATAAATAATATGTTCTATGCAGACTGTGTCTAGGCCGTAAATGTGTATTCTGTCTCCTACATGCCATACAGGGAGGGGTCAGATCCCACTGTGTACCTCCTGTATATCCAAGAAAGGACTAGCACGTGTATTACCTGTTCTACACAACTACACCTTGACTGTGGTATAAATAGGACATGCTGGAGAGACGGGTATGTATGTAACCCAGACACTACACCCTATATGTAACAGGCTCCCCATCCATGTGAAGTACACTTCTACTGTAACGTACATCATGTACAAGTTACACAATAGGATGCAGAACAAGACAATCATAACTGGTTTAGGACAAATGTCTGCATCTCCCTCGCCACAGCTTGTAGATGTGTTGGCTTCTGAAACCATGCTTACACTTATCAAGGGTATCAGACCTTTTCAGAGATTAGGGATGCATGACTAGGCTAAATGAAGCCATTGTCCTTGTAAGGCTTTCTTACACGTGAACCTTTGGAGCCATGCACCTATACTGCTGTACCTTTCTGAAGATATTTATCTTCTGTGCTGACAATCCATCCTGTGCTCTGACGTTTATGGGGTTTATTGTCATTGTGTACTCATAAGTGTCTCCCACACAATCCTGAAACTGAAACATAAATTGGTCCATGAGACATCTTTCATTGTGTAAGCATACAGCCATTGCAATATCATCTGACGTAACGTACACAAAATAATGCGGTTTACTCATTACAAATGGCAGCATACAGTATCTGTCAATGACCAGTACAAGTGGCATGGCAAAGGTAACAATGGATTAAACAAATACATAGTAATTTATATAGTCACCCTGTGCATCAGACACATAGCTTCATTTCCCTGCATCAAGGACAGGGATGTGGCACAGGTGTCATGACTTGCATGGGGTGTTGTGTGGGGGTGCGGAAGGCCTAGGCTGACCCAATAGGTGGAAAGCATGTGTGTGAGTCAGGAAGGGAAACAGATAAGATGGACCATGGAAATGTGCCGTGTGTGTCTGTAGGTGACCTGATGACAGCATGAAACATACACTGAGTGACGCATCAAATACCTGCAACAGGTGGTGGAAGGACAGCAGGCCTCCTACGAGCATCCCTGTCAATCCACCTGTGTGGAACCTCACCATCTCTTTGGCTATGGCCAGTATCGGCACTCACTTCAGCCATAGTTGCCACACTTTCATGTTCAATGTCCCCACCTTCTGACTGTTCAATATCTGTGGCCTCCGGGGACTGGGTATGTGTAGGCATACTGACTGTGTACAGTGATAATGAGGGCAGAAGAGAGATGTAAACCTCGGGGACAGATTCAGCCCCCATCTGTGCCTCACTTTGGCCACCATCATCATCAGAGTGTGAAGAGACACTGATATCAGGTTGTGAAGGGGACAAAGACCAACAACCTTTGTCACCTGTGATAAAAAAGGGAAAAGCAGTACATTAATACCTGCAGTACTGTGTTGTACTATGTTGCAATATAGGTTAAGCTGTATACACTGCTGTCACTATATTACAGACCTGTGTAACCCCCAACCTCATATAATAGGACATGAGGACATTACTTTCTAACAATCATCTGTTAGTTACTTGTAAATAAAAGCTCCTTAAACAAGAATTTCATGCGCAACAATGATGTACACTGTTGACATTTACCAAAACTCTGCACAGTTGACACATATGGCAATCTGTAATGTCCTGACAATACTGTCAAATTCATCAGTGTGGTCACACCTACAAGGCATAGGTATGGCTCTAAACCGTGTATAGTCAGAAAATTTCTATGCAGTTGGCAGTCATGCAGACAGTAGATCAATCCATCCAGCAGGCCAGGGATGACACTTTAGCGAATACATTGCACAAAATTTATATCTCTAGCAAAACAGTGTTGTGCTTACCAGGAACAGGAACACGGCTTTGTCTGATTCCTGACGTTCCTTTGAAAATTTTGAGGGAGAGGTAATGTAAATTCCACCACATGTTGCACTATAACAGAGTAATACATCCATATATGTCATATTTACAGTAGTTATTATGTTAATCGGTATGTTGGTCAAAATCTGAGCATGACATTCAGACTGCAGTTAACCCCCCCCAAAAAAAAACTAAAACCTGACAACCACGTAAATCTTCGTACACCCTGACACACTGAATGCTACAGTATTCCAGTGCTGATCCAACTAAGCATAACTGGATGCTCCTCTTGCGTGGAAACAGTGGCACCCACATCCAAGACATACCATGTGATGGATGCCTGAGAGCTGTCCTGTGTTCCTAGGTTCGCCAGGAATTCCTCAGTTGCTGATGGTGGTGGTTCTGCTGCAAGTGCTCCACCACTGACACCATGATCCCTGGCCATGTCTGCTGCTCTTCTGCTTGCAGCGTTGATCATATCAGTGGCATGGTGTCACACCTGCTCATATGTCCTGCTCTGGTAACCAACAGCATTCACATCGCGGACCAGGTCAGCCCACAACGCTGCCCACTCTTACTTGTTTTGCCTCCCCCTGGAGAGCAGGAGTTGATGGGGTTGACGCAAGGCTCCTAGGATGATGTCATTTTCAGCATCTGTAAAAGGGCCCTGACGTTGTGGGTCCATCTTTACGGAAAGATAACAAAATGAGAACACATGTCAGGATCACATACTTGGGAGTACACTATGTAGAGCTACAGCAGTAATGGATGACTGGCAGTATTCACTGCTTGATTACACATCTCATATTCCACAGTGTGCAAACATACCAAGGGTGTGGATGCAACTAAGATAGTAGCAGTAGTCAGCTATTCTTGTTTGTGCCATGACAGATACTGATGTATGATCACACACCCAACACAGGAGTCCTTTGTATTATGGCCTCAAGGGGTAACCCCCCTTATAATATATAAAAAACAACAGTGCCAAACAAATAGCAGTGTGCAATTACAACCGCTATCAAGGGACATTCCCAGGAGACTGGTACAGCACACTAACAAAATGCATTCTACACTTAATGTATTGTAGTTCCTCTGTAAGTGTAACAAATCTGGAGTTAAATGACATGTCATTATTACAGTTCTAAGAAAGGCTTAATGCTGTGATCCCCATTTTCCTCAAGTATATTCACACATACGCATCATGTTGGAAACAGAGTTGTTACATATCTGATGGAGTACAGTACTCCTTTGTTGATGGGTACAGATGTATAAATGTTGTGCCAAAGAGTTTACCCTGTGAAGTAACTCTCAAAGTGGTTCCCCTAGCTAGCTGTTTGCCTTTTTAACATGGTTCTCATTACCATGTGATTGCCTCTTAACCATTCTGTGTTTCTGAAATGCTAATTGCAGCCATTACAGCTGATTTGCAGTATAATCGGCCAATTGCATGCAACCACTGAACAAGATATAAGGCCTCAATGTAGATTACAACTCCTTTCTCATATGTTCTGCTGGAAGTTACTAGGGTAAAGGTACTACATCATAACAGAGAGTACATCTGTAGCAGCTACTTTTTACATACAGATGTGTGTACTACAGATTGAAGTTGATGCTGCAGGTAATAGGCATAGCTGGAGAGGGTGAACACTTTGGAGGACAATAAGCTTTAAGAGTAAGTGTAGGAACTGTGGCAGACTTGTAGAGACAGAGTAGATTGAGGGTACCCATCCTACTGGAAATTAAGGCATGTATTTAAGGTAAGTATATTAGCCAACAGTATCACTACCACAATCAAAGGCAAAATAGTTGGTGTGTCCTAGAGGAAGGTAAGGGAGTAGAGTAAGCATTATGTCACACAGCTGGACAGCTGCCAAGTCATGTGGGCTGCACTCTATTACTGGGCCACAGTTTCATTCCACACTTCAAAATCCTGTGAGAATTCAGGCTAATGCATTACCTGACATTGTCTGTACTTTCTAGTGTTGTACTGGGAGTAGTTGAGTGACCCTTCCTGTAGGCCTTTGACTTCTATTACTTAGATGCAGACACTCCATCTGTACTGCTTTGGGTGGATATGTAGGTGATAAGACAGACATGCACATCACAATTTATAATGTTGATGTCAACATACATGTATTTCCAATGGTAATGGGAGTTGTAGTTGAACCAGGACCATGTGTACCAAAAAGTATTGTTCTCAATGCATTTTTCAGACTGAGCTTCAGAGTCACTGATATAGCAGGTGTATTTTTACATTTTGTAGATATCATTCCACAGTTATCTGCTGTTACATACTGCATTTACATGTATTATTATGTGCATGGCTTTAGAGTGCTGTATTTCTCTACCAGTCTCCCTGTTAAAATTCTAATTTTACATGAATGTGTTAGCAAGTGCATTTTGACATGTACATATAATTCTAGGGTTACCTACTATTAGATTACCTCACTTACGTTTATGCTTGTGTGTGTGACTTTATAGTGATGAATTTCCCTACTAGGCTACCAATTACAGTAATATTTTTCTTTTAGCTGGTTTGTGTGGTGAGGCACGATGCACAACATTGCTTAAACACTCTTAATGATGGGAACTTGAGCATTACTATGTTTTGATTAAAACACTTGTGTTAATTAGCAGCTGTGTGCTTGGCGGGTTGAGCCACTGTTCTGCAGGTGTGATGATCCTGGGTTCAAAATAGGGTGCAGGTGTACGTTTTCAATGTGATTAATATTTTTACAAACGCATATATCAATGTAGCTCTATTTAGTATAGCTAAGTGATGTGGCATGCAAAAAATCTTTAAAGAAAAAAATGGGAAGATAGGACAGTGGTGAAAAGGGGTGCAGGCAGGGGGAAAAACATAGTGAAAGGCAGGCATGTATGGGTGTAGGAAAGAACCAAAGCTATATATTTCTTGAAAAACAACAACTGTGCAGTTTCACAGATATTTTTGCTGAATTTGGACTGTCACTCCCAGAGAGGGGTGACAACAGCATAAGGGCATTGTCAAGCCAGTTGGACCAAATTACTTGTCCGGTGGACACTTGCAAAGTGGAGAGCTATGTATGGGATGATATTTTTTTTTGTGGAATGTTGGGGAAGGGACATAGGTATGCATGGGGGAGGTAAGCTGGGAGGGTGAGAAAGCTTTTGCAGACAGACAAGACAACAGACAAGGTTGGTGTGTGACACAAGAGGAGGGTCAACACCTTAGATGGGGAGAGTGTTGTGGAATCCCCAGTCCCATGAATTTCAGCCATGGTAGCAGTGTGACCCAAGCCCTCATCCATGGGACTGTCAGCACTGCTCCTTCAGTGCTTTGGAGGAGGTGGTGGTTGGCACTGGAGGTTGGCATGAGGCTGCCACATTAGGATGGACAGCATGCTCTCCATCAGGCATAGGCGTGCTCTGGCAGTTTGGTGCAGCAACCTATGCACCATATGTGGCGGTTCATCACAGGTGACATAATCACCCCTTCCACTTCCATTCCCAGAGGAGGGGCCACCCCAAGCCTGTGGGGCAGAACTACCCGACAGCACAGGTAGTGCAGGGGTAGCAGAGCAGGCACCACCAGGCTGTGGCCCAGGTGTGCCGGGCACTGTTGCCATGAACTGAGGAGCCAAGGTATGTGGATCACCGGGAATTGGCCTACCTTGTCGCACTGCAGAAAATAAATATAAGCTGAAAATATTACTAACATTTGTTTAGTTACGTTTAACATAATAAAAGATAATAATTAATCCAAAGAAATAGAAAGTAATATAATGATGATCACAACAATAAATAATGTAAATAAAAGTATTTTTTTTTTCAAAACAGGTTTATTGTTTTAACATATAAGAGAAATATCATAACAATTTTATACAAGTAATTAAAAATAGGTATTATTATAATATTCAACAAAACAACTAAAGTATTTACAAAGACATCCACTACAATCAGATCAATTAATTAAACTAAAATACCGTGCTATTGAAATTAGAATTTTTTTTACAAATTTTGTAAATTATCCCATACAATATAATATGATGTTTTTCTAGTTGTTCTCATTCTAATTGTGCTTATTTCCATATGGCACATTATATTCATAACATTTTTAAATTCATTGAACGAAGGAGGCGTATCTGAAATCCAATTTCTAGTTATTATTTTCCTGGTAACTGCTAGGATAGACCATAACAAGGGAAGCTTAATCTTTTTAACACATTGAGGTACAGGTGTGTTGAATAATATAAGAGACTTAGAAATAATGAAATTATCTGTAAAAAGAGCCTGCAAAAATTCATTAATTGACTTCCAGTATTCTTTCAACTTCATACAGTCATAAAACATATGAGCCCAGTCAGCATTACATTACATCTCTTACATAGATTATCTTTATTATTTATTTTATTCATCATCAAAGGCGTATAAAAAGATCTATGTAAAAATTTCCATGTATAAAGTCTCCAGACAATGGAAGATGTAGTTCTATAAGCAGATTCCAATATATATTGTTTATCTTGTTGAGTTGGTGGGTCCACATTAATAGAGGTGAAATAATTCCAGTATGAATCTACACTGTAAAAAGTTTCTTGTCTGATAATTTTATGTATATATGAAAGTTTACCTTTATCAGAAACTTTATGCTGTAAATTTAATATCAAGTAATCAATCAGTTTTGAATAGATTCTTTAACTGTTATAGACATTAGATCTATTCTATCAATGAGATGTTGTCTAAAGATCTGAACCTCTAACCAGCAAGTTTCTCTTAGATCAAATTCTTGTTTTAAGAAATCTAGATTTTTAACTTTATTATCAGATATCAGCTGATACCAGTACTTTAGATCATTATCTATAGCTAAATGAGCTCCTTCAGAAGTAGATGACATAAGCATACCCTGAGTATACATTATAGGGAATACAATAAAATTCCATTCCCTATACTTAGGGTGCATGAATATAAAGTTACGATAACTAATAATAATATTTAATGGGTAACAAACCATATGTTTAGGTGTAATAGGTGAAGTACAAAATTCCTTTAGCAACCACAACATGGAGTTATTTACAATCATATTTTTATGTGTTAAGGAGATTTTCATGAAGTGCATACTAATTAGCTCCCAATAATCTTTCCATTTTATGATATATGACTGATCTATTAATAAAGTAATAACTTTTATAATAGAAGAGATAATATATAAATTAAAGTCTGGAAAAGAAATACCCCTTGAGACCAGCTATTAGTATGTTTCTTTAATGCAATCCTAGGTCTATTAGGTGCCCATAAGAAATTTAACATTAGTGTATTCAGTTTCTTGATAATTATTTTTGTAGGTGAAAGTATTATTGATTGTATTAAGTATAAAATCTTGGGGAATATTATCATTTTAATAATTGTAAGTCTCTCCTCCATAGTAAAAACATATTATTCCAGGTATTAAAAAGATTTTGTATATTAAGAAAACAGGTATTATAGTTATTATATATAATAGATTTAATATCTTTAGATAGTATTATACCTAAATAAGTTATCTGACCTGAATTGGGTACATATTTAGTAAAATCACTAATGAGAATATTTTTCGTGTATATATAGGTAGTATTTTAGTTTTTCTTCATTGAATATTAAACCAGAAATACTTTTAAAATTCATCATTTTATCAAATAAAGACTGCATAGAAGAATTAGATCCTGCTGATGTAATTAGAACATCATCTGCAAAAGTTGAATTTTGATGTTGTATTTTCCTATTTCAAAACCCTCTATGTCAGTACTGTTTCTAATCAAATTAGCCCAAGGCTCCATTACTAAAGTGAATAATAGTGGAGAAAGTGGACAT
Source organism: Protopterus annectens (assembly GCF_019279795.1). Classification (NCBI taxonomy): domain Eukaryota; kingdom Metazoa; phylum Chordata; order Ceratodontiformes; family Protopteridae; genus Protopterus; species Protopterus annectens. The sequence goes on from NC_056744.1 coordinate 1,182,371,408, forward strand.
CCTTGCTTTGTACCTTTAAGAATGGGTATTTTTGTGAAACATATGTTCCTACCTTAATATAAGCCAGCGTTCCTTTGTATAAATGCTCAATTAAATTTACAAATGCATCAGAGAAGTTTGTGCATTTCAGTAAGGTAAACAGATAGTCCCAACTTACTGAATCAAATGCTGAACCTATATCAAGACTAATAAGTGTTAAATCTTTCTTTTTCCTATTTGCAAAATCAATTAATGTTAAAGTTCTTCTTATATTATCAAAAGTATTTCTATTTACAGTGAAGCCCGTCTGATCTATATCTATAATGCCGGGGATGATTGTCTTCACTCTATCAGCAAAAATACTTATAAACATTTTATAATCAACATTAAGTAATGAGATGGGTCGATATGAAGAACATCTAGTTGGATCTTTATTAGGTTTTAAAATTGGTGAAATAAATGTATATTGCCAAGATGGGGGGGTTATTAACTCAGTTTGGGCCAAAATAAAAACCTTATGTATTAATGAATATGTAGTTTTAGAAAGGATTTTATATATCTCTGGTATAATACCATCATTACCCGGTGCTTTGTTTGATTTAAGCTTATTTATTTGTGTAATAACTTCTGTATATGAAATACTCTTGTCCAATAGTTTAATCTGTTGTTTATTAAGCTTTTTATTCATGTTTGTGGTTATAAACTCCTTTATTTTATCTTTAGGTTCCATGTTAATGTTGTTATGGTTAATCTTGTGAAAGTGATTTCTAAATTCATCCAGTATTTCTGGTATACTAGAAACATTCTTCTTTTCCTTAGAGAAAAGATTTCTTTGATATGGTTTTGTTTATTCAATCTTTTGTTTTATTTTTAAGTCTATGTAAGTATTTGGGGCTTATTGAATAAGACAAAACTTGTATTTCTCTAAAGTTATTTTAACTTTATGAGTTAAAAATTTCTTTGTATTTCTCATTTAGTTTGTTTATTTCTTCAATAACTTTCTTGTCCATAATATTTTCTTTATTATTATGTTTATAACAGTCTAATTTATTTTGAATATCTAACAATTCCTTATCCCAAGATTTCCTTTTATTATTATACCATCTGATACTTTGTCCATATAGATATGATTTTAAGGCATCCCAAACATAGACAATGGAGACTTCAGGAGTATTATTTATGTCTAGAAAATGTTGTACTTCTGAAAGTATATATTCTTTATAGTCTTTAGCTGAGTTAAGTATGCTGGTATCCTTTGATCTGAACATTATGAGTATTTTTGTCATGAATTCAAAACAATTGAGTTATGATCAGATATAGGACATGAAATGATTTTGGAATTAATTAAATCTGTTACCATCTGGTTAGAAATAAAGACCCTATCTATTTTTGAATAAGTTTTGTATCTGTTAGAAAAAAAGGTGTATGGTAATTATTTTGAATCTATCTGATTATTAATATCATTCAAATGATAAGAATTAGCAAAATCATTTAAATGTTTTGCATTAGATGTAATTCTTCTTTTCCTTATAGTGGTAGTATCACTTTCATGTAGTATACAATTAAAATCACCAGCTAAAATAATATCCCCTATAGAGAATGATATGATCTTATCAATATGATGTTTCACTGTATTAATACCAATTCCAGGTATCCAATATACATTAATTAAAGTGTAAGTCTTCCCATTAATTTGTATTGTAACCATACAAAACATTCCTTTGTCATCCTGAAAAGACTTAATGGTTTTAGGAATGGGCATACTTTTATTCCATAAAATAGCCACTCCTCTTTTTTCTGAGTGTGCTCTGAACTAACCAATACTGTATACTTATTAGTGGCTAGTTTATCAATATCTTTTTCAAGAGATGGGTTTCTTGCAGGAAGACTAGATTGGCCTTGTGTAAATTAATGTATCTTATTAGGCTTGCCCTTTTACACGGATTATTCAATCCATTAATGTTTAAAGAAATTCCTTTTAAAGATGTCATTTGGCATTTTTAAAACTCAAGAATCTTATGATCGAAATAACAAATAACAAGATAAATAATGTTACATCTCCTTTTAGGTGTACCTTTAAATATAGCTGTATTTATTAAATCTCTTATGGGATTTTGTATAGGATTCAATTTTGTTTGTAGTGACAATGAGTATACAAAATATATTGTGGATGTCAAAACTATATACATATAACAATGAGCAAGTGAAAATAATGTAAGGATTAAACCTTGCATCCAGCCTGGAGTTGAAAACTCCAACTTAGAGTAGTATTTACTACTCAAGTTAACCCCTACCCTAAGCAGCAGTACCTCAGCTACCACCTTATCAATTTAATACTAGTTATATTTAACTGAGGTTAACAGTTTTCAATTCAATTATCTATCAAGACAAAACTACACATTTGGTAAAACAGCATCATATAAACTAAAATAAACTTTTTTTTTTTAAACTGTTCATACTACGATATAGATCTATGTAATATATAACACTTGTATTCAAATAGCATTCAAATAATCTTGATGTTAGAAATCAAGAGGAGAGAAAATTAGGTTCTAACATTCATTTAAATCAAAAACTTTGGCTAATATGATTCAGACATTACATATATTAAGATGCATCTATTTTCTGTCATGTGAATACTATTAACAGCTTCCAAAAAATCTTGAATTGTTTGTATATGAGCATTTACTTAAACTCATTATTGTCAATAGAGTAAAATATTGTATTCATAAGAATTATTATAAATCATATTGCATAGTTATGCAAATTCTCAGAAACACTTGCATTATTAAAAAAAAAAGCCATCACACACATACACACAGACACACACACATACATACATACACACACACACACACACACATATATATATATATATATATATATATATATATATATATCTGATCTCACTGAGTTATGTCCTTGTTGAGCACTATCCTACTTGCTGTCCCTAGAATAAATCTGTCTGCTTTATAGAAAATAATGCACAGCAAACACATTTTAGTAACCAGATTTTACAATCATGCTAACCTACTGCTTTAAAATATATCACATGACATTTCTTCCAGAATAGAATTATAAAATTGTTTATGCTTGTCAATCAGATGAATTAAATGAATTATAATAAAGTATATGTTTGGAACAAAATTTTTAACACAGATTATTATGCTGCTGTTAAGCAGATTTTCAAAAACATTTAAATAAATGTTTCATTTTCTATGCCTTCTAAAATAAGACATTTACTTACTACAAGAAACTACATCATTTAAACTCATTATAACTGACATTTTATGAATAGAGTATTTTTCCTGAATCTGTCGTGTGTCAGTATGATAACTAGATCAGAGGTTATACTAACTGCTTTCAGTTTCTCTGTGAGAATTCTGTGAGTTGAAGCTTTTGAAGTAGTTCATGGACACTGTGCATGAGACAGCCCACATCCCAGATTGTCTCCCTTAACATTTTGGAGGGAAACTTATTAAAACTTGTGGCAAACATTCATTTTGTCAATAGAGTAAAATATTGTATTCATAGAAATTATTATAAATCATATTGGATAGTTATGCAGATTCTCAGAAACACTTGCATTATTATATAAAAAAAAAAAGCCATCACACTCACACACACACACACATACATACACACACACACACACACACACATATATATATATATATATATATATATCTGATCTCACTGAGTTGTGTCTTTGTTGAGCACTATCCTACTTGCTGTCCCTAGAATAAATCTGTCTGCTTTATACAAAATAATGCACAGCAAACACATTTTAGTAACCAGATTTTACAATCATGCTAACCTACTGCTTTAAAATATATCACATGACATTTCCTCCAGTATAGAGTTATAAGATTATTTATGCTTGTCAATCAGATTAATTAAATGAGTTATAGTAAAGTATATGTTTGGAACACAAATTTTTAACACAGATTATTATGCTGCTGTTAAGTAGATTTTCAAAAACATTTAAATAAATGTTTCATTTTCTATGCCTTCTAAAATAAGACATTTACTTACTACAAGAAACTACATCATTTAGACTCATTATAACTGGCATATTTTATGAATAGAGTATTTTTCCTGAATCTGTGGTGTGTCAGTGTGATAACTATGTCAAAGGTTATACTAACTGCTTTCAGTTTCTCTGTGAGAATTCTGTGAGTTGAAGCTTTTGAAGTAGTTCATGGACACTGTGCATGAGACAGCCCACATCTCAGATTGTCTCTCAACATTTTGGAAAGCGTATTAAAAACTAGTGACAAACATTCATTTAGTAGTGTAAATGCATGTAAACGTGACAAAACCTTCAATATGTATTCCACAGACCATTACAGCCTCTTACTTCTTTTCAGAAAGAGAAACAAATTGAATCACAGCTTGCCATTAAATCTTCAGATATTTTGACTGGTTATGAAACAAAACATTATAACTGACATATTTTATGAATAGAGTATTTTCCTGAATCTGTGGTGTGTCAGTGTGATAACTATGTCAAAGGTTATACTAACTGCTTTCAGTTTCTCTGTGAGAATTCTGTGAGCTCAAGCTTCTGAAGTAACTCATGAACACTGTGCATGAGACAGCCCACATCTCAGATTGTCTCTCTTAACATTTTGGTGGAAGCGTGTTAAAAACTAGTGACAAACATTCATTTAGCACTGTAAATGCATCTAAACATGACAAAACCTTCACAATGTATTCCACAGATCATTACAGCCTCTATGTAAGTGAAATTAAGCCCAAAATTACCAACAAGCAATAAAACTCAACATTCTTCTCCCAACTCAATTTTCATACAAATCCTATTATTCACTGTGCCCACACAATCAAAAGCATTTCTATATATTAATAAAGAAAAGAAAAGAGAGTAGAAAATAAAAGTGAGGCAGAAATAAAAAATGTAAGAGAAAGCTGTAAGAAGTATATACAATGGAATGTTACTTACTGTTTATATTAATAGAGTTAAAATAAAACATATTATTTACTCTTATTTAGTTCTGATTATTATTAGTTAAAGCATAACAGATTATTTACAAACAGGCATAAGCAGTATAATCAAGAAAGTATAATTAGAAATAGCATTTGAAAAACTTATAAAAACTTTTACAAGGAATAAATATGTTATTATTCTATTAATGATATTTTCATTACTGTTCTCTCCTGCCCTCCCCCACCCTTTACCCACTACATAATCTAAATAGAATGTCATTGGTTAAACAAAGAAAATAATAAAAGGAGAAAAAAAAAAGGTAAAGATAAAAAAATGTATCAAATTACTAACCTTACTTCTTTTCAGAAAGAGAAACAAATTGAATCACAGCTTGCCATTAAATCTTCAGGTATTTTGACTGGTTATGAAACAAAATATTTCTTTGCACATAGAGAATAACTTTGATTAAATCTTTTCCAAAATATTTGTGGCTTTCTGGAAATGCAGGAACTATATTCAAAAAGATTAATAATGAACTAAAATGATGAGAGAGAAAAACATATAACAAATCATTTGTTTTTAGTCTCTTCTTCTTCTCTGAAGTCTTCCACGAAGCTTCAGTTGCCAATCTCTTTAATGAAGAACTAGCCCATTCCATTTCTTCTATTTTATCCAAAATGCTTTTTCTTTGACAAACAGTAAAGCAGAGTCTAAATCATCGAAACCTTAGGACCATCAGGAAGGAAGATTTTAAGCTTGGCAGGAAACAGAAGGTATGTTTTAAATTGTGCTTTTTTAAGCTCCCTTATTAGTGGCAGAAAAACTTTTCTTTAGCTATTACCATGGAAGAATAGTCATTGTCAAAGCACAGTTGTCTCATTAATCTTAACAGGAGCTTTAGCCCAAGCAGATTTAAGAACCATCTCTTTATCAAAAGATGATAGAAATCTAACTATAACTGATCTAGGATATTTTTTGTTAGAGTTAGTATTAGCTATAGATCTATGTGCTCTTTCGATACCAAAGAGAATGCTTCTGGTAAGTCTAAAGTTTTAGGAGCCAAGTTGTTAAAAGAAGTAATATTGTTACCTTCAATATTTTCTGGCAGTCCAAAAACCTAATGTTATTACCTAGATCTATTTTCCAGGTCATCCAGCTTTGTTTGTAAATGTGTATTTTGTTTCAGCAGAAACTCAATGTTGATTTCCTCTTCTTGGATTCTATTTTCCATGTCATTCACAGCTTTTTCTATGCCTGTCATCTGGTTCTTCTGTTGTTGCAGGTCTGTATGTAACAGGTCTATTTGTTTTGTAGTTTTTCTATGAAGGTGTCTATTTTAGTATCCATTTTATCAGTAAGTTGCTGGATTATAATTATCAGAGACTGAAGTTCTTTCTTGATGCTGGAGTCTTGAGAATTTGTCTTACTGGAACTCATTTCAGACTGATAAACTGACAGGAAAATTTCCACAGTGATTTCTGACAGGAATATTGTTAAGATTTCCTTTCTTTTTTAGATATAGTTCAAGAACTATATAAAACAAACATATTTAGAAAGAAAATTACTTCAAAAATTAATTTTTTAAGTAATTAATTCCTGTCAGTGTAATGAAATTGGTGGAGCTGAAGAAATCTGCTGCTATCCTGTGTTCATCCTTGGCCACGCCCCCAATAAAAGTATTTTAACAGCAAAACAATATGAAGTTATATAAGGCCAACATAAGAGATAGTTCTAAAAATATATATTAGTATCAAATCATAATAATAAATGACATTAATAAATTAAAGCGAAGGGGTGGGGTGAGAGAGAGAAAAGCACCATTAGTAACTTTGCAGGTAATATTAGTACACAGACTACTACTACATACTTCTACATATGTACAGTTTCAGATGTGAGTAGAGTGAGTGCAACTGTTGTATAGATGATGTTGCACGTACATAGCTCTCAACCTGTTAGCATGGGACAGTATGGACAAAGCTCTAACACATGGTGGTACATAGGCACAACTACAGGGAACATTTGCACATACATTACTAGAAAGGGTTCTGATAATGGATTTCCCAGTAAATTGCATGCAAAGTAATGTCATGTATCTGCTAATCAAGGACCAGACAGATGGGGCACTAGTCATTACATTCTGAAAAATCGTGACAGTTACAGGTATCTTTGTGTATACTAAGTCAACTAGAGAGCTGCTCATTTATTAGTTGGCTGCCATGGTATTAGAACCCAGAAACTGAGTCTGCAGGAAAAATGTGCACTTCATTTAACAGTTGACTGGTGTCAGATTAGAACACACAGCAAGTGAATACAGGAATACTGCACACTTATTTGAAAAGAGTACTTATCAAAGCACAATCCTGTTTTAAACTGTTTTGAAAATGAACCTTAAAATCTGTCCTTTAGACACAAGGATAGGTGCCTGGGACTTTAGATAACCTTACCCATATACCCTGTTCCTTGACTGGGTGGAATATACAGCATTATGTCAGACAAAATGGGCAGAACACAAGCTTGAAGCGTAGTCTGGGTATTGCAGTACAGTTATTTCATACAGTTTTTCTGCAGTCTTTATTAATTTACATTTAACAGTTGATGGCGTCAGATTAGAACACACATGCAGTGAATACAGGAATAGCAGACTATGGATAGCTGTGTAACACTTCTAATAAATAAACCATATACTGACTGTGTCCATCAATTGAGTGCAACCTACAGCATATTTCAGACAATGAGCATACCAAAACAGTGACTCCTAATCTGGGTAGACCCCAACATTAACTGCTGTTTGGAAGATATACTATACAGTACTGCATGTTTAGGTGATCTAAGTTGCTTTACTATGTCAGGTAGGCAGTGACACATTGCTAAAGATGTTCGATGTCCCAGGTATGTCATACCTGATTGTTAAGACTGCAAACTCTGTAAATAATGTATTGTAAAATTGCGTTGTGCATTGTTATTAGTTTGACGTTTCCCTACTTACTACACTCTTGCCTCATCCTGGCCAGGTGGCCTTCATAGGACTTGACATTGAGAGCCCTCTCGTCTGCAGCTGCTGAAAGAGAAGCACACCATTATGCATACCAGTTTTGCACATATTCAGCTAGTATATTTCTAAAGTACCTGCAAAGATACTTGCATATCTGTGGAATCTGTCCAGCCCTAGCTTCTTGGACCCAGGTGTCCATGGTTCCCCTTTTCCTACACTTCAGGTCGTCATAGTGGTGATGACACTGCTTACCAGTGCGGGGGTATCAGTAGCACTGGTAAGTTTCCTAGCCAACCGATCCCAAGCCTCAGGCTTGCATTCTGAGCCGTGGTCATCGCCCTGCAGCAGCCAAGGTTCATAATTCTTTACCAGGAGTCCAACAAACACTTTGGACTCCTGCACCCGAAAGCACGCTCTTTCTCCAACACCACCAGGCATATCAACAGCCAAGTGAGGACTCCAACAAATAGTTTAAAACTAAAATACATAGATTTTTCTCTTTCAGTGATTACAGTGTTTAAAACCATCTCCTCTGCACTTGATAATCTTACACTTGTGGGGTAATAATCAGAATGACTATTCAAATACGTACCAACTTACAACCTTAGAAGTCTTAAACACCCGGACTGCCCTCCAAACAACCCAAATTAGAGTTCAGTGCACAAACCATGCTTTTACACTTCATGATCCCAAAGTGTGGGAATCTCCATCTTCTTTTTTTAAAGGTCATTCTTCTTACCCCATTTTCTGATGAGAACTAAAAGCACATTACTAGACTCAAGGAAAATGCAACTGATCTCTCTTGTCCTATAACTTGACTTCTTCTTACCCCACTTCCTTATGCATAACTTACTCTGACTCTGCTTTCCATTTTAATCCATCAGTATGCAATATCTAATCTGTATATGTTGTTGTTGTTTTCTTTCTGTTTTTCCTGGTTAGGGGTCGCCACAGCGGAACTCTGGTCCGCTAATGATTGGCAGTTGATTTTTTATGGTGCTAAGGTGCCAGCCCGATACCCAACCTTCAATGAAGGCATGCCCATTCAAGCATGTCTTTCGAATGCCACTCGACCGCGGGGAGGACATGCAGACTCCACACAGAAGGTGCTCCAGCCGAGAATCGAATGGGAGAACCTCTTGCTGTGAGGCGACAATGCTTACCTCTGCACCACCGCGACTTCATCTAATGTGTATATAGTGTATGTATATACTGGGTTTTGTCAGTCAATCTGTATATAATGTCATGTATCCATTGATTTTATACTCTCAAGCCAACTCTGATATTCATATTATATATAATATATATTGCATTTTATCATTCACTCTGTATATGTCTGTTGTGTTTACCCCCAGCCTAAGAGGCTTTATATTATAAGCGCGAATGCTTAGGTTGTCGAATACAGCAAGATCGACACCTATTAAGCGAACGCACAATTCACTGAAACCTCAAAACACAGAAATACACAACACCAAATTATGTTTGGCCAACACCGTTCCACCCACTAACGAAAACAAAACATACTTCCCACTACACCGCTCGCTACATACTGCCCACCCAAACAAAATAAATAAACCACATACATACACTAACCTAAACTCTACTTCTAAACCTACACTAACCCTTACATACATTGCTTTCTATGCACTTACCTTAACCCGCACCCTAACCTTAAGGTCCATACGTTTCGCACACTTACCTTAATAAGCTATACCCAAACAAAATAAATAATCCACACACATACACGTAACAAAACCCTACTTCTAACCCTTACATACATTACTATCTATGCAGTTACCTTAACCCGCATCCTAACCCTAAGGTCTGTAACAATCGCACACTTACCTTATGGAGCTATAACGCAGAAGGGCCAACTATGCCTAATCGAGATTTCGAATTTCACGGTTTCTGGTGTTCGGTGTACTCGCGGTTCACTTAATCAGTGTCGATCATGCCGTATTCGACAACCTAAGCATTCACACTTGCCATATAGACCCGGCTAAGATTTAAGTATGTCCAATGGGATTGTTGCTCAACCCTGGTTAGCAAATTCAGAATAAAACAAATGAAGTACGTTGGATAGTGTGTCACACTACATTATCTGCAGGGGAGTCTATTCTAGACTTGAGGGAGATGCTGAGTAACAAATCTGTGTGCCTTGTTTTATAGATCTACTAACGCAGGAGAGATTGTATTCTAGTTGGTCTGATCAATGCTGAATACAAGGAGACAATAACATCCTTGGATATTTGTGACTATCCCATTGGCAATTAGCTGTACCAAGGAAAAGGATATCCTGACCAGCATTGTTATATGGTGCTCAAAGGAGAGGGAAGTATTAACCCAGGTTACCGGATTTCTAACTGTATTTTCATTGCAACAGTGAGTTATTGCCAATAATGAATGTATATCTATCTATCTATTATATATATATATATATATATATATATATATATATATATATTCACATGTAGAATAAAGATAGCTAATTTTGGAGAACAGAAAACCACCAAGATGTTTTTTCTCCATATAGAAATATTAGTTTTACTGCAAGTTACTCTGATGTTTTTATATTAATAGGCAGCAGTCTGAAGTCTTGCAGAGGTTGGCAATCCTGGTAAAAGGTCTGAGACTGGGCAATACTCCAATATTTGTATTCATCCTAATGCTTTAATACTGTAGTATTAGGCTGTTTTGTTTTTTTTTTTGTGAAAATTGTGGCAGTGACAGAATGGTGTTGCATTATCAGAGATACAGCCAGAGATATAAAATCTCTATGGCCTGGTGAAATGTATCACAGTAATAATATTTCTCACACATACTGGGCAAGCCGGTATGTAAAAATCAACTGCCAATCATTAGTGGACCGGAGTTCCGTTGTGGCGACCCCTAACCGGGAAAAGCCGAATGACACAAACAAACTGTAGTAAACTGCATGTCTTAATTTAATGAGTTGTGTGTCAAAGAAGAGTTGCTCAGTTGGTGATTGTTTGCACTTCAGCTTCAGAGGTTGTAAAGCAGTGATGTTAGTTTCTGCTAGTGTGTGTCATATATCTGCAGACTTTGTAAAGTTTGAAATAAGTGCTAGTTATGAATAGAGGTAGTTCTGATAACAGCTGAGTATACAGCACAGCAAGCTCCTGCCTGGTGCCCTGCAGAGCTCTATGCAGCAGGGAGACAAAAGAGAGACTTTGGAGTGATTAAGTATCATTTTTCTGCATTTTCTTGCTGTCTTTAGCTAATTCTGCCTAAAATGCTGATTTTCTACAGTTTCTGGGATTTAAAAAGCTTGTTTCAGCTACATATTGTACTTATTTTACTGCCTGCACTTTAAGTCATTTTTGTGTTTAAATTACCTGTTTAACTGTTGTAGGCTACACACTCAAATGTGATAGCCATTTCTGTGCATTTAAAGCATTTTTTTGATTGTTATCTGCTTTATTTTCTGAAAAAAGAAATATATATGTGTGTATGTATATATATATATATATATATATATATATATATATATGTTGTTGTATCTTTCGGCTTTTCCAGGTTAGGTGTCGCCACAGCGGAACTCCGGTCCGCTAATGATTGGCAGTTGATTTTTATGTACCGAGTTGCCAACTCTGACGCACAACTTTCAACGAAGGTACGCCCATTCACGCATGTCTCCACGCAGAAGACGCTCTAGCTGATTATACATATATATATGTATATACTTGTTTTTCCGCTTTTCTAAGCTATCATAGTCCAGTTTTCAGGTTAGTGCTGAATTCAGGGCTGTGTTAAAAGTTTCTGTGTTTGCCCATACCTTAGTTGGATAGAAGGAAGTTTCTCTGCTTACTGTGAGAGAGGGAGCTTTGAGCAGCCTATCTGTCCCTGGAGGAGTGGTTTCAGGCCAGAAATTAGTAGTTTATTGGCCATTTTGGGCTAATTTCTCTCTCTTTCATTTCCCTGCTATAAAACCCACATTTGCGCTGTTTTGCGTGTCGGGCAGCACCAGTTAGTTAGGGTATAAGTATTCCAGCTCCACAAAGTCTACTCTTCAATTTTTCCCTTGGAACTAGGCAAACTTTCAACTTAAGCACTCAAACCATTCACTTCTCATCCCGGCACTTGCTCAAAACTCATAGCAAGCACTAATAAACCTTAGCACTAAACCTCCCTATACTGTAGATAAGCGCAAGGCTCTCTATTCAACATTACCAGCCAATCTGTAAAGCAGTTCACTGTACCTATCCAGGCATGTCCAAAGGGCAGTTTCAAGTGTACTCTCCGGTCCAACTGGTGAATCTGGGCATTTTGAGGCAATGTTACAATTGCCTCATGTACACAGACAACCCTCTCCTCCTTCCACCAAACACTAATACATGCGAGAGATGCAATTATACAGCCAAACTGGAGGCTAAGCTCTCTCAACCCAAGACTGGACCAGGCAGTCAAGAGGAGAAGAGAATTACTTACATCACACCACCAGTCTCACATAGAACTATGAAACCAGCACCGGCAAAAAACACACATAAATGCAAGAAAACTTACTCGTTGGCTCTAAATAAAAATCTGCAAAAGCAAAAGAGACCTCCAAAGCAGACATCCAAGCAACCTCCACCCACCAACACAAACCATGAAACACATACTTCACAAAACCAGTGTGCCACACAATCACAGCCCTTAAGGCAAAATAACATATCCAACACACTAGTAATTGGCGACTCTGTAGTCAGGCACACTGACGTCCCCTCACAAGGCTGAACAAGGAGAAGGTTACTGTTAGCTGCCTGTCAGGTGCCAGGATCCGCCACATAACACAAGCACTCGGGTCACTCCAGAACAAGTACAAATATGACTCTGTCATTGTCTATGGTGTGAATGACCTGAGCCATACCTCCCTGGACAACATGAAAAGAGACATGGAGGAGCTCTCTGATCACGTAGCCCAGTCCGGTATGACCCTGACCCTGAGTAGCATCCTGCCCTCACCAAGAATTGATACCACGGTATAGAGAAAAAAATTGTCAATTTCAACAATTGGCTAAGCTTCTGGTGTCATTCAAAGGGGATCCAGTGTCTGTCAGCCTGGGATGACATGCTCGACAAGCCACGCTGCTTCTCTGGAGACGGCTTGCACCTGTCACCCTTAGGCTTTCGAATACTGGCCAAGGCTCTTGCCACCCCCATAGTGCCTTTTTTAGGCAAGGCTCAAAATACAAACCCACCGCCGTAAATAGCACAAGTAACAAAAAAACTGAGGGTAGTACTACTCAATTCCAGAAGTCTAAACCTCAAAATGCATGCACTCGAGGCACTCCTCAGTATGGAGAAAATCGATATATGTGCAGTAAAAGAAACCTGGTTTAAGGCTCCAGAGAGCACCCCAGCACTACCAGGCTACAACTCATACCATATATTTCGGCTACAAAACCCTGACCGAAATACAAAAGGCGGGGGAATATCCATATTCATCAAGGATACCTACAACTCCAGGTTAGTGGCACAGCACAATGCTTCAGAGATCATCCACGTGCAACTAACAATGGGCAAAACTGCTATTTAAATTATAGCTTGCTACAGATCACCCACCATGTCCCAGGACCCCCACTCCGCATTCCTGGAAACATTGGGAAACATAAAGGTCCAACCAAACACCCTGATATTGGGTGATTTCAATTACCCAAACATTAACTGGGATAAAAGTACAAACTCTCTTGCCCAACATTTCCTAGAATTTATAAACTCAAACGCCCTGGATCAACTGGTCAACACCCCCACCAGAGGTGACAACATATTGGACCTGGTCATCACCAACATGGTCAACCCCTCGCTGGTTAGATCTGGCCATAAACTAATCACTCTGGATAGCCACATTCTGCCACTACCCCCAGTCAAAGAAACCACCGTGAAAAACTTTTCAAAAGCAAACTTCATGTTACTGAAGATCGAGGTGGGAAGTTTCAAAGCCCCCATGCTAAAGGATAACGCTGTCCAAACTGCAAAATCCTTTACTAATGCACTCTATAGGCACCTACGAAAATGCATGGATTGTGCTATTCCAAACACAACCAAGACTCACTACTCCAAGAAAAGGAAACCAGTCTGGTGGACCCCTGCCATAAACAAGCTATACAATAGAAGGAGGAAACTAGTACAGAAAAGAGTAAAATCCCAAGAAGGGAAGACATCCCTGATCAGTATCTGCAAGAAACTACGTTCCCTCATAAAATCATCCAAGGCTAGCTTCGAAAAAAATATTGCCATGGACTCCAAAGGTAACCACAAGGCATTCTTTAGCTATGTCAGGAATCTAAGTGGCAATTCTCAGATCTGCTTGGAGTTAGTGCAGAATGGCACAAAATACACTGAACCGACTGATATAGCCAACATCCTGGCAGACAGTTTCGGTGCAAACTTCACCCCCCCTCACCCCCAAAAGGGCCCAAAACTATACCAGAAAAATGTAGTGTCCCTGAAATCACAGACACTCAGGTTAAAACAGCCCTCTCCAAAGCCAAAAACACAGCATCAATGGGACCGGACAGTGTCCTAGGCTGCGTCCTACATGAGCTCAAAGATGAACTAACCCCTCACCTAAACACACTGCTTAAACTCAGCCTCTCCGCAGGCTATCAGCCTCTCTGCAGGCTAGGTGCCCACAGAGTGGCATACAGCAATGGTTATTCCGCTCCACAAAGGTGGAGCCACAACAGACCCTGGGAACAAGCGCCCTATAAGCCTGACTAGCTTGGTCTGCAAAGCTATGGAGCGCATCATCATGGATCTCATTAACAGAGACATTGGGAACCTCCAAACACTGGACCCTACATAGTTCGACTTTAAGGGCACATCATGCCTCCTAAACCTGGTGGACTTCTTTGAGACAGTTACCAAGGGTATAGATGTGGGAAAGGTGGTCCACACAGCCAACCTAGACCTCGCAAAGGCCTTCGACACCATTTCCCACTCGGGTATTATAGGCAAGCTCACCAGCCTGAACATAAACCCCTACGTCGCGAGATTAGTTGCCAACTGGCTCACGGGCAGAACCCACATGGTAAGAGTTGCGGGAGCTAGGTCTAACTCTAAACCGGGTACAAGTGGCATTCCCAAGGGCTCAGTCCTAGGACCCCTCCTGTTCGGCATATACTTCTCAGAAGTACAGGCAAGCACAGGAGGACTATGACTGGCCAGGTTCGCAGACGACTGCAAACTAGGGGCTATAATTGACTCTCCGGCTGGCATAGACATCCTCCAAAAGGGTCTCACTGAGACAGATACCTGGTGTCAAAACCATGGCCTCAAGCTAAATGCCAAAAAGGGCATAGTTATACCCTTTGGAAAAAAACAAAGTACCCACAAACTACCACATAGGTGGTAGCCCCCTAAATACGGAAGACGTAATAAGGGATCTGGGGACCCAAGTAGATAGTAACCTCTCCTTTGATAATCACATTGCCAAAGTGGTTAGAAAATCCTTCTATGTGGCCCACCTAATCACAAAAGGGTTTGCATCCAGATTGAAAGAGGTCATTGGGCCCCTCTACGCATCACTCATCAGACCCATCATAGAGTACAATGCCCCATTTGGGATGTACCTTACAAGACACCTGCAACAACTGGAAAGACCACAGAAGTACCTCACCAAGAGGATCACTGGCCTCAAGCAGATGCCCTGTGCAGCTCGACTGAAGAAACTCCAGCTGTACTCGGTTGCATACCGCTTACTCAGAGGTGATCTCTGCCTGACATACAAGACCATGTCCAACCCAGAATTGTTGGACATGCTCCACCTAAATAAAACCATATTCCCTTGAGCCACATGCTCCAGGGATCTAAACCTCACCACAACAATAAATAGGACATGCTAGAGGGATAGATTCCTGTCCCAGAGACTTCCCATGCTCTGGAACAAGATTCCAATCTACATTAGGCAGAGCTCCTCGCTAACCCTCTTCAAGAGAAACCTTTACGAGTGGATGGGAAACAGAAAGTTTACCCCAGGGAACACTTCAGTGGCTCTGCTGGACAGAGGCACAGGTAACTAATCTAAGGGGGCGACGAAAGCCAACACATTCCGGTTAGGCTTATAAATGCCTTCGGGCATATATAGCCTAGTACCTACCTATGAACTGGGAAGTTATACTCACACTTGGGGATAGTTAACTCATGTAGCATGTGTAGGCCAATTCCTAAGTTAACATACGAGTTTATAGTAATGCATCTAGTCAGACACCAGACACTTATTGGCAGGGGCATTCTTCAGAGTCCTGACATTGGAGCACATGATACCTGGGGATTCTATGCACATATTGAGCTGCTTTTGTGTACCAAAAAGCATACAGTCTGTAATTCAGCATAACATTTAGGCTTAGCTGTTCAGAGGATCTGCCTAGTTAAGCTATAGTGCTCTTCAGCTAGTCTTTGATAGTGATGATCAATTTTCCAATATGGGATAACCAAATCGCTTGTATAAAAGTAGCATATTGCAGAGGTCAATTGAGATGGTGCAAGCACTGATATATACAGGGTAGAGAGTAGAAGACCAAGTACGGAGATGAAGTAGAGACTATACTGTCTCAATGGCTACATGAAATTGTTTTGGAGATTAGCTGTAAACTGTGTTGGAGTAAACTATACTGCCTAATTAGAAGGTTGTGATCCACTGAGTCAAGTATATGTATATCACCAAGTAGAAAAATGAAAGAAGAAAAAAAATAAATGTAACTTTTTAACTGGGCCAAATGCTTTCATCTCAACAAATTTTAAAGACCACATGTAGTCTTCTGTTCCCAAGGAGATAATAGATTTTTCCAGGTTTACAGCATACCTGCCATTTCTGTCAGTAATGTGCAACATTTTTGTACGTTTTTAGTTTAGATTGCTAATAATATTAATAATAGTTATTGTTTTACATTTTTTTTCTATTTTAAGCTGGATTTGTGACCATTTTAACATGTATCCAAAGAGAGACTAGAGATGCCTCCACTTTACAGCAGTGCCTGAGGAATGCCATTGAAAGGGATGTCCAAAATTTTGAAAAAAACAACTGTCACAGAAAATAACAAATTTAAAATACAAAAAGATGAATTTATTCACTTTAGTGCCTCAACAACAACATCAAAAATATATATGCCGGTAATAAGATGAACAAACTGTACAACGACAGAAAAAAGAGGTAGATTTGGACAGGGACAGTCTAATGTCAATGATTGACAACCGAGACAAAATTTTAAGAAAAGCAGATGGCAGTAATTGTAATGCCTGTATTGATTTGTTGCTTAATAATAATGAGTCCTTGTTAATTATTGTATCTGGCTGCTCATTGCCGGTATCTTTGGAATCGGTTTTAAAACTTGGTCTTAAATTTGTGCCAGCTGCTCTCCCCCAAAAACAAAATCGGAGATGTGAAATTTTCAGACTGGTATGCAAGTTATATTTGAAATGTAATTTTTTTTCAGTCTGAAAATATTAATGAAAACATAGATGGGGAAAAATTGAGTTTAGATACTGAAGACAGCTTTTGTTCTCATGTTTTGGATATTAGTGAATGTGATGATATTAATGCTTATTGTTTACTGGATACATCCTGTGTTACTACTAAGAGCTCGTTTATGCCTGCATGTAATAATGATGTTATACAGCAATTTTCTGCCGCTTTGAATTTTTCTGTTGAAAGCTTGATTGATGAATTTTTGAAAAATAGATCAAATGGGAATTATAATCTAACTTTACATCAATGGCAAGCCCTTATGGAGCTTAGTGGTAACCACGAAGTAGTAATTTAAACCCTCCGATAAAGGCAATTGGATTGTTGTAATGAATTTTTTTAACAGTATGCCAATATGTGTTATATATTGTCGAAAGACACTTCAGTTTATGAAAGTTGTGATATAGCAGCTTACAGTCAGGCATCGGTTAGTATAACCTTTTTTTAGAAAGAGGGTGTAGACTTGGTTATTTTAGTCATAGCGACATAGATAGGAAGTTTGCTATACAAGGTTGTAGTTTAACAACCTTTTATTGTTTACCTAAAATCCATAAGGGACTAGATAATTTATAAGTTAGATCTATTGTTGCTGCTTGTAATTATTTTCTGCATAATTTGGGTTTATTTTTGCATCAATATTTGTTTTTTTATTAAATTGACACCTTCGTATATTAGAGGTACACAGAAATTTTTTAGAGAAGATTTCTAGTTTAAAATGGGATAAAGATATGTTTTGGGTAGTGTTGGATGTACAAGGTTTGTATACCAATATCCTACATACCCATGGTATTCAAGTGTTATATCATTTTTTAGGTGATGTACTTTTGTCTAGTTTTATTACTGATCTAGTTAAATTTTGTTTGGAAAATCATTTTTTTACTTTAAGTGTAGTGTTCCACCAAATTCGAGGTACTGCCATGGGGGCTCCTTTTGCCCCCATGTATGCAAATGTAACTGTTTCTTTTTGGAGTGGAATATTTATTTAAACTGAATTTTTTTATAGATTGTTATTAAATATTTTTGTTACATTGATGATTTCATCTTTGTTTGTAAAGGAACGGATGAAGTTTATGAATTTATTAATTTGTTGCATAATAATATATTTCTTTTTAAGTTTGATGGATTGCAGATAGGTAGTCAAGTTAATTTTTTAGATGTAATTTTGACTGGCATGAACGATGGCTCTGTTAGGACTACCATACATAGAAAAGTTGGTGGGGACATAAATTTCTTTATGGTACAAGTTGTCATCTCCCTCATTTGTTGGCTACTGTCCCTTATGGGGAATATTTTCGTCTTAATAAACTGTGTAATAATGATATGGATTTTGAAAGTGAAATTCAGTATACTGCTGACATGTTTATATGTAGGGGTTAAAGTAAATTAGATTCATAGGTAGGTACTAGGCTATCTGCCCAAGGGCATTTATAAGCCTAGCCAGAGTGTGTCGGCTTTCACCACCCCATTGATTAATTAACTGATCCTCTGTCAAGCAGAGCCATTGAAGTGATCCCAGGGGTGCATTTTCTGTTACCCATCCACTCGTCAAGGTTTCTCTTTAAGAGTGTTAGTGAGAGGCTCTGCCTGATGTAATTTGGAATTTTGTTCCAAAGCATGGGGAGTCCCTGTGACAGGAATCTATCCATCCAGCATGTTCTATTTATTGTTGTGGCGAGGTTTAGCTCACTAGAGCGTGTGGCTTGCAGTGACTTGAATTTCTTTAGGTGGAGCATGTCCATCAGTTCTGAGTTGGACAAGGCTTTGTAAGTCAGGCAGACATCACCTCTCAGTAAGCGGTATGCCACTGAGTACAGCCGGAGTTTTTTCAGTTGGGCTGCATAGGACATATGTTTGAGACCAGTAATCCTCCTGGTGAGGTACTTTTGTGGTCTTTCCAGCTGTTGGAAGTGTCTTGTGAGGTACATCCCAAATGGGGCATTGTACTCTATGATGGGTCTAATGAGTGATGAGTAGAGGGGCACTAT
Source organism: Protopterus annectens (assembly GCF_019279795.1). Lineage (NCBI taxonomy): Eukaryota > Metazoa > Chordata > Ceratodontiformes > Protopteridae > Protopterus > Protopterus annectens. The sequence continues at coordinate 1,182,390,778 of NC_056744.1, forward strand.
AACCTCTTTATTTCTAGATGCGAACCCTTTAGTAATTAGATGGGCCACATAGAAGGATTTCCTAACTATTTTGGCAATATGATTGTCAAAGGAGAGATTACTATCTACCTGGGTCCCCAGATCTCTTATTACCTCTTCTGTATTAAGAGAGCTGCCACCTATTTGGTAATTCGTGGGTGTTTTGTTTTTCCCAAACGGGATGACTATGCATTTTTTGGCATTTAGCTTGAGGCCATGACTTTGACACCAGGTGTCCGTCTCAGTAAGGCCCTTTTGGCGGATGTCCGTGTCAGCCGGAGAGTCAGTTATGGCTCCCAGTTTGCAGTCATCAGCGAACTTGGTTAGCCATAGTCCTCCTGTGTTTGCCTGTACTTCTGAGAAGTATATGCCGAACAGTAGGGGTCCCAGGACTGAGCCTTGCGGGACACCACTTGTGACTGGTTTAGAGTCAGACCTGGAGCCCGCTATTCTTACCATGTGAGTTCTGTCTGTAAGCCAGTTGGCAACCCATCTTGTGATGTAGGGGTTTATGTTCAGGCTGGTGAGTTTTTCTTTAATACCCGAGTGGGGAATGGTGGCAAAAGCCTTGGCGAGGTCAAGGTAGGCTGTGTGAACCACTTTCCCTCGTGTATGGCCTTGGTGACTGTCTCGAAGAAGTCAACCAGGTTTAGTAGGCATGATCTGCCCTTAACAAAGCTGAACTGGATCAGGTCAAGTGTTTGGAGGTTCCCAGTGTCTTTGTTAATGATGGATGCGCTCCATAGCCTTGCAGACCAGGCTAGTCAGGTTTATGGGGCGATAGTTACCAGGGTCAGTTGTGGCTCCTCCTTTGTGGAGAGGAATAAATGTTGCTGTGCACCATTCTATGGGCATGTAGCCTGTGGAGAGGCTGAGGGTGAACAGTGTGTTTAGTTCGGGGTTAGTTTGTTCTATAGTTCGTGCAAGACGCAGCCTGGGATACCATCTGGTCCCATTGATGCTGTGTTTTTGGCTTTTGAAAAGGCTGTTTTCACCTGTGCATCTGTGATTTTTGGGACACTACACTTTTCCGGTGTTGTTGTGGGCCCTTTTGAGGCAAGAGGGGAGTGAAGTTTGCACTGAATCTATCTGCTAGGATGTTGGCAATATCAGTAGGTTCACTGTATTTTGTGCTATTTTGCACTAGTTCAGTGCACATCTGCGAGTTGCCACTTAGATTCTTAACATAGCTAAAGAAGGCTTTGTGGTTATCTTTTGAATCCTTGGCTATTTTTCTTTTGAAGTTAACCTTGGATGATTTCATGAGGGACCTCAGTTTCTTACTGATACTGATCAGGGATGTCTTCCCTTATTGGGATTTGGTTTTTTTCTGAACTAGTTTCCTCCTCCTATTGTATAGCCTGTTTATTGCAAGGGTCCACCAAACTGGTATCCATCTCTTAGAGGAGTGAGTCTTGGTTTTGCAAGGGATGGAACAATCCATGCATCCTTGTAGGTGCTCATAGAGTGCATTTGTAAAGGTTTTTGCATCTTGGGCAGCGTTATCCTTTAGCATGGGGGCTGTGAAACCTACCACTTCTGTAAGGTGAAGTTTGCTTTAGAAAAGTTTTTTACTGTGGTTTCCTTAGTTGGGGGTGGTGGTGGTGTGTGGACATCCAGAGTGATTAGTTTATGGTCTGATCTAACCAATGACGGGCTGACCTCTGTTGTGGAACACCTGTCGCCCATGTTGGTGATGACCAGGTCCAGTATGTTTTCACCTCTGGTAGGGGAGTTTACCAGCTGATCCAGGGCATTTGTGTTGATGAATTCCAGGAAGCACTGGGCCTGGGAATTTGTACTCTAGTAGTTTTCTCAGTGAATGGTAGGGTAATTGAAATCGCCCAATATCAGGGTGTATGGTAGGACCTTCATGTTTTTCAGTGTCTCCAGAAAGGTGGAGTGGTGGTCCTGGGTCATGGAGGGTGATCTGTAGCAGGCCACAATTTGCATTGCAGATTTGCCCGATGTTAGTTGCACATGGATGATCTCAGAGGTATCATGCTGCGCCACTAACCTGGAGGTGTAGGTATCCTTGATGAATATGGATGCACCCCTCCTTTTGTGTTTCAGTCCATGTTCTGTGGCTGAAACGTGTGGTATGAGTTGTAGCCCGGTAGTGCTGGGGTGCTCTCTGGAGCCTTGAACCAGGTTTCAGCTACTGCACAGATGTCGACGTTCTCCATACTGAGGAGTGCTTCGAGCGTGTGCATTTTGAGATTTAAACTCCTGGCGTTGAGTAGCATAACCCTCAGTTTTTTGTTAATTGTGCTGTTTACGGAGGTGGGTTTGACATTTGAGCCTTGCCTAAAAAAGGTACTCTGGGGGCATCAAGAGCCTTGGCCAGTATTTGAAAGCCTAGGGGTGACAGGTGCAAGCCATCTCTTGTGAAGCAATATACTGCCAATCATTAGCGGACCGGAGTTCCGCTGTGGCGAACCCTAACCGGGAAAAAGCCAAAAAGACAAACATGAAATCTGTATCCATTCATCAAGCATTTTCAGCAATTAAGTGGTTAAAATATGCAGTTTTAGCTGCAATAACTTTTCTGTGTTTATTTACAATACTGTGTATTTCAGCCCTGGTAGCTGTAAAATTGTGCTGACCCTGCTGTCCTAATTTCTGTGTCATGTTGCTGAAACCACTTCCCAGTTCTTCTGAACTTGCAGTCATCTTTTGTAGCTGGGTGTACGTATTTGTGGAATGAAAGTAGATGCTAGTGTAAGAAATTGACAGTTTTTGAGTGACATAATTTTAGTCTGTATTATAAGCAAAAACTACGTAGCATTTTTGACAAAATTGTTGAGTAAAACAAATATATTCTGGTGGAGAAAGTGTCGACACCTTAGATAATTTAGTTCAAGTAGCACCATAGGTAAGCTAGTTTATTGAGAGGTAAAAGATTGTGGGTCAGTAAAGGCGCTTTTGTCTGGGAACTGGAAGTGTTGATGAAAGGAGAAAAAGTGGGGTAGAGAGCATATCAGAATGCAAACTTGAACCTGAAGTGGAGAATTGTAACCACAGGGAACGAAGGCTGAAAGGAAATTTGGGAACTGGAGTGCACAGTCTCTTCTTTCATGGGCAATTGAAGTTCTGATGTACGGAGAAGGCAGAGGACACTTCTTTCAAATGTTGTTACATTAAGTTACTGAATGTGAGAGTGTGATTGTTGGATGAGGTTTGATTTGATTTTTGAAACAGTCTTGTGTGCTAATTGCTTCTACAGTAAGTTGTACATTACCCATGTAAGTGCTGCTTGTCACTGATGTTAAAAAATGAGACCAGACAGTATTCCTGCAAATAGTACCATTCAGGCCAGGCTGAGATACTAAGTTTGAATACTCGTGTGGTTTTAGTCACAGCACACTGTTACTGAATCTCAGGCTGCAGAATGTCTGAGCAAAAGTCGTAATGGTATGCTTCTTCGTGTAAACAAAATTTCTAAATCTGTGCTTTGCATTTTCATATAGTGGTTAATGTGGGTTGCAGAGGAAAGAGTCTTGGCAGAATGTTATCGTCTGCAGTATTTAAATGAGATCTGTTCATGTGTGCCACTGTTACTGTTAATAATGAATAGTTGGTGGATTTCTTTTTGAACTGAGTTGAAACACTATTAGATACAGAATTATCCTTAATCTTCGGGTCCCAGAATACACTACTGATTAAAGTCCTTTTTGTATTAATAACCTTCCTGATGTGCAAGTAACAGTAGTTTTCTTCCTGTCAATCATTATGCGGATCTGTCAGTGAGTCTGGATCGGTAATGTTTTATTATTAACGTACACCTTTTTAATTTTACCTGATCAGTGATCAGTACACAGCTAAACAAATAAGTCCAAAAGGGGCAGAATCAGGAAGTCTGTAATACTAATGACTGGTTATAAAGAATTGGCCCTGAAAATTGATGAGGATCGAGTATCTTTTAGACATAGCACTTTACAAAGACATGGGACCAGCTGCCTGGCTTTCATCAGATCCCACTCACCCCAGTGCAAAGATGACAGTACAATGTGTGAGAAGGGTGTTGCAGAGTGAAGGAATGATCCTTAGCACGAAGGGCGTGGAGGGGATGATTTGGGTGCAGGCAGATTTTGGGACTAACTTACTTTATTGAGCTACATAGAGATGTTGCTTCATTTAGAAATTTCATTCATTTTGAATGATAGTTATTGGAAGAATTAGAAATGGGTTAATGCAGTAACATCTGTTAATATGTGCGAGACGTGTGTTTGTTTTGGCGAGGAGAAAAAGAAAGGGATTTAGTTTGACAGCTATTCCAAAAGGCAGTGTTTTGAAGCAAGATGGGACAGTGGTACATAAAAATGATTGCTTAAGCTTCGGTTAAGGGTGGGAAGAAGGGATCTGAGAGGTGAGAGTTGAAACAATGTACTGGGGGTACTTGTGTAGCTTTAAGCACCATGATTACTGTGATTTCAAACTCACAGCAGTGTTAATTAACTGTTGTATCTTTGTACTACAGTGTGGTTTGCAGTGATGAAAGTCATCATCCTTCACTTATAAAACTGGACTGTAATTTTGAATAAAATGCTTGTAATTTGTAGCCTTTGTGGAGATCTACATAGTTGTTGAAGGCAAATCACATGCTTGTTCAGGAAGACATGCATACATGCATTGCCAGCTCTGTTTCTTCATCACCCTACATTAAAGTTTTAGTCACAATTCTTGATCTTTTCAAAGACTGCATGTGGTGACCATAACAGCGTTTGTGAACAGTCTTCTGCTCCTAACATTTTCTCGGTGTTAGATAAGCTGTTTTATGGAAGGAGTTAATTACTGCGCACATAAGAACAATGCTTGCAAGTGGGAAGTCTCCTGACGTTTGATTACATCTGTCTAAGGAGGAGTGCTGCCAACCTCAGTTATTTGGCAGAAATGTTCTAGCTTTTAAATTCTAAACCAAGTCCACTAATTGGTGTACAACATCCTGTGTATGCAGTACTTAGAGAACAGTACAAAAAAAAATCAATTTTTAGACCGGGTGTGACTGTCTTGGACTGAACCAACCAGTTTTCATAAGAATTGCAAGTCCATATTTAAAAAAAAAAAAAAAAAAGCTATAGTAAATGAATTTTACTTTGGTATATTTTCATAATAAATTATGAACCATTCCATAGCAAGATTGTGTTATGTTTTGCTCATTACAAATGTTCCATGAACATTCCAGTATGGGAAAAAAGTCAGAAATTTTATCTAGCAAAGTATAAGTTATCACTGACTGACTTCTGGCATTTGGCCCAGTATGTAAAAGTAGAGGACAATGGATTTGGACAACTGCATCAAGATAGGCAGTTCATTAGACTTCCCAGGTATGCCTCCAGTACTGTGCATGACAGAAGCAAGTGAGAAGTGTGCAATTCATTTCAGTCCCTGGGTAATTCGCGCTGTGAATAAGAGAATTCTATGGTCAGTTTTTGGATCATTGTATTAGTTGTGGTGCAAAGGTTAATAACACAATGTGGGAAATGAAGCTAAAAACTGGAGGCAAAGTCAGCGATTTAAAGGGAAGGATTGGTGGATAGATGGCAGCAGTATGAAGTGCTAGAAACCTGTGTAAAATATTTGTTGTGTACTGTATTTATCAAGGAAGGGAACTGAGATTGCACAAAGAAGTTTGGTCTATTAATGAATTAGAAACTAAGACGCGCTGGTATCCATATTAAGGGTGTTCAGAAAAGGACAAAAAACAATGGGCTTGAGAGTTGTGTTTGTATTTTGTGAATTAAATCTGCCATGGATGACCCTGATGATAGCAAACAGGAGGGAGAATAGTCTTAGAGAGAGCAGTTTTAAGGGATGCAGTAGATTCCCCAGTTTGTGATTAGATTATACAAACCACCAGCTGCAGACATTACAGCAGACTCAGAAGCAGGATTAGTAAATGGACAAAGTAGAAAAAACTATTGTCATGGAAGACCATCTGCTAAAGTAGGAGATGATTAGCGTCAAGGGGCAGAGAAAGGGAAGTAACAGAGCTTGGACATAAGCAAAGAATGAGGCCCCGACTAGCAAAAGTAGGGACCTAGATCAAGTCCTGATGTGTGCATTACACAAGAGCAAAGGTCTGGGAGTGCGGGAGGACAGACAGTCTTTCAGGAAATGTGTTTAAAAAAAAAAGAGAGCCTGGCAGAATCGGAGGACAATTTATGGGCTAATTTTAATAAAAGACTAAGGGATAGAATTAAATACTCATTAGGAGAGGGGAATGTGGGAAGAATAAACAGTGGATGAAGAGGGAGGAAAGACTGGTATCTGTGAAGAGGAAGGCATGTACAAAAGTGAGAGGTGAAATACTGGCCAAAAGAAAGCCTATGAAGTCACTATAAATAAAAGTGTAATAAAGCTGTTTTTACAAAACTCCCTCAAATGGCACGATGTACTGCCAGCATGAAAACATCCTTAATCTAGGTGATTCTGTAGTTAAACGTAGTGACACATTATTCACCAGTCAGGGGAAAGATTGTGTGTCAACTGTATCTTGGGTACCAGAATTGATACTGTCACCAAGGCTCCTTAGAGTCTTTCACCTCAAGCATGCATGCAGCTTGGTTGTTGTGTGTGTTGCAGTGAATGATCTTTGACTCTCCAGTTTAGGATTATATGAAGTGATACATGGCTGAACTCTCTGTGTATGGCTGAGGCTAGTAAGCAGCAGTCTTGAGTAATATCCTGCCATCACTGTGAATGATGCCAAAATAGAAACAACAACAAAATAAGTAAATAAATCTACTTACAGTGATTGATATAATTCCAGTGGGGGTTGATTCTGTGTCAGCTAAGAGTGGGGATGGCTAGCATTTTTCTTGCTTCACTAGGGTCTGCCTGCACCTCTATTCTCCAGGGCTTCAGTACATTGCCAAAATATTTTCTGCCCCCATAGTGCTATTTTTAGGCAAAACGAGCCTCCTGCATATTCCAAACCTAACAACTTCAAACCAGGCCAAGATTAATATGGTGCTGCTTAACACTAGAAGTCTAACCAAAATGTAACCCACTTTCAAGGCATTCTTAACCTTTGAAAACAGACATATATATATATATATATATATGTATATATATATATATATATATATATATATGTATATATTTGTATATGTGTATATAATATATATATATATATATATATATATATATATATATGGGAGCCCTTCATTTCTTCGAACTTTCAAATGTTTGAAACTCATATGGCCGACACCATATGAGCGAACATTTAAAAGGCCGACAAATGATAGCAGAGATCCCGCTACAGTGCGGGACTGGGAGATTCCCCTTTCCTGCACTGTAGTGTGATCTCAGAGTGAGAATGTTTAAGTAGCAGAGGGTGGGGCAGGGGCGCTTGCCCCCCTGCATAACACAGTTTTACTGTGTTTACAGGTAGGTAAATGGTGCTATTTCAGGATGTCAGTCTTTCGGACTGCCGATCATAGGGTGTCGGCCATATGAAAGTCGGCATTCAGAATGGTTGACATTCTGAAGTAGACCCATATATATATATATATATATATATATATATATATACACACATACATACACACACACACACACACACACACATATATATATATATATATATATATATATATATATATATATATATATATACAGAAACATGCTTCCAGTGTAATGACATGACTTCTCTTCCTAGTTTTAATGCCTACAACTCATTTAGGGCCTTTACTAAGGCTGGCAGTTTTCTCTAGTGAGGAAGTGTTTTTATTCAAAAATCCCGTTACCTCAAGTGTAATCCAGCAAGATAACCTACAACTCCTTATCCTGGAAACTACCACCAAGTCCACCTTCCATACTATGGCCAGTCATAGAACCCTCTAGGTGCTGCTTGCAGCTAATAAAATATACCTCAGCAAATTAGAATCCTTAACTATTGTTCCTAATTCAGTCATTCTGAGTGATTTTTTTTCAATTGTCCATCTGTAGATTGGCCAACAAAACCACAAATAGCAAATATGCACAGTAGTTCTTGGAACTCATTAGTGTCAACTGTCTTGATGAATTACTACTTTTCCCTTCTAGGGGCTCCAGCCTTCTAGATGTGGTTCCTACAAGTATTGCCCCACTGTGCACCATACTTAAGTCACCCTCGTTTTGGTCCAATATAACCGCCTTGCTGTACTATTCTCCTCAGTATCCCAGCCTAACATGCCCTCAGATCTCACTGCATTTAGAGACTTCAGCAAGGCTAACTTCCAACCACTGCCTTTCCAGCCTGAGAAGATCTCCCACCTCATGAGGACCAGATGGCTAAAACAAATACAGAGTACATATTTCTATTCTTAAACTCCTCCAGTGGAAGCTTCTGTCCATTTTCATCTCAAGAACAATGGCAAGCTTAGAAAAAAAACTCTCTAGTAGGATCCCAGCATCAACAAACTCTACAAAGAAGAGAAAAAACTCTAGCCATAAGAAATAGTCAAACCCCTCGCCCTCCAAAAACAGCTACAAGAGATTCCAAATGTAACCATAAAGCCTTTATCAACTATGTCAGGAACTTAAGAAACAACGCACAGTACTGCACTGAATGGATACCAAATGGCATCACACAGTATGAAACTGAGGGTATTGCAGACCTTCTCAGCTCAGACGTCACTTTGTCCCCCTTAGCTTTCTTCCTACAGCATCCTCGTATCACCTGCCCCAATGATTACCTTGAAACAAGTACTAAATGCACTTTCCAAAACTAAAAACACTGACTCTATGGGGACCAGGCAACATTCCAGGCTGTTTCTTTATTAGTATGAAAGGCTGTCTGACAGTCTTCTTTGTAAAGTTGTTCTTTCACAGTCTGGTTATATACCTGAACCTTGAATAGCTTGTGCAACACGGGAACTGTTAGCCTCTTAACACTGCCAGTCCCATTCTTAAGAAAATGGAACATATTGCAGAAGTCACAGATATGAATATTGCCAGTGTATAATCTCCTGACCCAAACCAGTTTGGCTAAGTGCAGCTCCTACCTACTTAATCTGGTTAACTTTTGTAAAAGAGGCATTAGACAAAGGTAGATCAGTTCATACATCTACTTTGACCAAACCAGGGCTTTTGGCACTATCCCAAAGTCTGGAATTACTGATAAATTGACCCAGCTAAATGTAAACTCTTACTGTGGCAGTGGTGTAAGCAGTGACCATTGGATAAAAAACTGGCTGCCGGAGTATATTCAACCGGGATTGGTAGCACACTTTCAAACACCGTTGTCACTAGTGCCCCCCCCCCCCCCCAGTGCTCCATTCTGAGAGTGTTACTCTTCTGTATGTACTTCACTGGTGTCAAATCAACTGTTAAGTGTCTGTGGCTGACCAACATTGAGGATGACTGCAAATGTGGGACTGTCATCAGACCTCAGCACTATAAATGCTTGATGTCAGGGTGATGGACTAAAGCTTAACATAAAAGAAAAAGTCTCCTCTTTGGGAAACATGAACACCCCTACACCTACCACATAAGCGTCACCCTCCATAAAATAGATACTGTCATTTGAAACCTAGGTACATTAATGAACAAGTTACTCTCCTTCATCCACCCTGTATCAACTGTTAGGAAATCCGTCTGACTAGCCCAATTAATTACTAAATGAATAGCCTCCAGGTCAACAAAAGTTATTGTTCTACTCTACTCCTCCCTTATCACGCCCATTTTAGAAGATAATACGCCCTTTGCCATATATCTGTTGAAGCATATGGTCCAGCTTAAAAAAAAAAAATTCTCAACCAAGCTCATGGTACGAGCTAACTGAGCTGTTTGTAAAAGGTCTGATGTTCTATTCCTTCTCTTACAGACTTCTACATGACTCCATACCTGGTTTACAAGGCTACAAATCAAATTATCCTGCTTGACCTCCTACACCTTCATAAAACTGGAAATATTACAAATATCTGCTCTAGAGATATAAACTTGCATCGTAATATCTATCCAGTCCAAATGCCCTGTTTAGCTCTCTTCCAAAATATACCCTACCTTTTGAATGATTGGACTTGAGTGAAGAGATTGGGAACTATACCACAGGTCTAGTCCTTAGTCCATTACAGACAGATGAAGTAGGGAAACTACAGTGAATAGGCTTTTAATAGTCATCTGTATTGATTTAATTTGTAAACCCCTGCGATTTGTGATAGACAGGTACCAGTAAGAGTGAAAGAGAAGCTCTACAAGAGGGTAGTGAGACCAGCTATGTTATATGGGTTGGAGATGGTGGCATTGACGAAAAGACAGGAGTTCCGAGATAAAGGTGGCAGAGTTAAAGATGTTAAGATTTGCATTGGGTGTGACTAGGAATCAGTATATAAGAGGGTCAACTCAGGTTGGACGGTTTTGGAGACCAAGCCAGAGAAGCAAGATTGCATTGTTTAGACGTGCTGAGGAGGGATGCTGGGTATATTGGGAAAAGGATGCTAAGGATGGAGCTGCCAGGTAAGAGGAAAAGAGGAAAGCCTAAGATAAGGTTGATGGATGTGTGGTGAGAGAGGACATGCAGGTGGTTGGTGTGACTGAGCAAGATGCAGAGGACAGGAAGAAATTTAAACAGATGATCTGCTGTGGCGACCCCCTAACGGGAATAACCGAAAGAAGAAGTAAACCGCTGTGAACCTTCTCAAATCATCTGCGCTATACCGAAAGTCAAACGCAAGATGCCTTTTTGACCTACCATTCAACTTCTTTAGTTGTCCCTCCACAAGTGAAAATGCTTAAGTTAGTCACCAGTATGGCTTGGGACAGCCTTGATTCTGTAGCACCCTTACCTAGGAAGCCAGACAGGGTCCTCAAGACACCCAAGGATTTAACCTTTTGGTTGAAACCCCTCAACTCTATGGTGCACTGCAGTCCACGCCATGATAGAGGCTGTAACGTGGAGTTTCTAGAAACATGTTTATGTATCACCCATGTTTTCTGTGAGAGCCATAAACCTTATGTCACCAATTTTCCAGTTCCATCAGAAGCTGGTTGATGAATTGCAACATTTGCTGGACCAGTCACCTTACAGATCTTTAAAGCAGAAACTACCATCTCGTTCAGCAAGTGTTTTCTTGATATCAGATTTCATAATGAGAGTGGTGAACGACTGCTGAGGGTTCGACCTGAGCTGCAAGCACCAGTATTTATACACTGGCAAACCTGATTCCATTGTACTGATTTTGCTGAAGGTATCAAACCATCTTTTCGATCTCCTCATTTAAAGGTATCATCATTTTTTTGTTACACTGATGTGAAGAACCACCTGGAGAGCATGAAAAAAGGTGGAAATCTTCACAGCTGTTGGTGGTAGGTTTCAAATTCCACAATAAATCTTTCCAAAGAGGCACTAAAGCAAAGTTAGGTTTGCTTTTGTTGTGGCCAAAAGAAGCAGAACCAGAGATTTGAAGGAAACCAGAATTACTGAGAACTTTTAGATAAGTCATCCTTCCGGAGGCGGTAGTAGTGGATGACAGTAGAAAAACTGCAGCCTTTTCCTCAGTGGACAGCAGCAACAGAATCTCCTAGTCACTGCCTGATTGCCCCACTCTGTAGGTGCAGTTACCATCTGCCCGTCCACCTTCCTGGGTGGCTTGCCATCAAGGTGAACAGGTGAATACAGACAGGACTATACAGAATGTATGTGGTTCTGGTGTTCTTTGTGTTTCACTGTTGTAGTCATCACCTGTGGGTTATCCCTGCTGTGGTAGCCCTCAGCTGGCCCGAATACGAGAGTCAGTGTTTTTCTCCATCGGCTGCTGTCGCTTGCTGTCTGACGTTCAGACGTCAGTGCTATAAAGGAAGGCAGCCGACGCCATTACATCAGTCTTTCTTGTCGTGGAGCCCATAGAAGATGCAGTTTGCAAGTGTGCCGGTCGGTCGCTACCAGAGTTTGAATTACAGCTGAAAACGTCTAAAGCTAGGTACCCCATTGGGGATCCTTTATTCTTAACCGATGTCCGAAAAAGTTAACAATTGTCTCGCCTGTGGAAATGCAAAAGTGCAAATACAACACCAAGACTTCCATTCTTACTGCATCATTTGTTTAGGCCCAGACCACAACATCACTTGTTGCCAGTTCTGTGCCTTCTTTAATGCGAGAACCATTTGTCATAGAGCTCTTATTGTAGCCAGGTATTTCCTCCTTCCGTTTTCACATTCCGAAATGGCACCCATCAGCCAACAATCCATAGATATTCTGAAAAAAACATAAAGATCGAGACAGACCACACAAGGCTAAGCGTTCCGATGACTCTACCGCTAAGCAGGTCATCAGTTCTCTGGAATTTAGTGAGGTGCCTTCGCAGCCCCTGATGCCCAGTTCGGTACCTTCACAGCCCTCTACTGAGACCCTTTTGGAGTCCAGTATGCTGCAGAAATCTTCTTCGCCTTCTGAGCCTTTGGTTGTCTCTGCCTTAGTTAGGTCCGGAGCCACGACGCAGGCATCGGCTTCTGAGGAGGTCTTTCGCACTACCGATTCTAGACAAAAACAGATGTCTTCTCCTCCAACTAATGTTTCTCTCAGACCGATGGATACTCTTAGGCCTAGAGGTAAGACCACTCCTAAGAAAACTACCTCTAGCCACCATTTTACTCCTGCTCCACCACCCCAAGGCTCAAATGCTTAAAATGGTGAAGGACATTATCACCCTTATCAGGGGTAGTTATCAGGGGTACTCAGGCCAAATCTTTTAAAAGGAAAAGAGACCTTTCTCCTGAAACACTGACAGAACAGGATTTTGAGGAGTCTGCTTGTTCAGATTTTGAAGAGGAACAACAACCTCTGACTGCTTATGAAGATTCAGATTTAGAGGAATCCATTCCTTCTGCCTCCCCTCCAGAAGATCTTTGCTTTGGGGAAACCCTTCACCCTCAGGGAACATTTCCACTGGGAATCCCAAGACTTCCCCAGCACAGACCCTTGGTCATCCCTCCAATCTTAGAGGTGGTGAATGATGTCTTCCATGACTCCAGCTTAGCTCCTGACACCCTCCCACCTGCTCCCAGAAAACCTTGCAGGTATTGCAGAGTACCAGATTCTCACAAATATCTGTACAGAAATCCTGCTGCAGACCCAGAGGTCATTATACAGGGACCAAAAGCAGTTAAGGCTAGTTCTGCAAAGAATACTACTCCCTCTGATAAGGACTCCAGAGGTCTGGACAGATGGGATAAAATGTACACCTCTCCAACCTAAGCGATCAGAGCACTCAGCTGTCAGTTCCACATATTAAAATATCAACAACACACTTTGGAACTATTAAAGCAAAAGATTTCAACCGTTCCGGACTGTGCCAATTCAAAAGAGCAGATTTACTGCACTCTACTTGTCAAGTGGCTAAACACTCATTACACTGTGGATATGATGCCCTGGAAGCCTTAAGCAGGGCAGCAGTGTCAGGATCTGTCATCAGGAGACATGCATGGTTGAAGGAACAACCTCTCCCTGATCGTGTCAAATCTAAGTTACTTGATGCACCTTTGGATAAGGACAGCTTATTTGGAGCAAAAGCAGAAGATGTGCTTAAAAAGATGGAAGACAAAGCAAAATCTATGCAAACAGTAAAATATTTCCTTCAGGTGCGACCTCCTAGGTTCAGCAGGAATTTTCCCTCAAAACACTGGTCCTTTCCTGCACTTAGCAGATGGGGGCAGGGTAAGCCCCACAGGAAGAGACCACCCAGACTCCTATCCCAGGGACAGCAGAGAACCAAACAGTGGATCTCTTCCACTCCAAAGGCAGGGAGTTCCAAGCCATCCCTGTATGGCAAAAACTCTCAATGACTCCCTCTCCCCCCTCTGCCCTCTTTTCACTCACCAAAAACTAGGAGGAATGCTGTCCGTCTGCAAAGAAAATTGGCTTTCTGCAACAAAGGGCCAGTGGGTCTTGAAGATCATTTTTCAGGGATACAAATTCTCCTTCAATGAACTCCCAATTCCAAGAGAGTACCCAGACTTACCTCCAAATCAGTGGGCAGAGGCATTGAAACAAGTCAAAACTCTTATTTCCCAAGGGGCAGTAGAACCTGTCCCCTCAGATCAAACAGGCAAAGGCTTTTATTCCAGACTTATTCCTTGTTCACAGAAAAGAGGGCACTTGGTGTCCCATCCTGGATTTATCCATTCTGAACACCTTCCTGGTAGTCCCCAAATTCAAAATGCTAACTTTGCAGCAGCTGCAGCCTATGCTGACAAAAAATGCATGGTTAGTTACCCTAGATCTTAAAAGATGCCTACCTCCACATCCCCATAAGGGAATCCTGCAGGAATTACTTTGCTTCAGAGCAGGCTCACAACACTTTTTTCAGTTCTCTGCACTACCCTTTGGCTTATCTACTGCTCCCAGGGTATTCACCAAATGCTTAGCCCCTGCCATAGCCTTTTGTAGAGAGAAAAATATACAAATTTACCCTTATCTGGACAACTGTCTCATTCAGGCAGATTGCAAAGAAAAGCTCCTCAGGGACCTGCTTTTTGTCAAAACCCTCCTAACCTCCTTAGGGTACACCATCAACGAGAAGAAATTAAGGCAAACAACCCTCCAGGAAGATCATTTTCTTGGGAGCACTGTTGGACACAGCATCCCAAATGGCCTTCCTATCCACAGAAAAGCAGAGCTTCCTGCCTCTCTACTTTACACAGCTGGCTTCCAGAAGTCACCTCACTGCGAGATAGTTCCTGCAAGCCTTGGGGTATATGACATCCTGCATCCTTCTAATTCCTTTGGTCAGGCTTCACATGAGAAAACTTCAGTGGTACCTAAAGAACCTTTGGTGTCAGCACTCAGTCTCTAGAGACCTCTCTAACTCTGATCCCCTGTACAAGGGCCAAGTTTCTCTGGTAGGCAGGGGCCTGTGCCCAGAACAAGGGTCATTCCTTCACCCTCTGCCCATCTGGGCAAACCATTACCACCGATACCTCAGACATAGCTTGGGGCGCTCACCTAGAAGGCAGGTGCACCCAAGGTCTTTGAGATGCCCAGCACCTTCCCTTACACATCAATCAGAAGGAAATGATAGGCTCTGACATCCTTCTAACCCCATCTCAAGCCAGGGGTCTTCCTTATCAAAACAGACAACACCACAGTAATGTGGTACATCAACAAACAGGAAAGGAGCCCAATCTTACCCTTGGTGCAGGCTAGCCATGGACCTCTGACTGACGGCCTCTTCCATAGGACTACACCTGATAGCCCAATAACTGCCAGGGATCAACAACACCCTGGCAAACCACTTAAACATAAACTTACTGGACCCTCACGAGTGGCAGCTCCACAGAAAAATATTTTTACAAATCACTCAGGCATGGGGAATCCAGAGGTGGATCTCTTTGCTTTGCATCTCAACCATCAGCTGAAAACATTCTGTACCAGGGAGTACCACTACCTAGCCTGGAAGGTGGATGCCTTGACCTTCCCCTGGAACACCCTCTTTGTGTACGCATTCCCTCCTCTGCCACTTATTCCCAAGATACTGATCAAAATAAGGGAGGAGAGACCAAAGGCCATCCTCGTCGCTCCAGATTGAACCAGACAACATTGGTACCTCTTACTGCACAGCCTGACCTTACAGCCTCCCAGGCAGCTTCCCCTGATCTCAAACCTCTTAACTTGGGTTTGAGGGGGGATGCTGCACCCAGACATAGACTCTCAAACCGTCAGCATGGCTAATGCTCTCAAGGCAAACAAGGGGCCCCTGTTAAGTAAACAGGTCCTAGACATTATCAGAGAGGCCAAAAGGCCCAGCACCAGAAAATCTTACACAGGAAAATGGAAAAGATTCTGCTCATGGAGCCAGTCCAGAAAGATTCTGCTCATGGAGCCAGTCCAGAGGGGGCAATACTTCACTACCTTCCATCCCTCTTATCCTGGACTACCTAGCGGAGCTACTTAATAGTGGCCTCTCCTTCTCCTCTATTAAAATCCACACCTCAGCCATTTCAGCCCATTTTGGGACAGAACAGTCCCTGTTCTCCCATCCCTTGATTAAACAATTCCTCAGAGGGGCTTCTAATATCCGACCTCCCAGAAGGCCACCCTCTCCAGCCTGGGACCTGAATTATGTTTTGGAAAAACTTACTTTACCACCCTTTGAACTGGTTGCATCAGCAGAACTAAGATACCTGTCTTGGAAGACTGCTTTTCTTCTAGCTGTCACCTCAGGCACAAGAGTTTCAGGACTTCAGGCACTGCTGGCCATTGAGCCCTTCATCATCTTCCATGCAGACAGGGTCTCCCTGAGGACTAATCCCTCCTTTATGCCCAAGGCGGTATCTAATGTAACTCTCAACCAGGCCATAAATCTACCCACCTTCTTTCCTAACCCTCCAAACAAGGGGGAAAGAATTCTGCACTCACTAGACGTGCACAGACAGCTCCGATACTATCTGGACCGTACTAAACCCTTCAGGAAAACTGACCAACTACTTGTCAGCTTTGCCCCAAGGGCACAGGGGAAGCCCATTTCCAAACAAACCATTTCCAAATGGATATCACACTGTATCCATTTCTGCTACAGATTGCATGGGACCCCCTCCCCCCCAAGTCTATTCGAACACATTCCACTAGGGCATCCTCAACTTCCACAGCGTTCCTTAGAGGAGTTCCCACCAGGGACATCCTGGAAGCTGCCACCTGAACCATACCTTTACCAAGAATTGCTACCTACCTCTGTCTTCTAAGGCTAGGCCAGGGTTTGCCTCTGCAGTTCTGCAGGGCATGCTGACCCATTCCTAGGTCTCTTACTAATCCTGCCACCCCTCTTCTCAGCTTTGGGAATTCTCCCACAGGTGATGACTGCAACAGTGAAACACAAAAAACATAGTACAGTTGTGTACACTTACCATAAATGTAGATGTTCGAGTGTATTCACTGTTGCAGTCCTGGTTTCCCACCCTCGTTCCCCCTTATATCTTCTTTCTGTAGAGAGATAAGTTGCTAACGGTGGCTTTTCATAGGTTCATAGGTTGGTACTAGGCTATCAGCCCTAGGGCCTATACAAGCCTAGCCATAACAATTCCCTGGCTATTTCTTCCCACACTATTTATTTCCCTGGCCCCCTGTCTAGCAGGGCAACTGATGTGATCCCTGGGGTGAATTTCCTTTCTCCCATCCAATCGTCAAGGTTCCTTTTGAAGAGGGCCAAAGAGGCACTCTGCTTGACATGTATGGGCAATCTATTCCAGAGTCTGGGGAGTCTCTGGGTCAGGAACCTATCCCTCCAGCATGTTTTGTTTATTGTGATGACAAGGTTTGGATCCCTGGAGCGTGTGGCTCTGAGTGATTGGGATTTCTTTAAGTGTAGCATGTCCAACAGCTGTGGGTTTGACATGGCCTTGTATGTTAAGCAGAGATTGCCTCTGAGTACACAATATGCGACAGAGTATAGCTGGAGTTTTTTAAGGTGGTCAGCGTAGGGCATCTGCTTTAGGCCTGTGATTCTTTTAGTGAGGTATTTCTGCGGCCTTTCCAGTTGTTGCAGATGTCTTGAGAAGTACATACCAAACGGGGCATTGTACTCTATAATGGGTCTAATGAGGGATGAGTACAGTGAGACAATGACCTCCTTTTTTCTGGATGAAAATCCCTTAGTGATGAGGTGTGCCACATAGGAGTTCCTGATTGTTGTGGTGATGTGGTTATCGAAGGTGAGACCACTGTCCACCTGAGTCCCTAAGTCTCTTATCACACTTTCGGTGTTTAGTGTATTGCCACCTATATGGTAATTCACGGGTACATGTTTTTTCCCAAAGGGGATAACTGTACATTTCTTGGCATTGAGCTTGAACCTATGGCTCTGGTACCATGCATCTGTTTCTGTAAGGCCCTTTTGTAGAGTATCCACATCATTTGGGGATTCAATAATGGCTCCCGGTTTGCAGTCATCTGCGAACTTTGTTAGCCAGAGTCCCTTAGTGTTGGCCTGTACTTCAGAGAAGTAGATGCCAAACAAGAGTGGTCCCAGGACTGAACTCTGAGGTACTCCACTTGTCACTTGTCTGGAGCTGGATTTGGAGTCGGCTACTTTTACAGTGTGGGTTTTATCAGTAAGCAACCCATTGGGTGACTTAGGGATTAATGCCCAGCTTAGTAAGTTTATCTATGATTCCAGAGAGGGGGATGGTGTCAAAAGCCTTGGCAAGGTCTAGATAGGCTGTGTGGACCACCTTACCCCTGTCTATGGCTCTGGAGACTGATTCGAAGAAGTCAATCAGGTTCAGGAGACGAGATCGGGCCTTCACGAACCCAAACTGGGTGGGGTCCAGTGTTTGAAGGTTGCCAATGTCTTTGTTTATAAGTTCCATGATAATATGCTCAATGATCCTTGCAGATAAGGCTCGTCAGACTGATGGGACAGTAGTTTCCGGGATCCAAGGTGGATCCCCCCTTGTGGGGTGGGATAACTGTAGCTCTGCACCACTCAGTGGGCACGAAACCTGAGGTGAGGCTATGATTAAACATGACACTTGGGTGAGGTGCCAGTTCATATTGTAGTTCATGTAGTACACAGCCCGGGATGTCATCTGGTCCCATGGATGCTGTATTCTTAGCTTTGGAGAGTGCGTTTTTTACCTGTATGGCCATTATTACCAGAATTTGGCAATCTTCCGGTATTGAGATGGGCCATTTAGGGGGTGAGATGGGGGTGAAGTTGGCACTGAATCGATCTGCCAGGATATTGGCAATATCCTTGGGATCAGTATATTTAATGCCATTCTGTTTTAGCTCCGAGCAGATCTGAGCATTGCCATTTAGATTCTTGACATAGTTATAGAATGCCTTGTGGTTGTCTTTGGAATCTTTGGCAATTTTATTTTCGTAACTAGCTTTGGAGAATTTTATGAGGGATCTCAGTTTCTTACTGAGACTGGTAAGGGAGTTTTTTGCATCCTGGGATTTTCCTCTTTTCTCTAACAGTTTCTTCCTTTTGTTTTAAAGTTTGTTTATTGCAGGGGACCACCATATTGGCTTCCTTTTTTTGGATGAGAGCATCTTGGTTCTATTTCGGATGGCACTATTCATGCATGAGTGGATGTGCTCGTACAGTGCCTTAGTGTAGGATTCAGCAGTTGAACTTTCAGTTCCCGTCTGCATGGGTGTCATGAAGTTTGTCACTTCTGAAGTGAGTAGTATGAAGTTGGCTTTGGAGAAGTTTTTTATGGAGGTTTCCTTACTGGGGGGTGGGGGTGGGATGTGGATGTTAAGGGTGATTAGCTTATGGTCAGACCTGACTAACAAGGGGGTGACCATAGGTGTGGAGCATCAATTTCCCATGTTGGTAATGACAAGGTCTAGGATATTGGAGCCCCTGGTGGGACTATGGATTAGTTGATCCAGGGCGTTGGAGTTTATGAATTCCAAGAACTGTTGGGCAAAGGTGTTGGTACATGAGTAGTTTTCCCAGTTAATGGCAGGGTAGTTAAAATCACCCAGTATTAGGGTGTTTGGTTCTGTCTTAATATTTTCCAGTATGTTTAGAAAGGTGTAATGAGAATCTTGAGGTATGTTGGAGGATCTGTAGCAAGCTACAATTTGGATTGCAGTCTTACCTAGTGTTAGTTGCACCTGGAGAATTTCAGACGCATTGTGTTGGGCAACTAGCATGGTGGTGTGAATATCCTTGGTGAATATTGACACTCCTCCACCTTTAGTGTTTCGGTCCTGGTTTGGTGGCCGAAAAGTGTGGTAAGAGTTGTAGCCTGGTATTGCAGGGGTGCTCTCTGGAGCCTTGAACCAGGTCTCAGTTACTGCACAGATATCTATGTTCTCCATTTTTAGGAGTGCCTTGAGAGAGTGCATTTCGAGGTTTAGACTTCTAGCATTGAGTAGCATTACCTTCAGATTTTGCATGCTTGTACCTGTTACGATGGTGGTTTTGTCCTTTGAACTTTGCCTAAAAAAGGCACTATAGGGGTGGCAAGAGCCTTAGCCAGTAACCTGAATCCCAGGGGCGACAGGTGCAGACCATCCCTGGTAAAGCATCGTGGTCTGTCAGTCATGTCTTCCCAGGCAGACAGATACTAGATCCCCTTTGAATGACACCAGAGGCTTAGCCAATTGTTGAAGTCAATCATTTTGTCCTTGTATTGTGGTATCATTCTGGGTGAAGGCAGGATGCTACTCAGGGCTAGGGTCATACCTGCCTGGGCCACATGATCCGAGACTCTTCCATGTCTCTTTTCATGTAGTCCGGGGAGGTACGTCTCAAGTCATTCACTCCAACATGGACAATGACAGTCATATTTGCACTTGTTGTGGAGTGACTTGAGTGCATGCGTTATGTGGCGGATCCTGGCACCCGACAGGCAGCTGACTGTAATTTTCTCCTTGTTCAACCTGGTGAGTGGGACATCAGTATGCCGGACTATAGAGTCACCTATGACTAAAGTGTTGGGTACATTGTCTTGCCTTGGGGGCTGTTGCTGGGTGGCACACTGGTGTTGTGAACTATGTGACACTTTGGTTGTGATTGGTGTTTGTTTGCATTTCAGCTTCAGAGGTCCTTGTTTGTTGGCCAGGTTACAGTTAAGGGCCTCTGCATATGTGGATTTAGTGTTGCTATATGTGGGTGTTGGTGGTGTGGGTTTAGAAGGGCTATGTGTTGTTTGAGATGTAGTGTGGGTGTTAACCTTCTCCTCTTGACTGTCTAGCACAATCTTGGGTGGAGAGAGCTTTGCTTCTATTATGGCTATGTAAGTGCATCTCTCACAGGTTGTAGTGTTGGGTGGTAGGAGGAGAGGGTTGTCTGTGTACATGAGGCAATTGCTGCATTGCCCCAGTATGCCCAGACTCACCAGGTGGACAGGAGAAATCACCGGAAGCTGCCCCTTGGACATGCTTGGTTTGGTGCTTTTTTTTTTTTTTTTTTTGTAAAGTACAGGAGCTGTTTTCCCTTACCTTAGCAAGGTACTTTGCAATTATAGGCTGTTTAGTGCCTACTATTAATTTCTCCTTATTAACAAGGAGAGTTGAGTGCTTGTATCAGTTTAAGGCTTCCTAGTGCTTTCCAGCAGGTATTAGAGCAAGTGCTAGTCACAAGGATGCTTAAAGGTCACCAGGACCACTTTGCCATATTTACTGGGGCCTCTGACTGGTTAGGGCAAGAAAAACTGATGTAATGGCATTGGCTGCCTACCTTCCTTTATAGCACTAATGACCTGACGTCAGACAGCAAACAGCAGCAGCTGACGCAGAAAAATATTGACTCTGGTATTAGGGCAACCGAGGGCTACCACAGCAGGGATAACCCACAGGTGATGACTGCAACAGTGAATACACTCTTAACATCTACATTTATGGTAAGTGTACACAACTGTACTTTTCACACCCCTTATAGTCCCACTCTTTACTCTTCCCTGATATACCATCCCTTCAGAGTAGAGCAATAGTTAAAGTAGTCTTGGACCTTACAGAAGAAAGCCATTCAGCTCATTGCTACAAAAGGGTATCCTGTACTACTGCAGTTTCATTTTGTACTGTTGAAAACAAAGGACCTCAATCCCATTCTGGAGTTAAGAAGTTTGAAGAAGTTCATCTTCAAATGGTCTTTATGCAGTCTATCCTTCCATGTCTATCTTAAGGATACTAGATGTGTTGTTTCGGGAATCCAAGATGCATGCCTCCACATAAAGATATCTAAAGAGTCCAGGAGGTAGCTCCACTTTGGGAAAAGAGCCTGTCATTATCAATTCAGTACTGGTCACCTGGGGAGCATCTGTATGGGCAGATTATATGTAGTTGCAGTGATCCATAGTATGCAAATGGTAACGTTTTTTTCCTCTATCTAGATGACTGGCCCCTAGCTGCTCCTCCTTTTGACAAGCTAGTTTCCTCCTGTGAGTCTTTGTGCATTATGTTCAGTCTTTGGAAATTTCAGTGAATACCCCAGTCTCAGCTAGAGTCTTCTTAGCTGCTGGATGTCCTAGATTCCATTCAAGGTACAGTTTCCTGCATGGCTTTCTTTGACTGGTCTGTCAAACTGTTCAGCCAAACTTTGCCATAGCCCGTCTTTGTCTGAGCTCCTTGGTGGGTTAACATTGCCAATTCACGTGGTACACTCCACAGTTTTTGTGAGATTACTTCTGAGTGTGTGTACTGCAATCAAATGTCTTGAATCTAATGTCTCAATAGATAAATAGGCTAAATACTAGAGCTTTGGCCGGTTAAGATCTGCCTGCAATCAACTGGACGTATAAGCAAATTTAAGTACACTTTTAGCTGCACTTTTTTCATATAGTACTGCATTTTGTGTATTTTTGTTTTTTACTGAATAATAATTGAACTGAAAATTGTGGCTCTGTGTCTCTACAGAGATATTGTTAGAAGTGTAGCCATTGATAACAGTGGTGGTGGTGGTGTGTGTGGGGGGGGGGGGGTAGTTTCACTTTGATATCCTGTGTTTCAGCTGAGGGGCTGTCCTGTCTTATATAAGGAGTACATTTTGTTTTTTTTTTCTGCTAAATACTTGAGCTTTGGCTAGCTAAGATCTGCCTGCAGTCAACTGGATCTATAAGCGAATTTAAGTACACTTTTATCTGCACTTTTTTCATATAGTACTGCATTTTATGTATTTTTGTTTCTTACTGAATATTAATTGAACTGAAAATTGTGGCTCTCTGTTTCCACCCCCTCTCCCTGTTCTTGTTTTGGTGTTAATCTTGATGGCTTTGAAATTGCACGCCCCTCTTGAAAATTTGTATTTGGGTACTCCTTCTGGGCCCATCTCATTTGCTCACTCAACTGAGTGCAGTGAGGTCATATTCTGATTTCAGGCACTCCTACTGTGTACAAAGAAGCATCTGGGAAAGAAAAAAAAAATTCTAAGTTTGTTTCCTGCCTTTCCTGTAAGTACTCTAGTCCACATACAGATATGCTGTATCCAGGACTATTTGTAAGTTTCTGAGCCTCCAAATCTTTCTGTGTTGGAGAGAAGCCTTCTAGCTTAATTTTGTTTCTTAAAACTAGCCAGTTTTTTAGTTTTAGCACTCAAATATGTTTCTTTGAGCTCAGCACTTGTTCAGAACTCATTGTAAGCACTAAATAAGCTACAAATTACTACAACACTCAACTTTCCTTGTCTAGAGGAAAGCAGTTTTTAGTACTTAATAAATAAGCACCTATCCAGGCATGTCTAAGGGTCAGCTCCCGGTGATTTCTCCTGTCTACCTAATGAATCTGGGAATCTTGGGGCAATGCATCAATTGCCTCTTGTACACAGGCAACCCTCTCCTCCTACCACCCAACACTACATCCTGTGAGAGATGCACTTATATAGCCAAATTGGAAGCAAAGCTCTCTTCACCTAAGACTGGACTAGACAGTCAAGAGGAGAAGGTAAACACTTGCACTACACCACACTCTTCACGTAGTCCCTTAAAACCTGCACCACCAAAACACACACCTACATTAGCGGAGGCTCTCAATAAAATCCTTCCCAAGCAACAGGGACCTTCAAAGCAGAAACGCAAGCAAACTCCACCCCCCCCAACACAACCCAAATGACACATAGCCCACAACCTCAAGGTGCCTCTCAACCACAGCCCATAAGGCATAACAACATAACCAACACTCTAGTCATAGGTGACTCTATAGTCAAGCACACTGATGTTCCACTCACCAGGCTAAACAAGGAAAAAGTTACTGTCAGCTGCCTGTCGGGTGCCAGGATCCGCCACGTAACGCACACTCTCAGGTCACTCCACAACAAGTACAAATATGACTCTGTCATTGTCCATGTTGGTTAGAATGACCTGAGACATATCTCCCTGGACTACATGAAAAGAGACATGGAGGAGCTCACCGATCTTGTAGCCCAGGCAGGTATGACCCTAACTCTGAGTAGCAGCCTGCCATCACCCAGAATGATACCCACAGTACAGGGACAAAATGATTGACTTCAACAATTGGCTAAGCTTCTGGTGTCATTCTAAGGGGATCCAGTATTTGTCTGCCTGGGATGACATGATCGACAGACCACGATGCTTTACCAGAGATGGCCTGCACCTGTACCCCTTGGGATTCCGGATACTGGCTAAGGCTCTTGCCACCCCTATAGTGCCTTTTTAGGCAAGGTTCAAATGCCAAATTCACCACCGTAACAGGTACAAGCAAGCAAAATCTGAGGATAATGCTACTCATTGCTAGAAGTCTAAACCTCAAAATGCACTCACTCGAGGCACTCCTTGAAATGGAGAACATCGACATATGTGCAGTGACAGAGACCTGGTTCAAAGCTCCAGAGAGCACCCCTGCATTACCAGGCTATAATTCATACCACACCTTTTGGTTACCTAACCCAGACCGAAGCACTAAAGGTGGAGGCATGTCCATATTCATTAAGGATATCCACACCTCCAGGCTAGTTGCACAGCATAATGCATCCGAGATTATCCAAGTGCAACTAACTCTGGGCAAGGCTGCATTCCAAATTGTAGCTTGCTACAGACCCCCCGCCATGCCCCAGGATTTCCACTCCTCATTTCTTGATACACTGAAAAATATTAAGGTACAACCCAACACCCTAATAATGGGCAATTTCAACTACCCCGCCATTAACTGTGAAAACTACTTATGTACCAACTCTTTTGCTCAACGTTTTCTGGAATTCATAAATTCCAACGCCTTGGATCAACTTATTCACACCCCCACCAGGGGTAGCAATATCCTAGACCTGGTCATTACCAACATGGGTGACCGGTGTTCCACACCAGAGGTCAATTCCTCGTTGGTCAGATCCGACCACAAGTTAATCACCTTAGACATCCACACCCCCCCCCCCCAATTAGGGAAACCACCGTAAAAAACTTCTCCAAAGCCAACTTCACACTTCTTAAGACAGAAGTGGCAAACTTCATGACACCCATGCAGACAGACAGTAGAGGTACGACTGCTGAATCCTACACAAATGCACTTTATAAGCACTTACACGAGTGCATGGATCGTGCTATCCCTAACAGAACCAAGATGCTATCCTCCAAAAAAAAAAAAAAGGAAGCCAGTCTGGTGGTCCTCTGCCATAAACAAACTCTACAACAGAAGAAAGAAACTGTTGCAAAAAAGAGTAAAATCCCATGACTGGAGGAGCTCCCTGGTCAGCCTCAGTAAGAAGCTGAGATCCCTCATAAAATCCTCCAAAGCTAATTACGAAAACAAAATTGCCACTGACTCTAAAGACAACTACGAAGCATTCTATAGCTATGTCAAGAATCTCAATGGCAACACTCGGATCTGCTCTGAGTTACAGCATAATGGCACTAAATATACAGAACCAACTGATATTGCCAACATTCTGGCAGATAGGTTCAGTGCTAACTTTACCCCCCCTCTCACTCCCTAGAGGGCCCATCTCTATACCGGAAGAATGCAAAGTTCCCATAATCATGGCTGCACAGGTAAAAAAAAAACACTCTCTAAAGCCAAGAACACAGCATCCATGGTACCTGACAGTATCCCAGGCTACATTCTACACAAACTACAAAATGAACTGGCACCCCACCTAAGTACCATGTTCAGTCATAGCCTCACCTCATGCTTTGTGCCTGCTGAATGGCGCACCGTGACTGTTATCCCACTCCACAAAGGGGGAGCCACGATGGACCCCGGGACCTACCGCCCCATTAGCCTGACTAGCTTGGTCTGCAAGGCCATGGAACGTATCATCATGGAACTCATAAACAAAGACATTGGTAATCTCCAAATTCTGGATCCCACCCAGTTCGGGTTTGTAATTATGTCTCCTAAACCTGATAGACTTCTTTGAAGCAGTCACCAAAGCCATGAATGAGGGTAAGGTGGTTCACACAGCCTATCTAGATATCGCCAAGGCTTTCGACACCATCCCCCACTCTGGAATTATACATAAACTCACTAAACTAGGTATAAATCCCTATGTCACAAGATGGGCTGCCAACTGGCTCACAGACAGAACCCACACTGTGAAAGTAGCATACTCCAAATCCAACTTCAGACCAGTGACAAGTGGAGTACCACAGGGTTCAGTCCTGGGTCCTCTCCTGTTTGGTATCTCCTTCTCTGAAGTACAGGCTAACACAGAAGGTCTTTGGCTAATGAAGTTTCCAGATGACTGCAAACTGGGAGTCATAATCAAAACTCATAACGATGTGGACATCCTACAAAAGGGCCTCACTGAGACAGATGCCTGGTGTCAAAGCCATAGCCTGAAGCCCAATGCCAAAAAGTGCATTGTCATCCCCTTTGATAAAAACTCTCTACCCATGAACTACCACATAGGTGGTAGTCTACTTAACACTGAATGTGTGATAGTAGACCTTGGGACACAGGTGGGCATTAGTCTCTCCTTTGATAATCACATTGCCACAGTAGTCAGGAAATCCTTCTACATGGCACACCTCATCACAAAAGGTTTCTGATCTAGAAAAAAAGAGGTCATTGTTCCCCTCTACTCATCACTCATTAGACCCATTATAGAGTACAGCACCCCTTTTGGTATGTACCTCACAAGGCATCTACAACAACTGGAGGGGCCACAGAAATACCTCACAAAGAGGATTACTGGCCTCAAACAGATGCCCTACACAGACTGACTCAAAAAACTCCAGCTTTACTCCATTGCATATCGCCTCCTCAGAGGCAATCTCTGCCTAACATACAAAGCTATGTCAAACCCAGAGCTGTTGGACATGCACCACTTAAAGAAATCCCAATCCCTCCGAACTACACGCTCTAGGGACCTAAACCTTGTCCCCACAATAAACAGAACATGCTGGAGGGATAGATTCTTGTCCCAGAGACTTCCCATACTCTGGAACAAACTACCTGTCTATGTCAAACAGAGCTCCTCATTAGCACTCTTCAAGAAAAATCTTGATGATTGGATAGGAAATAGGAAATTCACATCGTGGATTACTTCTGTGGCACTGCTCGACAGGGGCACAGGAAAATAATTTTCTTGGTTGGCGAAAGCCAGGGTACCTTTTTGGCTAGGCTTATATAGGCCCTAGGGCCAATAGCCTAGTACCTACCTATGAACCTATAAACCTATAAAGATATCCAAAGCCTAAAATGCTTATCTGAAACTGTGGTAAGTGCCTGCCATATCTGACTCCAAATAACCGATTTTAAATCCCTGTAGCACCAATAACATATCTTCCTTTGGTGGGCAGGGGACATCGTCATGAGCAGATTGTCCAGTGTGTGTGGTCATACTGATGCCAGATTGCACATAAATACTCTGGAGATAAGGACAGTCCTCACACTCCAAGCCTTCTGGGACTTCCTATCCCTGGATGCAGTAGCCACCCATGCAAGCAACATGTCAGTGGTCTGGTATGTCAACAAGCAAGGGGAGACCCACTCATGTCCATTCTATCAAGAAGCAGTAAGAGTTGTTTGGAAATGGACTGTGTCAGCTGTCTACTTTCTAATTGTGATCCAGATTCCAGGGGAAGTCATCTCATTAGCAAATATGCTAATTTGTCTTCTAATGCACTTTGAATAGTTCCTCAACCCTGAATGACAGCTGTTTGACCCCCCCCCCCCCCCCCGGATACCACTACACTTTTCCTCAATTCCTTCTAATGGCAACATTCACACAGAAAGCCAATTGGCACAAATCACAAGTCATTCTTATAGTCTCATTTTGGCATTGGCATATTTGGTTACCCTTGCTCATGCCTCACTTCTTTGAAAATCCTCTCTTCCTTCAGCCCTTCAGGACCCTGTTTTTTTATGGATTCAGCAAGGCTCATCTGAATCTCTGCTTACTATGTCTAACCATATGGTTTCTCCAGTTCCATTAATCGAGAGAAGATCCTGCCTGTCCTTTGGTGCAGTACAGATTCTCACACCTGTGTAATATTCCAGTACCAGCAAAAGAGCAAATGAACATGAGTTCTCATTCTGAGCTGCATCTATGAGACTGGGTCCATTTACTGCTGCTCTTCCCTCAGATTTTGGAAAAGTCTCAACTGTTGTACTGTAAAAGTACATTTAGTTGCTATTCCCAGTTTTCATC
The DNA here is from genome assembly GCF_019279795.1 of Protopterus annectens. NCBI lineage: Eukaryota > Metazoa > Chordata > Ceratodontiformes > Protopteridae > Protopterus > Protopterus annectens. Next base: position 1,182,418,770 of record NC_056744.1, read on the forward strand.
AGGGCTTGGTCTCTGTGTCCTTATCACCTTTCAAAGTATGTAAGGCCTATTTAAAGGGTACCCTTTGTCTTGGACCTCTTCACAAGGATCATCTTCCAGTATGGGATTTGCATTTTGTGTTTGAGTCACATACACACACACATACACGCTCATGCTCATACGCACTCACGCTCATGCTCACACACACTCACACACAGACACACCTTTATGAACAATCTTCTGAGGAGATGGAAAATCCATTTTCTTAATGGTTTTCCTTCTTCTGGAAAACATTGAGCTGCATGCCTTAGCTAGGTAGCTGCTGAGTATAACTTGACTCAGTCAATACATCTGTCAGAGTTCCTACCCAATTATCCTAACAGAGGAGAGTGTTTGTTGCATTGTACAGATGGTCAAAGACAACTCAGTCTCTATGTAGACAGAGCCAAAGCTTTTACAAAAGACCGGTAGTAGTTCATGTTCTTTTCTAAAAAGAAATGTTGTCATACAGTATTTAAAGTAACCCTAGCTAATTGGTTAATGCTTTGCATTACATATTCATATGAAAAATACAATAAACCATTACCCAGTGACCTAGGGTTCTTTTCCCCAACCACCGGCTACAGGTTGGGCCTTTTTCTGGAATGCAGCATTGCGTGATGGTTTTGCATTTGTTACTTCGTCTTCAATGAATACCTTCTCAAGGCAGTACAAGTTAGGATATATACAGGGCTAAGTCTTTCTTTAGGACCGCACTCAACAGTGGTATATTCCCATGAGGGTACTCACCCAGAAGGATGAACTTGGGGCTCTGTCTGTCCTGCTGTTAATGAGGATAGACAATCTTAATCTGATATGAAAGTTATGTACTTAGCCAAATGCAGAGCTACATGAATATGGCTGTCCTCATTAACATACCCACTTACTCTTCCCATTTCTCATTCCAATTTGTTCTAAAGTTGTGTGATTATATGTGTCAGCTTTGTGCAGCGTGCAGGAGTCTGGAAAGGAAAGTTCCCATACTGTGCATTATGGGTAAATGGGGAGAGTTTAATAGTCTGAGAAAGATTTTTCTATGTAGAGCTGTATAATTCTTGATAGCATTAGTCCTGCAACTAACAAGGAGGAGTTTGCTTATCCAGGGCTATTATCATGGCAAGTGCATATGTTTTGTTTATTACGTCTTTATGTACTTAAGAGTTTACTACCTGATTCAAAACTAATATCTAAATGGCTGGAACATTTTTTTTTTTTTTTCAATTATGACAATACTGCAAGTGGCTGGCAAAGTGCCACTGTGTTTAGTGATTCTGTCTCATAGCATTTGGTTCTGCAGTTAGCTCCTCTGATATGATGTATCCTGTGTGGAGTCTGCTTGTCCTTGTGTCTGTGTGGATTTTCACTGGGTGCTCCATTTTCATCCCACATCCTAAAGACATTTGAAGGATCACCATTATTTTTAAATAAATCACGTGTGTGTGTGTGTGTGTGTGTGTGTGTGTGTGTGTGTGTGTGTGTGTGTGTGTGTGTGTGTGTGTGTGTGTGTGTGAGACATTCTCACTAGAGAAAGAGGAAGAGAGAGAAGCAAAAGTCTGGCATCCAGTCCAGCATTTGTCTCTCTGCCATATGCAATTTGAGTACTGGGAGTAGGCGGTGACTTGAGTTAGATAAATTGACATGCTGTAGGTGGATTGGACACTCTAAATTGTCCCTAGGCATGAGTGCATGTGTGTGCCTTCTGTGGAAGGTTGGGCACCGGGCTGGCAACTCGGCACCGTAAAAAATCCACTGCCAGTCAGGAGCGGACAGGTGATCCGCTGTGGCGACCCCTAACTGGGAAAAGCCAAAAGAAGAAGAAGGGTAATTGGAGAATGAATAAATGAAATAATGGCAAGACATTTGAGGGGGGTCAACTCCACAAGACAGCAGTCATCACTTAACCATTCCTTAGAAGTGTTGCTGCACAGAATGAGTCTAAAGTTGCACCTTGGCCAGGAATTCATAAGCTAGGTTAACAAAAAAAAAAAAAAAACTGACAAAGCAGAACTAGATTTGCTAGGCTTGTTCTGTGTGAACTCCTGCAATATTCTTCCATCATCCCAGGATTGCAAGGAATGCTGATTTAGGTACTTACCATTGTTTTCAAACGCTGTACTTCTTAAAGTAAGTTATAACGGTAAAGAGAGGTGCTTACATCTGTAATAAAAGTCTGATGTAGTGACAGTCACTGAACCCATCCTCTTGTATAGGCTGAGCAAGCCTACAGATTTGTACACAGTTTTAGCAATTGCATTTCTTAATGAAAACTTTCTCTTACACATTATATAAGTGCCTGTCAATTCACACTGATCTCTTTCTGTGAGGACCTAACAGACCCCCTACATATATGTTTTTAGTTGATCTCAAGCTGACAGTAGCTTCTTAGGATGCAAGGTAGACAACAACTGCTTGGATCCATAAGACCTGTGGAGACTTCTGTAGTGATCCCCTAGCACTTCTGGGAAATTTCAGACTTACTAATGGCTTTCAAAGGGGAAAGAAATACACCGATTTTGACTTATTAGTTATTGTACATATGTATATGTATACACACACACACACGCACACACACACACACACACACACACACACACACACACACACACACACACACACACACACACACACACACACACACACACACACACACACACACACACACACTGTTTATTAAATGGGAGTCTATTATTTCTCTCTCTGTCTCTCTCTGTCCTGGCACATCAGGGACATTTGGGACAAACAAAGCACTTCCAAAGGGGATGGGTAAAGCACTGAATTTTGACTTGGTGCAAAAAATGTTTTCTCGATCCTTCTCTCTCTCTCTGTCTGTCATCTCTGCTGTTAGTTGAATGTCTCTGTCAACAGTACTTTCTTGACCATGGATTTTGTATTCATATGTATAGTTAGGGTAGGATAAAACTCACAAGACGTGGACTTGGCCTGTCAGAAAATTACAGTTTATTATTAATGTTAAAATGTTTTAGGAGTGCTAAAACCTAGTGATAAGGTTGGTTTAGGACGCATTCACATTTTAATACATTTTTCCCTAAAATAGTGATGTGTTCATTGCCATTACATGAGTGTCCCTTTATTTTTTTTTTCCATTTGCCTAATGCCTGCAGCAGTTCTGTGTTTGACCGAAGTACTTCATGTTTCAGAAAAGCATTGGAGGGATGTCTTTCATAACTGTATTGCTCCATCTAGTGGTTAAAGTTGGCTTTCATTTTAGTACATTTCTGAATGCTGGTACAGAAATAAATGCGGATACTGCTTTTAGTCAAGACACAAGACCGATAAATATGTTTGTCCCAACAGATATTTCATATGGTTATGATGCCGTCTGCCCTTCTGTGTTTATCAAAAGAAAACTGGATGTGCTCTTCCAGTCACTGAGATGCTTACATACACTTAAATTCATGAAGTCCAGAGCATACTTACTGTTCAAGTAACCAGGTAGTATAAGTTCCAGACCTTTCTATTCAGTTTCATATCTGTCCCAGTGGTTCTGAAATGTATGTTTATAGAGCCCAGATCTTTCTCTGTACAGACTACTGGCTCATTGCTGTGCTATCCGCTCAGGCATGTGTGACATCTGAGGAGTCTCTCCTCAAAATGTTGCATTTCCATAGTGTGTCAGTGATTTTTATGAAATCCTTGTTGCTACAGTTTCAAATGCTGACCTTCATATGCTGCCAGCTAAAGTTGACCATCTGCCATGCACATTCTAACTCTGGAAAGAATAATTGCCTTTTGGGATGCTGTATCCAAGAATGTACAGACTCAATATGTCCTGCCCAGCTTTGATTGAAAATGCTAGGACGTAAAG
>NC_056744.1:1182430113-1182577613 GCF_019279795.1 Protopterus annectens
TATTTGTAAGTTAATATCCTATTAAGAGCCATGTTCAAGTCTCCATGAAAGAGACTGTTTTCAGAAGGTGCTCCTTTTCAAGTTTCAGGAAGGTTGGATGGTAAGTTTCAAAGCCATTGGAAACTGCTGCTTGTTGTTTCTCATGTCTTGAGGATTTGTCTTTGGACTTTGAATGGAGTAAGGCATTTGAACAGCTAGGGAGTGATGCTGGTGACAGAAGCTAGTTGATGCCTCAGTTTATCTTTTGTCTTAATCCTCATATGGGCTGTGCCCCCCAGAAAGTCTTTGTTTGCCAATATTATTCTTTGAACTCTGAAATGTAAAAACGTTGACCAGCTACTACAGAACTGCTGTCATACTATTGTGAATAGTTGGCTGCTGTCTAGGAATCATATTGGGTTTTGGAGCTTTGCACCTACACTCAGACGCAGGAACCAAAGTGCACCCTCTTTTAGGGCCATTGGATCCCCCTTCCCACTTTGTAATGACTGTCTGTGAATATGGGGTGGTGTTGAATGGATTGTTTGTTTCTCCTTACCCTTTGGTTTGTGATATTTCACCTTACATACTTTAAAACGTCTAAATCCTGATTTTGCTAAAACATACTGAAACTGTTGAAGTTTCAGAATGATTTTACTGAATAAACTGAATTCCTGCAACTTTCTTGTTTTTTGTAATGTTACTGAAATGGTAACATTATTTGGTTTGACTGAAAGGGGATTTTGCACTAATATTGTAGGTTCACCTATCGGTACCTTCTTGTGCTGCATTAATGTTCATGTGGTAGGGGTCTGTAGATTGCTTGTTGAAATATGATGCCAAGGTACTAAAGTAATGACTATGAAATGGTCACTTACAGTAATTGAGTAAATTGTAATAGCAAAGTTTGATGTGTTGTTAACCTTAGTTTTCAGTTTAACTTCTAGAAGTGAAAATATACTTACAATTTGAGGGAGATTGTCCTGTAGTTAGTGGCAAGTATTGATTAGGAGGCAGAGTGGTGGGTCTGCTGTGAAGTGATATACCTAGAGCTGGGTCAAGGACAGACAGGCAAACAGAATGCTTTCTGTTATATGAACCAACAAAAATATTGTTTTAAAATTGACACTGGAGAGAGGGAATGGAAATTCGACTACTTATTGTAATATAGAATAATTAGAGAACTTTGAAGAACATAATGAGTGGCAGGGTCCAAAGTTTTCCACAAACTGGAAATCTGTAATATTTGTTGTGAAAATAATAGCTGTTCTTCATGTTTCACTGTTGCAGTCATCACATTTGGGTTATCCCTGCTAGGGTAGCCCTCGGCTGACACGAATACCAGTTACTTAGTATTTCTCCATCGGTTGCTGTTGCTTGAGGAGTGTCGTCAGGTTGTCAGTATAAAGTAAGGAAGCAGACGCCATTACATCAGTCTTCTTGCTGTGGAGCCTGAAGCAGAAGCAGTTTGCACGAGTGCCGGTCGGCCGCTACATGAGTTTTCATCTACTGAATTGAAGCTGAAGTCTTCTAAAGCCAAGTACCCTGTGGGGGATCCTTTTTTCTTGCACTAACCGATGTCAGAAAAAGTTAACAATTGTCTCGCCTGTGGAAATCAAATACTACACCAAGACTTCCACTCTTACTGCGTCACTTGTTTAGGCCCAGACCACGACGTCCCTCATTGTCGCTTCTGTGCTTTGTTCAGTGCCAGAACTATCCATTGTTGGGCCCTTATTCTAGCCAGATATTTTCGCTTACAGTCCTCGAATTCCGATATGGCTTCAGTAAGCCATCTGACAGCAGATCTTCAGAAAAAATGTAAAGATAAAGACAGAGACAGACCACACAGGTCTATACCTACCGACAATGCTTCTGTTAAGCTAGTCGTCAGTTCTCCGGTCCTCAGTGAAGAGCTTTTGTAGCCTCTGATTCCCGCTTCTGTTGATTCGCAGGCTGCTACCGAGACCATTTCGGAGTCCGGTATGCCGCAAAACTCTTCTTCGACTAAGGATCCTGCGGTCTTCTCAACCTTGGATGGGTCTGGAGCCACTGAACAGGCACCGGCTTCCGAGGAAGTCCTTCACACTACCTAATCTTGACACAAATCGACTTCTCCTTTTGTGACTACCATTCTTTCTAAAACTACCTTCACTTACCCCTAGGAGGAAAACTCTCCTTTCACTCAAGCACCTGGGCCACCATTACCAAGGACCACTAAGTTCTGAACATTTTGTCTCAGGGATACAAATTTTCCTTCCACACACTTCCAATCCCAAAAGGGTTCTCAGATCTACCACCAAATCAGTGGGCAGAGGCTCAAAAGCAAATCTTTTCCCTGCTCTCTATGAGGGCAGTAAAGCACGTTCCTGCAGAACAGATAGGCCAAGGTTTCTACTCCAGACTTTTTCTGATGCCCAGAAAACACGGCACCTGGCACCCCATCCTCTATCTATCCATTCTAAACGCCTTCCCGGTGATCCCAAAATTCAAAATGCTCACCCTCCAGCAGATGCTACCCATGCTGTCCAAGGACGCTTGGCTAGCCACCCTAGATCTAAAAAGAAGCCTACTTCCACATACAGGGAATCATGCAGGAAATATCTCCACTTCAGGGCAGGATCTCAACACTTTCAGTTCTCTGCACTTCCCTTTGGCTTATCTACTGCTCCCAGAGTTTTCACCAAATGTCTGGCTCCAACCATTGCCTTTTACAGACAAAGAAATATTCAGGTTTACCCATACTTAGACCACTGTCTTATTCAGGCAGACAGCCAGGAGAAGCTGCTCAAGCACCTGGCCTTTGCAAAGACCCTACTAACCTCCCTAGGGTACACAATCAATGAAAAGAAATCCAAATAGTTGCCCACCCAAAGGATCATCTTCCTGGGGAGCAAGTCTGGACACAGCTTCCCAGATGGCATACCTTACTCCAGAGAAACAAATTTTCCTGACAGCCTCCTTCTCTCAACTAGCCACCAGGCCCCAGCTAACTGCAAGGAAGAGCCTGCAAGCTCTGGGGTTCATGACATCTTGCATACTACTCATTCCATATGCCAGACTGCATGTGAAGAAACTTCAGTGGTATCTAAAGAGCCTTTGGTGTCAACACTGTCAAGACATGGAAACTCTTCTACCTATAATTCCTTGCCTCAGAAAAGATTTTCTTTGGTGGGCAGCAGCATGCTCTCACAACAAGAGAATGTCTTTTTCCCCACCCCCTCATCGGCCAGATCCTCACCACAGATGCATCCAACTACGCTTGTGGTGCAGACCTGGAGAGCAGGTGCATTCGCGGCCAGTGGAGCTGACAACAAATCCCTCTGCACATCAGTCAAAAAGATGATGGCTGTGCAGCAAGCCTTGATAGTTTCCAAGCCCCTTCTCTCTCCAGGGGTTCTCCTTATCAAAATGGACAACACCACTATGATGTGGTACATCAACAAGCAGGGAGGGACTCACTCCTACCCTCTATGCAGGCTGGCCATGACCCTTTGGCACACAGCCTCTGCCATGCAACTACACCTGTTAGCACAATTCCTGACAGGCTCTCTCAACTCTCTGGCAGACCATTTAAGCAGAAATCTTCTGGACCCACATGAGTGTCAACTCAACAGAAGTACCTTCACCCTAATAACTCAGAAATGAGGAACCCCGAAGGTTGACCTCTTTGCCTCCCACACCAACCATCAGCTCAGCAAATTCTTACCAGGGAGCATTACTGTGCATGGCTTGGAAAGTGGATGCCCTTTCCTTCCCCTGGGTCAATCTATCGTTCTATGCCTTTCCTCCCCTACCTCTCATCCCCAGGGTACTGCTCAAAATAAAGGAGGAAAAACCAAGGACAACTCCTATAGCTCCAGACTGGCCTTGCCAGCACTGGTACCCCTTGTTGCGCAGCCTGTTCTCACTACCCCCATGGCATCTTCCTCAGATTCCAAACCTCCTGACCCAGAGGGAAGGGGAGTTCTTGCATCCCCAATTACAGACACTCAGTTTGGCGGCTTGGCTTATTCCCTAACCCTGAACCAATCTGCCATCCTCAGTAAAAAGGTTCTAGATGTTATCTGTGAGGCCAGACGCCCTAGCACCAGAAAGTCTTATGCTGATAAATGGAAAAGGTACTACACTTGGATCCAGGCTAAGGGAGCCAATGCAGCACAGCCCTCCCTCCCTCTCATCATGGATTACTTAGCTGACGTACTACACAGTGGCCTCTCTTTCTCCTCTATAAAAATTCATGCCTGTGCTATTTCTGCTCATTTTCCCACTGAGCAGCCCCTTTTCTCACACCCATTGATCAAACAGTTCCTAAGAGGGGCTAGCAACTTGAGGACACCCAGAAGGGCACCTACACCAGCTTGGGACCTTAACTTTGTATTGGAAAAGCTCACCCTGCCCCCTTTCGAACCAGCTTCTTCTGCAGAGCTAAAATTTCTCTCCTGGAAGACAACATTCCTTCTGGCCATCACTTCAGCCAGAAGAGTCTGAGCTGCAAGCACTCATGGCTGTGGAGCCCTTCATCATCTTTCATGCAGACAGGGTGTCCCTCAGAACTAACCCATCCTTCATGCCCCAAGGTGGTGTCCAGTGTGGCTCTCAACCAATCCATTCATTTGCCCACCTTTTTTCCTAACCCCCAGAACAAGGTGGAAAGGATTCTTCACTCTCTAGATGTGCACAGACATCTCAGATTTTATCTAGACAAGACTAAATCCTTCAGAAAGTCTGATGAATTGCTGGTTAGCTTTGCTACAGGGGCAGAAGGCAAAGCCGTCTCCAAACAGACCATTTTCAAATGGATAGCACACTGCATCCATCTCTGCTACAAACAGCATGGAAAGCCTCCCCCCAAGGGGGTCAGGACACTCTCCACCAGAGCAACTCCCACCTCTGCAGCTTTCCTCAGAGGAGTCCCCACCAGAGACATCCTGGAGGCTGCCACCTGGACATCTGTTCACACTTTTACCAAGCATTACCACCTGCCTCTCTTCTCCAAATCCAGGGCAGGATTTGCCTCTGCAGTCTTCCAGGGTATCCTAGCCAGTCCCTAGTTTCATTGACTGCCTCCACCCTTTTCCTCAGCTTTGGGAATCAACCCAAGTGTGATGACTGCAACAGTGAAACACAAAGAACATAGTACAGTTGTGTACACTTACTATAAATGTAGATGTTGGAGTGTATTCACTGCTGCAGTCCTGGTTCCCCTCTCCATCCCCCTTTCTTCTCTTTCTCCTTTTATTACTATTCTGACTTGTTTTCCTTTCCTTTCAAGGGACTTACTGGTATTTGTTTTCCACTGGGTGGAGCTTCCTACAACAGACCCTGGCCTCCTACTTGGGGGCTCCTGACAGGTTAGGGCAAGAAAAACTGATGTAATGGTGTCGGCTGCCTTACTTTATAATACTGATGACCTGACATCAGTCCTCAAACGATAGTAACCAATGCAGAAATTCTAAGTCTCTGGTATTCGGGCCGGCCGAGGGCTACCCTGGCAGGGATAACCCAAATGTGATGACTACAACAGTGAATACAGTCGAACATCTACATTTATGGTAAGTGTACACAACTGTACTTTCATAAAATCATAAGCAGACATGGCAAGGGTAGAACTTTGATCAGTAGCTGTTGTATCTTTCTACTGTATTACAGATTTGTAGGTATTTCACACACTGTGTTGATTTATAGTATCATAGCATGTTCTTTATTTACCGTAAACATCATTTAGGCACAATAGTGTATATCTTATATGCATTATATTTGTTTTGTCATTGGTGAAATATGAGGCTTCTTGGCTCCAGCAAATTTGAATCTATGAATTAATGAGTGAATAAATACAGTTTTGTAATTTCCACTTGTCTTCCTTTGCAGGAAAGCAGCTTCTTCCCTTCTCAAACAGCAATCCTATTGGAGTAAGCCAGTCAGTATGGCAGGCACCAGGAGAGGCATCAAATTTAGTGCGCATGAGAAATCACAACTTGGGACAGTCTGCCCCCTCACTTACTGCTGGCCTGGTGAGTCTTAAGGGCAGTGTTTAATGTTCACGTGACACTGTAAAACGGACTGTTTTTAGTGTGTTCTAACCCAATAACTACAGGGCAAAGAAAAATGACATGTCAGACTTCCTGGTCTAAACGACTTTCATAAGGATTCTTTGCTTTTTATGGTCACCTGAAGTATTTTCAGTTTTGGCATTTGTGTTGTTTGACTGTGCCTACTTACCAGCTGCTTGAGGATCAGGAAAGCAGGAAGCCATTGTTGCTTGGCTGTGGTTATTCTTCTTGCTTATGACAGGGACAATTTGAAGTGTTTTGTCTTGGCCCTTTGAGGGATTCTTAAACTGTTTGTAGCAGACGTGTGCAAACTACTGAAACTAGACTTGCAAGAAATATTATCTCAAGCCATGTAAAGAGGTGAGCACTGGTTTCTAGCATTTTTTGCAAGTATAAAATGAATTTGTATTTGTACTTTATACCAGAATACCTCACAGTATGACATTGTCCTGTTCAATTCTCAGCTAGAGCGTCTTCTGTGTGGAGACATGCATGAATGGGCGTACCTTCGTTGAAGGTTGTGCGTCAGAGCTGGCAACTCGTTACATAAAAAACTACTGCCAATCATTAGCGGACCGGAGTTCCGCTGTGGCGACCCCTAACCGGGAAAAGCCGAAAGACACAACAACTTAACACCAGAATAAGATGCAAAATACAGTTACGTCTTCAAGTGTAGACTAATTCATTCACGCATCTTTTTCTTTGAATATCTAGTACAAAATGTGTTACTACTACTGCTCAACAGTAACTGTCCTGTTTTTTTGGGGATGAGTCCCGGTGTTTTCTTTTGTTATATGTTTATGTGGTCCATAATCTGCACAGTCCAACATTCGTATCACGCTGGTGTAAAGTACAAATACAAATTCATTTTATACTCGCAGAAAATGCTAGAAACTTGTGCCCACCTCTTTGCATGGCTTGTGAGAGTAGTTTTTGCAGCAGTCTAGTTTCAGTAGTTTGCACATGTCTGTAGCTTCCAGCATACCCTGCTGAACTATGAAATGAGTGTTGGTCAAGTGTTTGCCATTTTGTTAACTAAAGTGTATGACTACAGCTTAGCAAAATTAAACTTGTTTACCTTTTGAGTACCTTTTATCAGTTTCAGCAACAAGGACACCAATTTGTAAATACTGAATTCTGGTATACACTGGAACTTTGGGAGAGAACTACTGTTTAAAGGTGTGTGTACAGAAATGATTGTGGGGGAAGCAAGATGGTAGCTCAGAAGAGGCAGCAAACCATTGAGACTGATCGTTCTTGCTTTAGAGGAAAAACTGATCGTGAGGAGGCAGCATACAGCATTTTGCTCTTGATTTATAAAGATGATTGCACTGCTTTCACATGCACTGTCAGAAGCATTAACAAACAGTTGGAAGGGATTTGCCTGAGTCCAGTTGAAACATTCGTGCTTTGCAGTTTGATTGTAAGAAAACCGATTGCCCCATACATATGCTTGTGGTTTTATGTACATACATATACATACAAATACATACATAATCATAAGCAGTAATGCCCTCAAAGATGATCATAGTAAGTAAGTAAAGGACCACCCAGTGGCATTAATCTTCTATTATGCACACCCTGGGGGGCATTATTAATCTTAGAAAAATGCCAGTGTGTTTGTTAAATTTTTAGTAGAGAAATATGTGCGTGTTGATTACAATGCTGTTTGTGTCTGTGTCAGTAAAGGTAATTGTGTGCATGTCTGTCAGTGCCTGTGCACATGTAAGTCTATGCATGTTTCTGTCTCCGAGTCTGTGTATTAAAGTAATTCTAGAAAGGATAATTCTTGAAAGTAACAACTGTTATTTCCAGTAGTTATCTGACTAGAATGCTCCCCATTTGCATTTTGTAGCAGGGGAGTGGTAACACACATAAGAACACACACACATGGATTTTATTTGCAAATCACCACCTGTCTTTTTTTTTTTTTAGAATTTAATTAGCTATAGTTTAGCGGCTGTTTCAAACAATGGCTTTTGGCAGCTGTCAAAATAGCTGCCTGAATGGAGCTGTCTTGTTCTGTTTGTTTTTTTATTTGTCAGAATGCCATCACACCACTTGGGTAATAAACACTGTGAAATATATATTTTGTACTTATCTGACTGAAGCTGTGACACCAGGCTTGGGGGGAGGGGTCTGGTTGTTATTGTCACTTTCTGCAGTGAATTTTGTAGCAATGGGACAGTATCATTACACACACACACGTCTCACTTATGTGTTCTTTGGCAATGCTTCAACTGTTTGCGTCTCTTTTAACTTTAAAAAGATGCAGTTTGACAGCTATTTTGACAGCTTCATAAAGACCTGTCAAATCAAGCCATGTGGTAGGTATGAAAAGAGAAGTGTGGAACTATGAACTTTGGCAGTTCAAGCTGCCATTTACTGACAGCTTGATAGATGTGGTAAGGAGCTTCACAGTGGTCTTGTTTAAGTAGTGTAAATGTTGACTGTAAAAACTTGAGCCCATTTCACTGAGTCATAAACAATGAATCTGTGAACTAGGCTTTATTGTGGGCCCTGCATGGGGGGAGGGGGGGGCATGCATGCAGTAGTTTTTCAGCAGTGTTTATTGTTGACTTAGGTTGGCTTCATTTTAATTTTTTTCAGTCAGTCCTGATGTGACTAATTGATGCTTGACATTTTGCTGTAAACCCGTATGGGTATGTGTGGATGTGTGTATATGCGCATATGTTTGTGTTATATACATACTGAGTGGAAGAGAAGCTCACACATCTTATATTCATTTAACAAAAATTAAATCTTGATCTGAAAGGGCAGCCTTCTGTCCAAAACATGCGGTCCATTACACATTATGGAGTTAATTCTTTGTTCCCCTGGAAGCTATATTTTAATTAAGTTGCTTGCTGTTATAAAAGTGTTAAAGTTGAGAATTTTTTTTAATTGACACTGAATGGGTACTTCTGTTGTTGTTAAAATGTTGAGTAAGTATCTGACAGCGTTAGGGTTTAAAGTCAATATGTAAACTAGACTGTGTATGGTGCAAGGCAAAAAAACAAACGTGCTTCCTACTTAGATTGAATGATAGTAAATGATCAACCATCTGATGGCTTTAGAAGCTAAAGGCAGTACTTACTCCTGTCAGCTGGGGACAGAAATTGCTGAAGGAATCAGCATGATTAGGACATACGTGCCAGACCAGGGCACTAAGTGTTTCATGTTCTTCAGACGGTGACCTGAGCTTGACTGATGTTGTCGTTCATAGTCTGCTGTGATTGATTTGCATAGGTCGGCACATGGGAACTAGCAGCATCCTTGATCGGTGCTGATGAATCATAAAGTCTCTAGATCTGTACACAGATGCTGCAGGCTTTTCCTAATTGTGTTGGTGAGAAACTGAAGCACTGTTTTATAATTGCATAATTACTGTTCTATATATCAAATAAGCACTGCATTTCCTTTGAATTTGTTTTTTTTTTTTTTAGAACTGGTGAAGATTGTGGAAACCAACAAAATTAGACTGCTCTTCTGATTATTTGTTTTTTGGATTGTTGGAGAGTCATTAAAATTTTCTTTTATCTGGTAACCCATTAGATGTTTTACACAATCAGAAAATAGTGGTGCCGTTACCACTGTTAGTTAGATCAATGTTTATCATCAAACCTTTAGTACTGCCTTCAGTCTGGATGGATAATAGTTGTGCATTCATCATTTGTAGTGTTGATGTATGTATAACAGGGAAGGAGATGATCAAAATTAAGTCAGATGGACTACATAACAGCCATTTTGTGTGTCCCTGTAACTATCGTTTAATTATATCACACATGAAAGAACGTTCACACTTGTGTCAGATTGATGCATATTGTAAATGAAAAGGCCAGCCTTTAGAGACAGAGTTATTTTTTTTATTTGTTGATATGCAGACAGAATTCTACCAATTCAGCAACGTAGTTTAACATGGAAGTATTGATCAAAACGTATTAGGCGCTACTTCGCTCCTCCTATGTAATACACAGATGTAGACCAGTACATGTCCGATACCCAGACCATGTCATTAAATTTAACAAAACAGTTCAGAAGAATCTCTAGTATAAGAAGGTGATAGAAACACTTTCTTAAAAAGATATTTATTAACACATATTATATTCTCCTGCAAGCCCCTTTCAGCTGTCGCCGTCTGCCTACCCGGGGATGAAAAAAATTTTGTGTATCTTTGGTAAAGAATAGAACCTAGATAGCATACTTATTTTTAGAATAATCTTTCTTTGCACATCCTTGGCTGCAAAACAGCCCAGACACACACCTTTATTAAATAAATGACAGAAATAATTAAAACTAACATACACATGATTAACTATTTTACATGTATTACTATCCCTCAGATGCTGCGTGCACATATTAGAATATTGCATATTACTGAAAATAAACACATTTTTGCTTTGCCTCTCATTTTAATGACCACATTGTCATTCTTACTTAAGTTTTGTATTATTAATCATTCATTTTTCGATAAGTCACACTTCACCTTATTCTCTTTCTTAAGAAAATTAGAATATACATGTTGTATTTCATTCACGTTCCTCATCAACAAACATTTAATAGTGTTGCTTCGAAAAAGTGGAATAAATTTACTTTTGGTTTATATAGCATTCACATTAAGCATATATATATATATATATATATATATATATATATATATATATATATACACATATATACAACATTATCATCAGAACAAAAGGAATAACATTTTTATCACAATCCTCAGTCTCCAAAATTAATGTTCTGTATTATCAGTCTTATGAATCATTTATTTATTTTATTTAATTATTTGTTGAATTTGTTAACTGAGATAGAGCACTGATCCCTCGTATCCCATTAAGTAGTATAAAGCATGTGATAAAGCATACAGGTATAAAGTCCTGACTACGCCTAAGTGACCCAGGTTCAGTTAGTGACTGGGGCATGTGACAGAGTGGCAGGAAGGGATAGGGATGTGCCAATCTGCGTGAAAGGTTGTTATATGGGCATTCCCCCATGGCATCCAGTTTTAAGGAGCAAAAATTTATTTATTTTTATTTATTTATTTACATTTGTTAACCAGGTAGTGTCTGACTGGGCAAGAAGCCAGTTTTCAGCGGACACCCGGGGAGAGACTCTCCAGAACAGTGCTATCAGTTGACATTTACAAACAAAATTTAACAGAGTTAAATAAGATCGAACAAATAAAATAAAAACACAAAAAAATTGGCAGTAATTAAAACATATGAAAACATAGTTACGTATTAAAAAAATTATTTAAATTACTGGACTCTCATTCTCCTCAAAAAGCAGAACAAGTCATCACCACAGCCAGCGTTCTGCACCAAACTCTGGGTTTCTATACTTTCCTGTAAATGTCCATGTCTTTATGCAAAAACTCATTTGTACTCTGTTGTTGAGTACCATGTTCAAGCAGGCATCATGGTACATCCATGCGATTTAAAAGAGGTATTGCTACCCAAAGCCATAAATCATAAAAACGACTGTGACTGAATATAATCATCATAACAATATAGCAAACATTCTAAAATGTAGTGAATCCCTCTTCTAGAGCCTCTGCTAACTGCTTTCAGTGCCAGAGAAAATAGCATCACATAAATAAAATATGAAAGAATAGCAATTTAAAAAAGTTGTTGTTTGTTCTTCTTTCGGCTTTTCCCGGTTAGGGGTTGCCACAGCAGAACTCCGGTCCACTAATGATTGGCAGTAGATTTTTACGGTGCCGAGGTGCTAGCTCGATGCCCAACCTTCAATGAAGGCATGCCCATTTACGCATGTCTTTTGAACGTCATTTGACCACAGGGAAGACATGCAGACTCCACACAGAAAGTGCTCCAGCCAAGAATCGAACGGGAGAACCTCTTGCTGTGAGGCGACAACGCTACCACTGCACCACCGCGGCTGCTTTGCAGTTTAAAAAAGTAAACAATTAAAAAATCAAATCAAATATTTTCAGTTGATTTCATTATTGCAACTGTAAGAGACTATGGTTGTAAATTTTAATATGCATAAACTTTCTGTATGCAAAAAGTATGTTCTGTAAATAATCTGAATCCATCTAATGAAAATTTACTTGTAATATAGATGCACTGACACTTTCATAAAAATGTAAAAAAATGTGCAGCAATGAGGCTAGTTTTATTCTAATGTCTCCATGCTGTTCCTTTAACTTGTTCCAAAACCTTCTTTTTGTGTGCTGTTGCTTATGGTTAGATAGCTAGCTATGTGTTTTTTCTTGATTTTAGTTATTGTCAAAGACCTGATGTAGGCTTTATTGCATTAGGTAGCCGTAAGCGATTTTAGTTGAGTCTTTTTTATGTGTATTTTATGATTTCTTAATACCTCATTTTGGAATGTTGGTAGTGTTTTCCTTAACTAGGATTTAGTTTGATCTAATTGGTAGTAGTGTGTGGGGTTGGGTACTTGTTCTAAAATGCACTTTTACGGCCCCGTTTATACTGTTTGCCTTGTATAGGCTGGTTTAAAATTAAACAATATGTACATTTTCTACACCTACGTTTAAGTATAAAAAAGCTGATATGGTTAACATTGTTAAAATATTTCTGATTTTTTTTTGTTACTGAGGATCGCTTGTCTGTGACTAATAAAGCTAGTTGCTTTGGACCACTACCTGAGTTTCATGATTTTTGAAATTATTGTGACTGAGCTCATCAGTGAAGTTTTAAGACCACTAGTTTCTCTGTATTTTACTGTATGTAAAATAAATTACATGGACATTTAATGGCATATATTATCTGCTAAAGAATCACAAGAAAATGAATCATAAATTCCAAAATGTATTTTATTAATTCTTTAACCTAGGATGGTATAATATCCTAGGATTCTCCTGTTACTTAAAATCACTATGTACTAGTAGTAAATCTGCCAAACTCTTCCCCCTTCTAAAAGAAACATAGCAGTCTGTATAATTTCCTGGCTTAACATTCTTTTTAATTAAATGTTATCCCTTTGTTTAGACCAGGTACATCTGTGATAGAAATGTCCCTTATAGCTTGCAGTTAGTGTTGACATTGTCATCTCTTTTTGTGTATTTCACAGGTAGTGCTGCCAGATGGACCTTTCTGTAACCAGGTGTGTACTATCTGTTCTTGCCTTGACAGGAGGCATAGTGTTTCCTAAACAGTCGTTCTGATTAGCCCTTGGCTATGATGTCTGCTTCCTGCTGTTGTAGAGCACAGTCTGTGACCATCGGGACTGCAATATCAGTTTTACATGGCAGCAATTCCTATAGTGGTGACAGTGTCAGTGATTTCTTGGCGCTACTTCTTTTACTTTTTAGGTCTGGTAAAATGGTGTAGTTTTAGGATCAGAAGTGTTGTAATTGGTTTACATCTGCACTCAGTTGTCAGAGATGAGATTAGATTGCTTACTTAGTTTTATTGACCAGGTTAGTCCCACTAGACTAATGGCGTTTTTATGGAGAACCTGAAATGGGAATTGTACATAAAGGAGACATTTGACTGCAAAACTAAAGACATTCCCTTACCCTTTTCAGTATGTGCCTTTCTTTAATGTCCACCTAAGCTTACCAGCAGCTTAGGCAGATAGAACTGTGGTTTGACAGGTTATGTGAAGGCTGGTAGGTGGTGTGTACTGTTTGTGTGATGCAACCCTGGATGAGGATGACTTGTATTATGAAGGGTTACAGGCACTAAGTATTAATACTGATTTTTGTTTTAGTGTGGTTTGACAAGATATTTTCAGGTCATAGCTATGCTTAAAATGTTGTTACTGGTCAACAACAGGAGATCCTCATGTAGTCATGATACTCATTTTGCCATTAGCTACATTTGAGGCTACAATAATGTATTCCCAGTTTTCTGGTAACAGATCTGTAGAGCTGACTATTGAAATCATTTTTGTTATATTCACAATGACTTGTGCTTGCTGTCTGCAAATAGCTACCATCAGTAATTTGTGTAGCGTGAAGTCTTTCCACAATTTTCAGATAAGACATTTGCAAAGTGTATTGGATTATTAATTTTCATTTTTTTTATTTTGTTCATTTATTAACTTAATGTCTTGCACTAGGCACATGTGCCTATTTTCATCTATGACCCAGAAACACTGGTCTGGATAAGGGTAGGTAAGTGAAGATTAAAGGAATTACAATGATGTGATTTGGCCATAAAATCTCTATGTAGCTTTTGCTGCAGGATTATAAATGGTTATTTTGTTTCTATGTTTGCTCATTGACATGTAGTGTTTGTGAACGATAATGTGGGATCCATTCCAGTTTGTGTTGCTTGAAAAAAAAGTTTCTGGACTTTGTTTTTGGTTAAAATTGGTGTTATCTTAGCTTGTTTGACGTGTTAATTCTGTATTTATTCTTATGACTGTACTGTGATGTATGACAGCAGGTGGCAGCATGATAGAAAAAATGTGCTATAAAATCTTAAACCACATGCAAGCTTGTATGAATGCTTATTTACAAAATAGTTACTGGTACAGATTCAGTTTGTAAGCTTGACAGTAGAGGAGACTTTGCCCAGTAAGAACCGTCAAAAATGGCTGTGAGCTGTGGTTATTTTCTGAGTGATGGATACTGTGTGATACCTATTTTAACCAGATGTTCTTCGTGTTTCACTGTTGCAGTCATTACACACGGGTTATCTGCCTGCAGGTAGCCCTCATTCAGCCCGAATACCAGAGTCTTGGGATTTTTGCGTCAGATGCTGTCACTTCTTCCATGACGTCAGGTCGTCAGGGGTATAAAACATGCAGCCGACACCATTACATCTGCTTTTCTTGGCGAGCGGAGCCCAAAGCAGAAGCAGTTCACAAGTGTCGGTCGGCAGCCTCCTGAAATTTTCATTTTTCAAGTTTCAAACCTGAAGTCTTCTAAAAGATAAGTACCCCGTTGGGGATCCTTTTTTCTTGCTCTAACTGATGTCAGAAAAAAATAATAATTGTCTTGCCTGTGGAAAGCAAATACCGCACAAAGATTTTCATTCTTACTGCATCACCTGTTTAGGCCCAGACCACAACGTTCCTCGCTCTCGGTTTTGTGCCCTGTTAAACGCCCGTACTATTCGTCGTTGGGCTATTTTTATCGCTAAATTCTTTTGCTCTCATTCTCTGTATTCCAAAATGGCTTCGATAAGCCATCCGACTACCAGTCTTCTGAAAAAAACGTAAGGATAAAGACAGAGACAGACCGCATAGGTCCAAAACTGCCGACATCGCTTCCGTTAAGCTAGTCGCCAGTCTGCCGATACTCAGTGAGGCGCTTTCGCAGCTCTTGATACCTGTTTCTACAGATTCACAGGCCTCTACTGAGATCCATTCCGGAGTCTGGTATGCCATGAGATGCTTCTTCGACTGTGGAACCTGTGGATGTCTCTACCTTGGATGAGTCCAGAGCCACTGTGCAGACACAGGCTTCTGAGGGTGTATTCAGGCCTTCTGATGTTCATATTAAACCGATTACTTCAATCTTCTGGCCACCCAAACCCAGCTATCTGCAAGAAAAATACTGCAAGCCCTAGGTTCATAGCCTCTTGCCATTCTACTAATTCCATATGCAACACTGCATATGAGGAAACTTCAGTGGTACTTAAAAAGTCTCTGGTGTCAACATTCTCAGGACCTGGAAACAGTGATTCTTATCATTCATTGCCCAAGGAAAGAGTTCCTTTGGTGGGCTGAGGCCTGCTACCACAACAAGGGACTCCTTTTCACTCTACCCCCGCTGCCCAAACCCTAACAACAGATGCATCAGTCTATGCATGGGGCACTCACATGGCAAGAAAATGCATTCAAGGCAAATGGAGCCCAAAACAAATCCTCCTACATATCAGAAAGAAATGTTAGCTGTACAGAATGCACTGACAGCCTTCAAATACCTGATTCTTCCAGGGCAACTTTTGATAAAGACAGACAACACCACAGTTATGAGGTACATAAACAAGCAGGGGGGAACCCATTCCTACCCACTCTGCAGGTTAGCCATGGCTCTGTGGAACACAGCCTTGAGCAGTCAAGTGCACCTGCAAGCTCAATTCCTGCCAGGCAAACTAAATTCACTGGCAGACGACTTAAGCAGAAATCTAATGGACCTGCACGAGTGGAAACTGGTACCCAAATCATTCAAACTTCTGATCCACAGGTGGGGATGGGGGGTGGGGGCACCAGAGGTGGACCTCTTTGCTTCCCCGCAGAACTGTCAAATGAGCAAATATTGCACCAGAACGCCCCACAGCCAAGCATGGAAAGTGGATGCCCTGTCCTTTACATGGGAAAACCTCTCAATCTATGCCTTTTCCCCTCTGCCCCTCCTCTCAAAGGTCCTACTAAAGATCAAACAGGACAAGCCAAGGACAATCCTGATTGCACCAGACTGGCCACGCCAGCACTGGTACCCACTTACCTGCCTCAGACCCCTTCCCTTCTGTCCCAGCAGGAGGGCCAGATTTTGCATCCTAACCTGCAAACACTGAACCTAGCAGCCTGGCTCATCCTCTGAACACTTCACCAGCAACCCTCAGTAAACAGGTGCTGGATGTCATCCTTGAGGCAAGGAGGCCTAGTACTAGGAAATCCTATTCAGAAAAGTGGAAAAGATACTGTTCTTGGAGCCAGTCTTAGGGAATGGACACAACTGTGCCCAACTTACCTCAAATCCTAAATCACCTAACAGAACTGCTCCACAAAGGCCTATCCTTCTCTTCAATTAAGATTCATGCCTCTGCCATCTCAGCTCATTACAATACTGAGCCCACCCCTCTTCTCTCACCCTCTGGTCAAACAGTTCCTGAGAAGAACCAAAAATTTAAGACCCCCCCCCCCCCAAGGGAGCTCCCACTCCAGCCTGGGGCCTTAACTTTGTACTGGAGAAGCTCACACTTCCTCCCTTTGAACCTGCTGCTACAGCAGAGCTAAAATTCCTCTCTTGGAAAACAGCCTTACTTCTAGCCATCACTTCAGCAAGAAGAGTGTCTGAATTGCAGACCCTTATGGCCGTGGAACCCTTCATTATCTTCCATGTGGACAGGGTTTCCCTCAAGACTAACCCACCATTTATGCCCAAATGCCCAAGGTGGTATCTAGTGTGGTTTTAAACCAATCCATTCATTTCCCAACCTTTTTCCGTAATCCTCAGAATAAAGGGAAAAGGATCCTGAACTCCCTGGATGTGTACAGGCAGCTTAGGTTCTACCTGGACAGGACTAAACCTTTCAGAAAATCTGACCAGCTGCTAGTCAGCTTTGCTACAGGGACAGAGGGCAAGGCCATTTCAAGGCAAACCATTTCTAAATGGATAGCACACTGCATCCATTTCTGCTACAAACACCATGGAAAACCTACCCCACAGGGGATCAGAACTCATTCTACTAGGGCTACCTCAACCTCTACAGCATTTCCCAGGGGAGTCTGTACCATGGACATCCTGGGAGCTGCAGCCTGGAGTTCTGTACACACCTTTACCAAGCATTACCACTTACCTAGCTTTTCTAAATCCAGAGCTGGATTTGCCACACCAGCTTACAAGGCCTGCTAGCCAGCCCTAATGCTTCTTGACTGCCTCCTCCCTTCCTCAGCTTTGGGAATCAACCCAAGTGTGATGACTGCAACAGAGAAACACGAAGAACATAGTACAATTGTGTACACTTACTATAAATGTAGATGTTCGAGTGTATTCACTGTTGCAGTCCTGGTTACCCTCCTTCCAGCCCCCCGACTTCTCTATACTTTCGACCTATCTTTTATTTGGCCATATCTTATAACAATGGTATTTACTTTTTACTGGGGGTGTTCCACACCATGTAATTGCTTCCTATTTTGGGGGCTCCTGACATCTGGGGCAAGAAAAACTGATGTAATGATGTCTGCTGCATGTTTTATACCCCTGACGACCTGACGTCATGGAAGAAGCAACAGCATCCGACAAAGAAATCCCAAGACTCTAGTAATCGGGCCGACTGAGGGCTACCTGCAGGCAGATAGCCCAAGTGTGATGACTGCAACAGTGAATACACTCGAACATCTACATTTATGGTAAGTGTACACAACTGTACTTTCTGGTTTTCAGATTAGCCATTGTTAATAGCAGTGCAAACACACCTACATGTATGTAGAAATTGGAGAATTTCTGTTCAGCTACTGCATGTGTTAAGGATATGGAAAGAAACATGATCTCCTGGCAAAACTAGTAGAGACCCTAACTGGACATGCATGCTCCACACAGAAGGTGCCCAGCAGGGAACTAAGCTTATTACAAAAATAAGCTTAAAATATAAAACTATTACATTATATCTTTATTACTAATGGAGCATTTGAAGTGAGAATATGATCTTCAAGTTATATACAGATTCCTTTCCTCACCCCACCATACCAAAGTGTAGAAAAAAAGCTGTTTTGTGTAATGGTATAGAGTACTGGTAAGGGCAGGAAGATGTACCGCACACCACACACACACACACACACACACACACACACACAAAAATAACTGTCAACCTGTAAGAAAAATAAATCTGGACAAAGTCAGAAGTAATGGGACCATAATCAGGGGCAACATTTAAATGTTGCGCTTATAGGTTCATAGGCAATTAACTACACCAGCTACACTTTTGGGCCATTTTAAGCCTACCCGATTTCCCTTTTGGTGCTTGAATTAAATGATCGCATTTGGTGTTACATTGACCGTATCCATCCCATTGTCAATAATTACATATTACCCCAGTTGAGAATAACCGGGATCATACCATAGATAATTTGAACAGACACATTTATGAAATAAAACATTTAGGACCTGCCTCTGGCCATTAGTAATACAAGGGGCAGTCATGGGGAAAATGTTCTGTTTCCCATACATAGATCCAAGTTCTGTTTAAATGTGGACAGGGATAAGCTTTGCTTTATGTGGATGGGGAAGTCTGTTCCAGAGCAGCAATATCCCCTGCAAAATATACCGGTATATATTATAAACCTGGAAAGTTACTAGAATAATAGATTTTGCATGTATTTTTTGAACGATATGGAGTCCGAAAATCAAATGCATGTCATTTAATGGCTTCAGTCATCAATGATTTCCCAGAAAATTACACATTTTATGGGGAATAGGCCAAAAATATGAGGCAAAATTTAAAAAGAAACAAAAATCTGAACATTTGACAGATGCACACTGACATACAGATGCGCGCGCGCACACACACACACACACACACACACACACACACACACACACACACACACACACACAGTGGATAAAAAAAGTGTACACACCCCTGTTAAAATGCCAGGTTTTTGTGATAAAAAAAATTAGACCACAATAAATCATTTCAAATCTTTCCCCACCTTTAATGTAACCTATAACCTGTACAATTAAATTGAAAAGCAAGCAAATCTGTTATGATAAGGAGAGTAATAAAAGGGCTGCGGTGAGAGAGGAAGTGTCAGGGATAAGGAGAGTAATAAGAGGGTTGTTGTGTCAGAAGCGTTGTCAGGGATAAGGAGAGAAATAAGAGGGTTGTTGTGTCAGAAGCGTTGTCAGGGATAAGGAGAGTAATAAGGGGGTTGTTGTGTCAGAAGCGTTGTCAGGGATAAGGAGAGTAATAAGAGGGTTGTTGTGTCAGAAGCGTTGTCAGGGATAAGGAGAGTAATAAGGGGGTTGTTGTGTCAGAAGCGTTGTCAGGGATAAGGAGAGTAATAAGAGGGTTGTTGTGTCAGAAGCGTTGTCAGGGATAAGGAGAGTAATAAGGGGGTTGTTGTGTCAGAAGCGTTGTCAGGGATAAGGAGAGTAATAAGGGGGTTGTTGTGTCAGAAGCGTTGTCAGGGATAAGGAGAGTAAAAAGGGGGTTGTTGTGTCAGAAGCGTTGTCAGGGATAAGGAGAGTAATAAGGGGGTTGTTGTGTCAGAAGCGTTGTCAGGGATAAGGAGAGTAATAAGGTCATTGTTGTGTCAGAAGCGTTGTCAGGGATAAGGAGAGTAATAAGGGGGTTGTTGTGTCAGAAGCGTTGTCAGGGATAAGGAGAGAAATAAGGGGTTGTTGTGTCAGAAGCGTTGTCAGGGATAAGGAGAGTAATAAGGGGGTTGTTGTGTCAGAAGCGTTGTCAGGGATAAGGAGAGTAATAAGAGGGTTGTTGTGTCAGAAGCGTTGTCAGGGATAAGGAGAGTAATAAGGGGGTTGTTGTGTCAGAAGCGTTGTCAGGGATAAGGAGAGTAATAAGGGGGTTGTTGTGTCAGAAGCGTTGTCAGGGATAAGGAGAGTAATAAGAGGGTTGTTGTGTCAGAAGCGTTGTCAGGGATAAGGAGAGAAATAAGGGGTTGTTGTGTCAGAAGCGTTGTCAGGGATAAGGAGAGAAATAAGGGGTTGTTGTGTCAGAAGCGTTGTCAGGGATAAGGAGAGTAATAAGGGGGTTGTTGTGTCAGAAGCGTTGTCAGGGATAAGGAGAGTAATAAGGGGGTTGTTGTGTCAGAAGCGTTGTCAGGGATAAGGAGAGTAATAAGGGGGTTGTTGTGTCAGAAGCGTTGTCAGGGATAAGGAGAGAAATAAGAGGGTTGTTGTGTCAGAAGCGTTGTCAGGGATAAGGAGAGTAATAAGGGGGTTGTGTCAGAAGCGTTGTCAGGGATAAGGAGAGTAATAAGGGGGTTGTTGTGTCAGAAGTGTTGTCAGGGATAAGGAGAGTAATAAGGGGGTTGTTGTGTCAGAAGCGTTGTCAGGGATAAGGAGAGTAATAAGGGGGTTGTTGTGTCAGAAGCGTTGTCAGGGATAAGGAGAGTAATAAGGGGTTGTTGTGTCAGAAGCGTTGTCAGGGATAAGGAGAGTAATAAGGGGGTTGTTGTGTCAGAAGCGTTGTCAGGGATAAGGAGAGTAATAAGAGGGTTGTTGTGTCAGAAGCGTTGTCAGGGATAAGGAGAGAAATAAGAGGGTTGTTGTGTCAGAAGCGTTGTCAGGGATAAGGAGAGTAATAAGGGGGTTGTTGTGTCAGAAGCGTTGTCAGGGATAAGGAGAGTAATAAGAGGGTTGTTGTGTCAGAAGCGTTGTCAAGGATAAGGAGAGTAAAAAGGGGGTTGTTGTGTCAGAAGCGTTGTCAGGGATAAGGAGAGTAATAAGGGGGTTGTTGTGTCAGAAGTGTTGTCAGGGATAAGGAGAGAAATAAGAGGGTTGTTGTGTCAGAAGCGTTGTCAGGGATAAGGAGAGTAATAAGGGGGTTGTTGTGTCAGAAGCATTGTCAGGGATAAGGAGAGTAATAAGGGGGTTGTTGTGTCAGAAGCATTGTCAGGGATAAGGAGAGTAATAAGGGGGTTGTTGTGTCAGAAGCGTTGTCAGGGATAAGGAGAGAAATAAGAGGGTTGTGTGCACACCCTTAAACTAATACTTTGTTGAAGCAACTTTTGATTTAATTACAACATTCATTCTTCTTGGGTAGGAGTCTGTCAACATGGCACATCTTGACTTGGCAATATTTGCCCACTGTTCCTTGCAAAAATGCTCCAAATCTGTCAGATTGCGAGGACATCTCTTGTGCACAGCCCTTTTCAGGTCACCCCACAGATTTTTGATTGGATTTAGGTCTGAGGTCTGAGCTCTGGCTGGGCCATTCCAAAACTTTCTTCTGGTGAAGCCATTCTTTTATTCATTTGAATGTATGCTTGGGGTCATTGTCGTGTTGAAAGGTAAAATTCCTCTTCATCTTAAGCTTTCTAGCAGACACCTGAAGGTTTTGGGCCAAAAGTGACTGGTATTTGGAACTGTACATAATTCCCTCCACCTTGACTAAAGCCCCAGTTCCAGCTGAAAAAAGGCAACCCCAAAGCATGAACCTGCCACCACCATGCTTCACCATGGGGATAGTGTTCTTTTGGTGATGCAAAGTGTTGTTTTTGCGCCAAACATACGTTTTGGAATTAAGGCCAAAAAGTTCAACCTTTGTCTCATCAGACCATAACACATTTTCCCACATGCTTTTGGGAGACTTGATGTATTGTTTTGCTAATTTTAGCTGGGCCTGGATGTTTTTCTGTGTAAGAAAAGCCTTCCATCTTGCAACCCTACCCCTTAGTCCAGACATAGGAAGAATATGGGAGATTGTTGTCACGTGTAGTACACAATCAGTACTTGCCAGAAATTCCTGTAGCTCCTTCAGTGTTGCTGTAGGTCTCCTGGCAGCCTCCCTGACCAGTTTTTGTCTTGTCTTTTCATCAGTTTTGGAGGGATGTCCAGTTCTTTGCGACGTCACTGTTGTCCCATATATTCTCCACACTTGATGACTGTCTTAACTGTGTTCCATGGTATATCCAATGCTTTGGAAATGTTTTTGTACCCTTCTCCTGACAGATACCTTTCAACGATGAGATCCCCTTGATGCTTTGTAAGGTCTCTGCGAACCATGACTTTTGCTGTAGCAGGCAACTGAGTAAAGGTCAGGAAAATTCTACTAGGACAGCTGCACTTTATTTGGGGTTAATAAGAGACTCTTTAATTGGTGGCAGGTGTGTACCCAAGAAGACTGAATGCTGTAATTAAATCAAAAGGTGCTTCAACAAAGTATTAGTTTAAGGGTGGGCACACACAACAAAGTATTAGTTTAATAGTGTGCACACTTATGCAACCATCATATAGGTTCATAGGTTCATACTAGGCTATCTGCCCGAGGGCATTTACAAGCCTAGCCCATCGTTTTGTGGCTTACGCCACCCCTTTAGTATGGGGATTATTTTGCTGTGCCTCTGTCGAGCAGTGACACTGAGGTAATCCCTGGGGTATATCTGCGATCTCCCATCCATTGGTCAAGATTTCTCTTGAACAAGGCCAGCGAGGTGCTCTGCCTCACATGTACCGGGATTTTGTTCCACAGCATAGGGAGTCTTTGGGTGATGAATCTATCCCTCCAGCACGTCCTATTAATAGCCGTGTCAAGGTTTAAGTCTCCCGCCCTTGTGGCTCTGATGGATCTAGATTTTTTGAGGTGAAGCATATTCATCAAATCTGGGTTTGACATGGCCTTGTATGTTAGGCAAAGGTCACCTCTGAGCAAGCGGTAAGCGACTGAATAGAGCTGGAGTGCTGTATGCTTTTTTATTTTTTATATTTTTCCCCTAACAGATTTGTTTGTTTTTCAATTGAATTGTACAGGGTAGAGGTCACATTAAAGGTTGGAAAAGTTTTGAAATGATTTATTGTGGTCTCAATTTTTTTTATCACAAAAGTCTGTCATTTTAAGGGGTGTGTACACTTTGTATATCCACTGTATTTATATGTGTGCGGGCGCGCGCGCGCGCACACACACACACCACGCACCAGTGTATGCCAATATAGTCCTTTTTGTATGGGAGCTCAAACATGTTTTTAACAGTACTTGGTGGGCTGAACATGTTTTATTGTATAATCGGTACCTGGACGATATTTTTATTTTATGGAAGGGAGACAAGGACAACATTCCTGTATTTATTGATTATTTGAATGGAACCACCACCTTCCTTAAGTTTACATTTTCTTGTCACGAACAACAATTACCATTCTTGGATACATTAATTTCTCACAATAGTCATGGTTTCAGATCTCAGATTTTTCGTAAGAGTACATTTTGTAACTCCTACCTGCATTTTACTAGTCACCACCCCTTGTCGCAAAAGAAAAGCATTATTAAAGGACAGGCTATATTTATTGCTTGAATGACTTCTGAACTGAATGTTAAAAAAAGAATCTGTCATTTTGATGAACATGTTTTTACAAAGGGGTTATCCCAAAGACATGATTAATTCAATCTTGGATGAAGTTTATGGTGAATGGGGTAGGAAGTACAAACCCTTTTTGGGGGCAGGTCATTTTACAAATCCACTCTTGGTCAGTTCTCAGTACCATTCTGGATCTGTGGCATTAACAAGAGCATGTATAGTACAATACAGTACAATATCTAAAAACATTAAGGCTATTTTGCGAAAAAATTGGAGTATTTTCAGGACCAATTAGGATATCTATCAAATTTTGGGTGATCAGCCTTTTTTTATCAACAAAGTGGGAATCAGCCTTAAGAAATTGGTAGAGAAACCTAAAAATTTTAATGTAAATGAGAACATAAAAGGGACTACAAGTTGTGGCTGTTGTTCACAGTGTAGTTTTATTTTCAGGGGAACTGTTACTACATTGAGTGACAGACTAAGGACTAATATTACCTTCAGGAATGGTAACTGTAGAACACAGAGGTTAGTGTACTTAGCAATGTGTGATACCTGTCTGGCATATTACGTCGGAAAGACAGAAAGATCTTTTAAGCGTAGGATCTATGAACATTTATATGAATTAACAAGAAAGAAACTAATGCATAGTACAGGCACTCCCGAAGTTGTTTAAATTTCCAAGGTTTTAAGTTTGGTATACTAGACACAGTTGACATTGAACCTAGGGGGCGAAATTGGAAGAATCAGCTCAGCAAAAAGGAACTTATTTGGCAACTAAGGCTTGCTGCTAACTTCCCCCAGGATTAAATGACAATGTTTCCATAGTACCAGCCCTTAAAGTCAGAATTCAAATTAAGGAACGGAGTTTTTAGATTAATTATGGACTATATACTTAATGTTTGTCTTCTGTCTACTAAAACAAAGTAGAACGTTAAATTCATTTCTTAAATGTTTTTATACACAAAAAAAATTATTTATATACATGCATACATTTTTTATTTTATGTACTTTGAATACCAATTTTTTTTAAAAACAATATTTTTTATATACAACGTTTTAACAAAGGCTGTGGATACATATACTTGTATATATATGAGAATGTGTTTTTAAGAGAGTTGTATTGATTAATTGACTTATTTAATTTAAATTACTAATTATGTGCTAATCTACAGGATATATATAGGCATCTTAATTATGAGACGTATTCTTGTTCTGATGAAGACATTGTCTATGAAGAAAGCGCTTAACAACTAATGGATTTTACTAATGTTTGGTTCTAATAAAGTGGAGTTTTCATTGATGGCTGCCGGATGAATCTTGAGTAGCTTACACACACGTACTCATTGCTAGCTTAATGTGGGTCTATATTATAAGATTGACGTTTGAAAACATTGAACAACATATGGTCGACACCATATGGTCAATGTCTTCAAACATTGACCTTATAAAAAGACAAAAAAAAAAAAGGAAAAAAGTACCCTAATGGGTTTAAGCAGGGGGGCAGGCCCCCCTGCACCCCCCGCTACTTAAATATACCAACTCCGAGACCGCATTACATTACAGTAAACAGAAATCTCCCCTTACGGAGATTTCTGTTTACACGCTCGAGATTCTGAGCATTCAATGTTCTTGTCGACAATGTCAGATTCAACATTGGCCTTTCGAGAATATAATATAGACCCCTTAATTTCAGGTTCAGGCCTGAGTCTGCAGAAGTGAAGCTGTGTAGCTGGAAGTAACAGATTGTTTTCTTTGGACTCCTCTCCATAGCTGAACGCAGTACAGATGAGTTACATTTTTTGTAGATATTGGGGGTAAGAACTCCATGTTGTAGAGTTTGTTGAAATATTAGATTCAGCCTACAGTTAACCAGTTTGGAATTACGCATCAATTGTTTTTACTTTTGTTCCTCATGCTGCTGGTGGGGGGGCGTGTATAACAAAGCCATTTATGCCTTTATATTAATAACTTCTATCCTAGGGAATGGCAGTATAGTGGGCATTAGGTCATCAAGGAGGATCAAGTTAGATTCTGATGAAGAATCCTTGGCATATTCCTTCAAGGTTCAAATGGACTTGCCCAGACCTTCTGCAGTCCCTCCTGTTTGGCTCCCTTTTCAATACATTTGCAACAGTTTCTCAGGCCATTGACTTTCAACCTCTGGCCCCTAAGAAGGCAGACAGATTTTATAAAGTTACAGATGATCATAAGTATTAGCCTAAAAGTTCTTCATCTGATCCTGCTGTTGTTTCTTTGGCCAGAAATAAGCCATGCTACTTTGGCCTTTTAGGGCCATTAATGTCAGATCTACATGACTAAATATGCCTGGGCTCTTCTGTTCCTGATTGGGGGGGAGGTGGGGTTGGCTGATATGCTGATTAAGTCCGTAAGACTTCTGCTTTTTCTCTTCTGAGTTCTGCCTCTCAGGTGGTTCACCATTCTAATAAATGCAGCTGTGATGCTGCTGATGCCTGTTCTAGGGAAACTGCATCTGGTCCTGTTTAGAGGAGATGCTGTTGATTTTGCATTCAGGCTTACCTGAGGACATTAAGGGCAAGTGTTTAGATTCCCCCTTAGACAACCAGAATCTGTTAGCCACTGCTGCTGCAGAGTTGTTTAAAATTCTTCAGAATAAGGGTAAGGTGATACAAGACCTGAAGCAAATCTTTACTTCCCCTGTAACTAAGCTCCAGAGGAACTGTCTGAATCTTTTGTCTGTATGCAGCCTAGACAACCCGCTAAGAGTAAGAGGGTTCCTAAACAGATTTTCCCAGACAAACTCAGTCACAGTTTTACAGGCCAGAGACCTTCTTTTCTTGACAAGTCTTCCTCTGACATCCAGTCCCCATTTCCCTTGGTTAGACTCCTCTGTTCTTCAGGCTAGCCATTTCCTTTCCTGTTTGACAACAGGCAACCACAGAAGCCTGGATTCTCGACATCATCCAAAATGGTTATTTTATGGCTTGAAAGATTTTCCCTACATTTTCCAGCCTTCCTTAGCCTTCACTTTGCCAGCTTCCTCATTTTTCTTTGGTTCTTTGGGATCTTGTAGATTAGGAAACCATCCAACCTGTTCCCTTGTCTCAGCGGAGAGGTTTTTATTTTGGCGCCAGCACTGCCACCCTCTGGGGTATCTGGTGCCTCTTACCTTATCTCAAGCTTAAGCTCTGTTGCTGAACTCATTCCATTTCTCTGAATCCATATTTGCCTTTTCAGATTAGTCTCCCTACTCAGGAGATGTCCACAGATGCTTCTAATCACGGCTGGGGAGCATCCTCCAACAACTGGCAGACCATATCAACATCAAGGGGATGAAGGCTCTACTTCTAGCTGTGCAGGCTTTTCACTCCCTTTGGGTTCCAGGTCCTCCTAAAGGTTTTTATAGACAATGCCACAGTCATGTGGTACATCAACAAGCAAGGGGGCACAAAATCTTACCTTCTTTGCAAGCTGGCTGTTCAGACTTGGGATTTTGCAGTCCACCATCATTTGGTTCTTTAGGCAGTTTACATCCTTTCAGAGCACAGTCTGTGGCAGACTCTTTGAACAGGTCCATGACAAATACTCTTGAATGGAGGCTTCACAGTGGAGGTGTTTCTCAATGG
Organism: Protopterus annectens; assembly: GCF_019279795.1. NCBI lineage: Eukaryota > Metazoa > Chordata > Ceratodontiformes > Protopteridae > Protopterus > Protopterus annectens. Next base: position 1,182,457,397 of record NC_056744.1, read on the forward strand.
AGCACCCCTTAGGTATATGTCCTTACTGATTCACTGTTGCAGTATTCTTAACAGATGGGATTTGCTCGCTGCCATCTGGCTAGGGTACCAAAGCTTTACCTTTGTACGAAGTACGTTTGGGCGATGACCTCAGCTTGTAGCCATCAGGATATAAAAGCAGACATATGTATGAGATCCTGAAACTCTTTCATCACCAGCCTGAATGCAGGTTGTTGCATCCAATGGGCTGTAATAGTTTGGTCACTAGATATTGTAACTTCGCTTGCCAGATCAGATAAGTGCCCCATTGGACTTTCTATTTCTTTCAGTTTTTTGGTTATTTTATTTTTAGATGTCAGTTAGAAGGAGCAAGTGTGAGTGTGGCTGACAAATTCCATACAGACACTTGCACACTAAGTGTATGTTTTGTTTAGGGCCCAAACACGACCATAAATCTAGTTCCATCTCTCAGTCTTTTGTTCTGAAAACCCTCCAATCTAGGCTGTCCACTCGCAATACATTCATTGAGACCCAAAGTCTTAAGCACGTGGCACAATCGATTATGTCGGAAGACCTAGATTTAGGTCTCCCATCTAAGAAGAAATTTGAGACGGGGGATTCTTCTGCTGTCATTTTAAAATCTGACTTATCCGCTGAGGTGGTCAAACTCATGATACAGCCATTGACTTCTCACGAGCCCTCTACTATGACTGTGTCAGAGGCCGGTATGGTTCCTGAGGCCTTGCAGACAACAGAGCTTTAGGACAAACCATGAATCATTGTATCAGAGGGACCTTGTGGAGTACTTCAGATCCTTGTGAAGGAAGAGATTCCCAGAACTCTTATAGAAATGCAGAAAGGTTCAGAGCCTCCTAAGTTAATTCAGGTGGACGTTACCCCAAAAGAGAAAAAACAAAAAAATCAAACACATGATGTCACTGTCTGCATCCAGTAAAAGAGTGGTTTGATTTCTCTCAAGTACCTTTCAAGGTAATCATGTCCCCGAAGCCCCCTTCCTTTGTGACTTCTCAAACCACACCTTGTAAGTAGGCGTTAGTTTCCCCTTCCTCTGAAGATGAACCATACAGGGATTCTGATGTCTCCCTAGACTACTCATCCCAGTTGCATTCTCCTGAAGGGATCTCTTCAGATAAGACTCCCTTTCTCCAGACTCCCCTTGGAAGGGGCCTTCTTTTGGAGAAACTTCGCAGACCATGGTGAAACATTTTGAATGACAGTCTAGCCAAGTGTCTTGAGGTGCAAAAAGGTATTACAGTTTGTTGGAGGTGGGCACCTCTGCTTCTTCTCCAGTCCCACCTGTGTTAGAGGCTTACCTGGATGCCTTTCAAACTAATTTCTTGGCTCCTGTCAGCCCCTTGCATCAACAAGACCAGATAGGTTCTGCAAAGTTCCGGATGAACTTAAGTACATATACAAAAATCCTGTGGTAGATCCACTTCTAGTCTCTCCAGCTCTGGGCAAACCGTACAAGTTACTCCTTGGCACTAATGTTCTTTCTAATGACAAAGATAGTTGAACAATGGACAGGTGGGACAAGAAATTTTAGTCTTCCTCCACTTTAGCCTTTAGGGCCATTAACTATCAACTCAAATGACCAAATTCTTACTGTCAGTTTTACAATCCTTAGTCAAGACTATCCCAGAGGAGCAGAATCCAGACTTAAAACAGCTCACGCAGTCTCTAAAAGCCCAGGCTTCTCAAATAATTAAACACAGTATTAAATGTAGCTGTGACGCTGTGGATGCCTCTTCCAGGACAGCTGCCAGTGGATCAATGATTAAAAGGTATCCTATCCCTGAAGATTTAAAATCTAAGATTTTTAACTCTCCCTTGGATAACGGTCACCTTTTTTGTCCCCAAGCTGCTAGTCTGTTCAAAGCTTTGCAAGAGCAGGGTAAAACTATAATAGATTGCTGCCAAATCCCAATATCCACTGTTCCCAGGTACCACAGAAGTTATCCAACTAAATCCACCTGTTTCGCTAAGAATCTAGAACTCCTTATAGACAAATGAAAACTCCCAGAGAAATACTCGTGGGAGGCCTCAGTTTATTAGAGGGCCACTGTAACTATTTTCCCCTCTTTCCCTCCAATCCCCATCCTGCCACTCCACTCTCAAAAAGACTTTCTCTCTCCTTACCTGTCTGGGAAACAACCTCCAACACGTAGATGCTAACCATTATCTACAGATTTATTCCATGTCCTGGGAGAGCAGTCCAGCTCCATGGGGTATCCCTCCACCTCCTCCTGACGAGATAATCTCATACAGCCTATCGTTCAAGACTTACCATCTCAGGGAATCATAGAAGCAGTTCCCACATCCCATACAGGAAATGGATTTCATTCCAGGCTCTTCCTGATTCCCAGAAAGGAGGGTAACTGGAAGCCCATATTGGATTTCTCCAGGTTAAATATTTTCCTGAGAGTACCCTCCTTCAAAGTGATGTCCTACAAATTTTTCTACCTTTTCTAATCCCTCAATCTTTCATGGTACCGCTAGTCATAAAATATGCTTAAACTTCATATTCTCATCAGCCCTGCCTGCAGAATATATCTGAGGTTTTTTGCTGGGTCACCATTTTTTCAGTGTATTGCTTTGCCTTTGGTCTGTCTATGGCTCCAAGGGTGTTTACAAAGGGTCTGTCGCCAGTACTGGCTTTTTGTTGCACTCAGGACACTCAGATTTTCCCATACCTGGATGACCTTCTACTCCAGGCTGTATCCAGAGACATTCTTCTAAAGAAACCTCATTACACAATACAACTTTTACCCCTGCTGGGGTTCACCATCGACTACAAAAAATTCAAACTCACCCCTTCCCAGCAACTGACATTCCTGGGATGCCTTCTAGACACATTTTCCATGCTTGCTTCCACTCCTCAAGAGAAAGTCCCCTCTCTAGACAGTGAGTTTTTTCTCCTTTCCACACAGGATCACTGCTCAACCAGATAAGCTGTCAAGACCTTGGGAGTCATGGCTGCCACCATCCCTACGTTACCCCTCACCAAATTACACATGAGGAAAATACATTGGTACCTGAAATCTATGTGGTCTCAGCACCATCACCATCTCAATGAAAACATTCCTTTTTTCCAAAGGTCATGGCTGCCACCATCCCTACGTTATCCCTCACCAAATTACACATGAAGAAAATACAGTGGTACCTGAAATCTCTGTGGTCTCAGCACCATTACCATCTCAATGTCAACATTCATTTTTTCCATGTATCAAGAAAGAACTCCTTTGAGTTTTGATATTTTTAAGAACAGCCTGGACAGGGACTTCCAAGATGGCTGCACATTGAGTAACAGCTTAATTTCAGTTCTGCCAGTGTGAAAACAGAAATTCAGAAGAGAGAGACAGTAAAACTTGTATTTTGGGTACACTTCAGTAACTGGTTAGACTGGCTAGCAAGTGCACTACCTGGATGCCAGCAAAAAAGAAATTCAGAGAACCTGAAAGAAAATCAGTCACAAAAGGTGAGGAAAAAAAACACAGACTGAAAAGAATTCTGCAGCTGTTCAGCAAAAAGCATTGCAAGCTCCAGCTTTGGTGCAAGGCATGACTTCCAGTAACCTAGAGGAAAAAATAAGTCATATGTACTAAGAGCTGATTAAAATAAAACACTGATGGAGTATATCAACTCAAATAACAAAAGGCTAGAATAAATGTAAGAAGCTTTAAAACAGTCAGATGAGGTGACAAAACTGCCAAAATCAGAGGTCAAAATGAAGAAAAATCTGGCTGAATATGAGACTGCTCGAGAACAGGTGTTTCAAACAATATTAGAATTAGCGGACAGAGCACATAGGGAAAACCTGAGATTTTCTGCTGTACCAGAGAAGCTGGAAGGAAGACACTATTAAATCTATGAAAGCACAAATAAGCCACTGGACTGGTATTCCATAGCAGGAGTTGTTAATTGAAAGGGCACATCATGTGTATGCTCTAAACCTGGCCATGAGAAAGCTGCCTAGACCTTTAAGATGCAGTCCTACCAGCAGAAGGAATTGATTCTGACAAACCTGCAGCAGAAGGACAAAGTACTAAAAGTGGGAGACAGTAGAGTGTTTGTGGAAAATTATTACTCACTGTACACCTGACAGAAGAGGAGTAAATTTATTCCCCTAATTGGGGAATGTCGAGAAGCAGGTATGAGAGTCAAACCATTGTACCCAACTCTCTTCAGAATATTCTTTCCTGGAGAGTCAAAATCATTTTTGGATGCAGAACATGCTAAGGAGGAAATACAAACGTCTGTCCAACAAAATTTGAGCTGTCAAACAGAAGGAGATTCTCCTCCTTGTTCTGTTAATAAAGACCACAGAGAGAGACTGTGCCAGTGAAACCTTTTCTAATGTTTCAAGAGAAAATTATTGAGACAGAAAACACAAACGTTGACTAGAAGAACTGAGAGTACATTGGACATTTTGTTCTTAACAGTGGTATTTTTATAATGTATGACATAATCTGCATGCTATAAAGTAAAGTTTTCTCAGTTAATTTAAAGTGTAATGGGGATACTAAAGTAAACAGTTTCCCCTGTTTTGTCTTCCTTCTTTTCTCTTTCTCCTTTTTCAGTTTTAAGAAATGCAGGCACTGCAATGTAAAAAAAAAGAAAAGTCTGGTAAAAAGAGCATGATACAAGAAAAACTGATGTTTTTTCTCATTCTTGCATAAGGAAATGACTGGATTAAGACTCTTAGCTTGATCTAGTAACAAATTTCAAGAGAAAGCAAATAAAAATGAACATTGAATATAATAAAGCTTTTCTCTAAGTAAATAAATGCTGTTAGAAGAAACTCGTCATCTTGTTCTCATGTCTCCATGGAGGCAATCTGATAAAGAGCAATGAAAGCAGAATACTTCTTTCTTTCAATGGCTATGAGGTGATATTTTCTGACACCTTACAAGTATTTCCCCAATCTAAGAGAGAGATAAAGATAAGGCAAAACCAGATAGCACTTGGTAGTAGCACAGGCTGTACCATACATCTTAGCATGGATAACCTTCCTTTTAGGTTAACCCAAGTTTATGACTGTGGCTGTCAGTTTGGGACAATTGCTCCTATTAGGAGAGTAAAATTATCAATATTTGCAGATAGTTTTATGTGTTCGTATTAAGTTAATAGGTTTTAGGGGTGTGTTTGTTTTTTGAGGGCTTTCAATAAAGCAAAAACTTCTGTAAGATGTGACACAGGCTCAAATGGATATGACAAGAAAAAACGGTATAAAAGATCAACCTGACAAATTTTAGTGTATGCATGTAACATGGAAGCTGTAACTAGATACTTAAAAAAAGATGTTATACATAAAAGGTGGGAATAACTTTTTAACATAATGAAAGGTGGTAATAGCTTTTTAACATAATGATGCTTTCTTTAATATCTTTAAATATTAATTGTCTCACAGATATATACTAAAAAGGAGTAGTGAACTATATTAAAAATGCAGAGTGCAAATAGCTGTGATACAGGTGGCACATTTGGACATAATTGAACATGTGAATTTGATAAAGGTTTTCAGGATGGTTATTCAGTGGAATACCCGGGGTAAAGGAAAAGAGGAGTATTATATTAATTCAAGAGAAGCTCCAATAGTGATAGAAGATAATAAAAAAGATAATAAAAGATATTAATGGTAGACTTGTAGTACGAAGGAGCTACTGGCAAGGAAGGAGGATTACACTGGAATGTATTTATATTGACATAAAACTGCTATAATGGAGCTTACTAAAATTCTGGGAGAAATCTCCTTTCAGCAGGGAATATTACTTATAGATGTTGACTGGAATTTGATTTGCAGCAGTGGAGATTTCTGGGGGGCCCCAGAAGGAAAATATGACAAAGAAGGGAAGATTTTTGAAGACATTTGTGAAATTGTATGGCATGGAAGATGTGAATTCATTAGGAGGAGTTCGGAGTGAATTAACTTGTTATTCCAAAAGATGCAAAAAACTGGGATAGGCTAGATAGAACTTATATTTCACAAGAACATGTTTCATTTAATTGAAAGTTATGATAACACATCCAATAACTATTTTAGATCACGTGCCAATAATAACTAAAATAAAAATGCAGAGTAATGAAATAAAAATGAGACACTGGCACTTTCCCACCTACCTGTTGAAAAGAGATGAGTTTAAGGAATGGGTAGTAGAAATTTTTCAGGAGTTATTAGAGAAGATAGAAATTTATTCTGCAAATATAGCTAGAGATTGGGATAAAATGTAAGTGGAGTTTAAAAATAGAGTGAAAATAAAAGAAAGATATATGGTTAAGTAACAAGAATTATTTAGAGGGACTGGCAGATGTTAAAGTATTGCAGAATAGGGAGAATTTCATATAACAAGAAGAGGAGCAATTGCAGAATAGTAAACAGAAAATAAGGGATTATGTCGATAATATGCATGAGTGCAGAAATACTGCTGTTAAGTAACTTTTTTTGTGCTCTAGAGTTATCAAAAGACTTTAGCACAACAACTCAGGTAGCAGAAAGTAGAAAGGGTTGTCACCAGGCTTAAGGAGTCTATAACAAGGAAGATAAGAGATCCTGTAGAGGTACTAGAGATATTTTGGAAATTTTATGAAAGTCTGTATAAAGCAGTGAAATGTGGAGAAAAAGTACAAATGGAAATGTTTATGGAATAATTAAATATGCCAAGGTTAGAAGAAGATGAGGCTCAATTAGTAACAGTTAGGCTAGGAGGAGATAGGATATAAATGGTAATGCATAAAACAATCTGCAGGAAGGTCTCCAGGAATAGATGGTATTCCTGTGGAAGTTTGGAAGCTATGAGAGAAAAATACTAATAAAAATCTGGAAGGTTTTGTTTAACAGTATTCCAAGTGGAGAAGCACCAACATCCTGAAAGAAAGTGGTGGTGACAGTGATATCTAAAGAGGGTTAAGACCCATCATATCCAGGTTCATACAATTCAATTTCAATATTAAACCATGATTATAAAGTGTTTATTTGTACAATGTCTAAAAGAATGGCAAAGGTGATACCAAAATTGATAGATATGGATCAATTTTTTGTGGAGAGAGGCAAACATTTGACTGCATTAACAGAATATTGATGATCCAGAGGGAAGCAGAACGTAATTCTGTTTGAGCAGAGGAATGAGGCAAAGGTGTCCTCTTTCCCCTTTGTTATTTGCATTATATTTAGAACCATTGGCAAAGAAAATAATGGACTCGAAAAGTCAAGGATAATTGGCATGGTAGTGAAGAAAAGCTGGCTCTATTTGAAGATATTTTATAGCTAATAAAAAACAGAAAAAGTATATGTCGGTGTTGTGGAACATTTTGAGGGAGTTTCATATCTTTTTGGGATACAAAATTAATAAAGTTAAAACAAAGGCAATAACTGTAAATTATGTACCTACACATGAATTGGTTCAGCAATATCCATATTGATAGAGACATGATAAAATTAAATACTTAGGAGTATGGATTAAAAAGGATTCTGGTTTTGTAGCAAAGGATATGTGGGAAGAGACTTCCAAGATGGCTGCACAATGAATAACGGTTTGTTTCTAGCTCCCCCAGAGTGAAAACAGAAACTCAGCAGTGAAGGCCAGTAGACTTGTGTTTATGTGTGAATTTCAGTAACGGGCTAGTAAGTACACTGCCTGGATGCCAGGAATAAAGAAACACAGAAGACCTTGGAAAAAATTGTGAGGAAGAAACATGGTCAGGGGAGAGTGCTGTAGCTGTTCAGCAAAAAGTAATGCAACAGTCAGAGATGACTTCCATTAACCTACAGGAAGATATAAGACAGCTGCATACAGACCTGGTAAAAATAAACAAAACACTGGTAGAGTATATCAACACAAACAACAAGAGGCTGGAACAAATAGAAGAAGCTTTAAACAGATATTCAGATGAGATGATAAAGCTGCAAAAATCAGAGGTCGAAATTATGTTTAAAAATAGTAGAATGAGAGGACAGAGCACATAGGGAAAACATGAGATTTTCAGCTATACACCAGAAGCTGGAAGGAACAGACTGCATTAATTTTATGAAAGCACAAATAAGCAGCTGGACTGGTATTCCACAGCAGGAGCTGTTAGTTGAATGGGCACATTGTGTGTATGCTCCAAACCTAGCCATAAGAAAGCAAACTAGATCTATAATGGTAAGGATGCAGTCCTTCCAGCAGAAGGAGTTGATTCTAACAAAGCTGTGGAAGAAGGACAAAATACCGAAAGTGGGCGATAGCAGTGCATTTGTAGAGAATGATTACTTATTGTACAACAGGCAAGAGAGAAGTAAATTCATTCCACTATTCAAAAAATGTCGAGACGCAAGTGTGAGATTCAAACTGGAAATGAAGCAGCGATAGGATATGGGTGATTGAGAAGAGCAGTAATAAAATCAGTAACTTAATGTGGGATTACAATGCAATAATTATATTTGTGGCATACAATAGAACAAGAAAATCTGGATATATTGGACTTTTTCAAGTTTGATGTGTGGGGGACTCTAAAGTATATGCCCTATTTCATGTCATTAATGTCCGGAAAAATGCTTTGGGGAGGGGAAGAGAGGGGAGAACGCTAACTGTAAGTAAAGAAAGCACTCTCTTTTTCTTAATAGTACTGTATTTGTGGTGCATGGTTTTCTTTGCTTGCTATTTTTAGGTGTAATGGGGATTATTAATAGGAGTTGTTTTTCTTTTTCTCCCCTCTTTTTTCGTTTTGTACAGTTTTGAGAAATATAGGCAATGCAGTGATCACAAGTAACAAAGGGAGCCTGGGTAAAAAGGCATGACAAAGTTCAAATTAGTGTGCTTTTTTCATTCTTGCATGGGGAAATGACCGATTCAGGCCCTTTGTTTGAAGACAGAGAGAAAGAGAGAGAGAGAGAAAGCAAGTAAATGAAAAAGAATATTGAATAATATGAGGCTTTTTTCTAGCAGTTGCATGTAAGTATACAAAGTAGCATTTCTGCAGCTGGTCATCATGCCTCCACAGAGACAATTTGATAAAGAGAAACAGGAGACAGTCTGGTGGAAGGGGATTGGCTGAGGGGAAAGAAAAAAAAGAACAGAGAAATTGGCTAGGACATAATGTTATCTGAAAACAATCAGGGGTTTTGCCAGGTGTCACAGCTTTAAAGATAATCCAAAACCAATTAGACCTGAACTAAAGTTTTCTCTGATTAAAATGTTTTTCACCCTTCTGTCTTTCTTTGTTCAGTTTTAAGAAATATAGGCACTGCAATGAGAAAAAGAAAAAGGAGAGGGGGAGGAGATGGGGGGGGGGGGGGGAGGAAGGATCTGGTTAAGAGAGTGTGACAAAAAAAATCAGTCTACTTTTTCCCATGCTTGTGACTGGGTTAAAACCCTAGGTGTTATCCAGTAACAAGTTTATTACAAAGCATGTAAATAAAAAAGAATATTGAATATTGTAAGGCTTTTTTTTCTGATAAACAAGGTACCTTTAGCAGTTTTGTGTTTGGTTTGCATGTCACTAGAAGACAATTTGACAGAGAAATGGCTTGGAGAAAGTGCTTACTGAAAGCATTTAATTGCTTTCTCAACTGGGAACGCTATAATGACATAAAAAATCAAATAGCGCTTACTAGTAGCACAGGCTGTACCATGCATCTTAGCACAACTAACCTTTCTTTTTGGTTAACTTTAGCCTGTCTTTGTAGCTATCAGCTTAGAACTTATGTTCTTATTAGGAAGCAAAAAAACTTGAATATTGAAGATGTACAGTTTTGTGTGTTATTAAGTTAATAGGTTTTAAGAGTTTTTTTTGGGGGGGGGGGGTTGTTCTGTTTGAGGGCTTTAGAAAAAACAAAATAGTATGTAAGCTGTAGCATAGGCACAATTGGATATGACAAGAAACAACTGTATAAAAGACCAACCTGCCGAACAGTATATACATGTAACATAAAAGCTAGAACTAGACATTTAACAAAAAAAGCAGTTATACATAAAAGGTGGTAATAATAACTAGATGAGAAAATGATGCTTTCTGTAATGTCTTTCAATCTGAATGGTCTTGCAGATAAACATAACAAAGAAAGCGTAGTGAATTATATTAAAAAATGTAGAGTGCAAATAGCTATGCTATAGGAGACACACCTGGAAAGAACTGAACATGTGATTTTGATAAAGAAAGGCTTTCAGGATGGTTATTCAGAGAATATCTGGGGCAGAGGAAACAAGGAGTACTTATATTAATTACAAAAGAAGTTCCAATGGTGATAGAAGAGGAAAAAAAGATAATGGAAGATGCATAGTACTAAGGGGCTGCTAGCTAGGGAGGAGGATTACACTGTTATGCATTTACATCCCCCCTAAAACTGTAATAAAACTTAAGAAAATTCTAGGAGAAATGATCAGCTTTCAGCAGGGGATATTACTTATAGGTGGAGACTGGAATTTGGTTTGCAACAGTGAAGATATGTCTGGGGGGCCTAGAATGGAAAATATAAAGTAGGGGAGATTTTTGAAAACATTTATAAAAATGTTTGGCATGAAAGATGTGAATTCGGTAGTAGGAGTTCAAATGAATTTGCATATTACTCATCGAGATGCAAAAACTGGACTAGGTTAGATAGATTTTGTATCTCACAGGAACGTGTGCACTTAATTGAAGTTCTTAAAACGTACCCGATAACCATTTCAGATCATGCGCCAATAATAAAATAAAAATGCAAAGTAATGAAATAAAAATGAGACGCTGGTGCTTTCCCACCTGTCTGTTGAAAAGAGAGGAATTCAAGGAATGGGTTTTGGATTTAATTCAGGAACTACTAGAGAAGATATAATTTTCTTCTTAAAAACATAGCTAGGGAGGGGGATAAAATTAAAATGGAGTTTAAAACTAGGGTGGAAATAGAAGAAAGGGAGATATGGTTAAACAGTAACAAGAATTATTTAGATGGATTGACAAATGTTATTGAAAACTAGGGGGAACCTCTCAGGACAAGAAAAGGAGCAACTGCAGAATGCTAAACAGAAAATAAGGGATTACTTCGACAATATGCATGAGTTTAGAAAGAGTGCTGCTAAGCAACTGTTTTTTGATAATTCTAGAGCAGAAAAACTTTCAGCATAACAAGTCAGGCAATAGGAAGTGGAAAGGGCTGTCACCAAGCTTAGGGAGCCTATAACAAGGAAGGTAACAAGAGAACCCTGTAGAAGTATTAGAAATATTTCAGAAATTTTATGAAAGTTTGTATGAAGCAGAGAAACATGGAAATCAAGAAAAGGTACAAAGGGAACTTTTTTTGGAAGAATTAAATATACCCAGGTTAGAGGTAGATGAGGCTCAATTACTAACAGGATAGGTAGGGATGAGATAAAAATGGCATTTCACACTGAGCTAATCGAAGGAAGGACACTGAGCAAACTCGGATCTCTAATATATAACATTAAGTATCCTGTATTTTTTTGCTTATTTTTCCGAGTTATTTATAGCACTTTGTCTACTGCATACTTTTCTAGCTAGTTTCACTGTGGGTGAGGTATTAACTGGAAATTGTCCACTTTTATTAAGCATCTGTTTGGGTTGTTTGATTCTGATCTCCTGCCAAGGAGAGTGTCATATAACTTGTTTGCAGTTAAAAGCTTTCTCTAGAGGCTCCTTTATCTGCTTAAAACTTTAATTTAAAGGCTCACTCCTGCTTTTCTGCTGTGAGTAGCATCTCTGCAATTTGTTTCATACCCTCTCTCCCTATTTGTATGTTGTTTACTATCTACCCTTCTAGTATCCCTAACCTATATTACCCAACTTAGCCTCCACACTAACACATACCTACCTCTAACCACACACACCACCACCTCAGACCCCTCAGATACAGCCCACTCATATTCACAGATCTCCCCAGAACTCTACTCCTCCAGCCCATCCAATCTTTTCAAACTCTCCTTACTCCCTACACCACCATCTCCTCACCCTACTCCAACTACTTTCTCAAAGAAAACCCTCCCCCAACAAAACTATACATCTCTTTACACTCTACTTCTCCTCAGACAGCTCCTCCCCCATATCTCACTCTCTCTGAGGTGACATCCACCCTAACCCAGGCCCAACCCCTACCTCTACCCACCCTAACCCAAGTTCCAGTCCACACAAACACAAGGCTATCCGCCTCATGACCCTAAATGCACAAAGCTTCCGTATTAAAATCCCCAACCTTCATGCCTGGCTCTCTTACAACCAGCCAGACATAACCGCTGTCTCTGAGACCTGGCTCAAACCCTCCATCAGAGATAATGAAATCCTCCCCCCAGGCTACCACATCATACGCAATGATAGGCCTCATAGAAAAGGAGGAGGCATAGCAATTATCTACCCCTCCACTCTCACTTTTACTCCATTGACCAACCCCATCCCAACTTTTGCCAATGCAGAAATGACTGTGGGATTTTTAAAACTTAACTACAAATCCATCTGCATTTGCTCCATTTACATCTCACCTGGAGACAATACCAAAACTCTAGAAAACATCCTCTCTTGGTTTAGCTCAAACATCAAAAATGAAACCTACATTCTTGGTGATGTAAATATTAGCTGGGCCTCCTTCCTCATAGATACCCCATCTCACTCTATCAACCTCTACCATTTCACCCAGCTAATAGAACTCCTTACTAGACCAAACAAAGATGGTCCCTCCGGTACCATCTTAGATTGGATACTAACAACACACCCCAACAATATCTCCAAAGCTGGTATAAGACCGGACCCCTAGGCGACCACTTACCAGCCTTCACAGACCGCATACCCCCCACATAGAAAAACAACACATTTTCAAGCAGTCCCGTAACCTATCTTCCTTCAACCCCAAAATCTTCTCTGAATGCCTCAAGGTTACTAACTGGTCTCCACTGAAATGCCTTCCACTAGATAACGTTGTCACATATTTTAACCAAACTTTCCTTACCTTACTTGATAAACTAGCCCCTTTACAAACCAAATGTATCAAAACAAATTCCTGCCCCTGGCTATCCCAAGAAACTAAACTGGTAATGAATCAAAGGAACAAAAAGTGGAAACTGTACCAAAAACAAAAAAAAAACCAGGACCATCCAAGAATATAAACATCTTCGCAACCTGGCCAAAAAAAAATCAATAACAAAAGATAGCAAAAACTACTACAGCAATCTGCAATACAAGCACTCAAACAATCTGAAGAAATTCTGGACATCCATCTTCTCAGTACTCAACCCTGGTAATAATTCCAACCCCTGCCCCAATCCTAACCTCTCAAGTCTTGAAACCGCCACTAACTTCAACACATTCTTCACTGATTGCATAGCTAAATTATCCTCCACTTTCCCCAATCCATCCACCAATACTAACCCCTCACCCTGCCCCCAAACCCCCCCTCTCTCACCCCCCATTCTCCCTTAAACCTGTCTCCACCAATACTATAAAAAGACTACTGCAAAAGCTAAAACCATGCTGCAATGCCCCTGACAACCTTCCAGCAAATTTTCTTCAATTATCAGCCGAATCAATAACCTATCCCATATCCATCCTCATAAATAGATCCATTCTGGAATCCTATGTACCAACCATCTGGAATCATGCATTCATAATTCCTCTCCACAAAGGTGGTAAGAACACAGACACTACCAACTTCAGACCCATAGCTGTACTCTCTCCTCTCTCTAAAATTCTAGAGAAAACCATCCACTCCCAGCTCATGCCCTACCTAATCCAGCACAAACTCCTCTCTCCCACCCAACACGGCTTCTGCCCTGGCCACAGCACCATGACAGCCCTCCTTTCCTTCATTGAAACAGTCAACCTAGCACGTGAGAGCAGCAAATACGTATCTTCTCTATTTCTTGACCTCTCAAAGGCATTCAACACAATCTCCCATTCCCTTCTCCTGTCCCAGCTCTCACACTTGCAGCTATCTCCCTCAACCCTAGACTGGTTCTCCAGCTACCTTTCCATGCACCAACAGGCTGTACAATGGAAAGAATCAACCTTCCCTTTCTTACTTACACCCACAGGAGTTCCCCAAGGATCAGTACTTGGCCCTCTCCTCTTCAACTTATTCATTAACAACTTCCACCTCTCCATCCCTGAAACTTCAATCATCCAATACGCAGATGACTCCACTATCATCTGCTCAGCCTCCTGCCCCTCCAAACTTTACTCAATACCCACACAGCCTTCTCCAAAACTGAATTATGGATGCAATCTCATCACCTGGCCGTAAATGCCAACAAAACCAAACTAATGATATTCACTCCCACCAAAACCTCCCAGTTCCACAAGGTCCAATTTTCCATCAAAAGCCACAATAACACCCCTCTAGAAATCGTTACTAGTACCAAGCTACTTGGCATTACCATCAATGAAAACCTAAAATTCGACTCCCACATCCTCTTGACAATCAAAAAAACCCACCAGAAAATCGGTCTCCTCTACAGACACAACTACTACCTTACTCAATCTTCCCGTCATACCCTTGCATCTACCTTCCTTCTCCCCTCTCTCTTGTATGGTGCTCCCCTATTCTCCAACCTACAACTCAGTCTCCGTTCTAAACTCGAGGCCTGTTACAACAAAATCTGCAAATTTGAAACCAATTCTAAGAACTCTTCCCATCACTGTCACTCCCTACACACCCTAAACTGGCTAGAACTCCACAACCACCTAAAGTACCTACAACTTACAACAGCCCACAAACTCATCTTTAAACCAACAGAAAGCCCCTCTCTTGCTAAATCTCTAACACCCTACACACCTACCTGCACCCTGAGATCCAAAGGCCAAAACCTCCTACATGTACACAAACCCATCCATCCACCTACCTGGCAAACTACTACTATCCCACACCATAGCCAAGCTATGGAACAATCTCCCCACACCACTACATAATATACCTAACCACAACAACATCAAATCCATGCTTCTCTCACATCTCTCCTCCAAATGGGAATGTCCTTCACATGCTCCCACCTAAAACACCCACACTACTAACTCCACACCTAAAATCATTGTTTCTTTGCCAACTTTAAGAAACGTTTGAGATCTTGCTCAGAACATCTTTCCAAATTCTTTTGCATGCGTGCCTCTGGCCTACCTTACTCATATTCTCAAACTGACGAGCTCTAAATTGCAAACCAGTGTGTATATATAATTTTTAAAACTGTTACTCCTGTACAGACTAATATTGACACATGCTGCTCACTTTATCTATTATTAATGTGGCAACTCTCTGTAATTCTGCCTTTGTAAGTCTATAACTTTTTGAACTTGCATCATATAATGATGCATATTCTGTATATTTAGATATATTATAATGATGCAAACCTATGTACTTTATATTATGTACTGGAGCTTTTCTTCTCGGGTCTCCACTGAAAATGGGCTACAAGCCCACCTGGACTAACCCAGTGAACAAACAATAAATAATTAAATAAAATAAATAAATAGTTGGTGGCTTTGCAGTTGCCCACCCCTATTGTAAACTTGATCGGGGACACTCCTCCCAGTCTAGTGTTCTTACCTCATTCTACCTAATACAGGGAGAACATTTGAAAAGGCCAATCCACTTAGTTTCTGCTCCTCCTTTCTCTCTTTCCACTTAAATTTTTTTAAGCTTGTTTCCTGCCTTTCCTGTGGGTAGTTTAGTCTAGATACAGATTTGCTGTGTCCAGGACTGTTTGTGGGCTTCTGAGCCCCCAAGCCTTTCTGTGTTGGAGGGAAGCCTTCTAGCTTAATTTTGTTTCTTAGAACTAGCCAGTTTTTTAGTTTCAGCACTCAAGTCTGTTTCTTTGAGCTCAGCACTTGTTCAGAACTCGTTGTAAGCACTAAATAAGCTACAAATTACTACAGCACTCAACCTTCCTCACTTGTCTAGAGGAAAACAGTTTTTAGTACTTAACAAATAAGCACCTATCCAGGCATGTCTAAGGGTCAGCTCCCGGTGTTTTCTCCTGTCTACCTGATGAATCTGGGCATCTTGGGGCAATGCAGCAATTGCCTCATGTACATAGACATCCTTCTCCTCCTACCACCCAACACTACAACCTGTGAGAGATACACTTGTATAGCCAAACTGGAAGCAAAGCTCTTTTCACCAAAGACTGGACAAGACAGTCAAGAGGAGAAGGTAAACACTTGCATCACACCACACTCATCACATAGTCCCTCAAAACCTACACCACCAAAACACACACATAGAAACACAAAACACACACCTACATTCGCGGAGGCTCTCAGTAAAAACCTGCCCAAGCAACAGGGACCTCCAAAGCAGAAACACAAGCAACCTCTACCCCCCCCAACACAACCCAAATGACACATAGCCCACAAACTCAGTGTGCCACTCAACCACAGCCCATAAGGCATAACAACATACCCAACACTCTAGTCATAGGTGACTCAATAGTCAGGCACACTGATGTTCCACTCACCAGGCAACACAAGGAGAAAGTTACTGTCAGCTGCCTGTTGGGTGCCAGGATCCGCCACATAATGCATGCACTCAGATCACTCCACAACAAGTACATATATGACTCTGTCATTGTCCATGTTGGTGTGAATGACCTGAAACGTACCTCCCTGAACTACATGAAAAGGACATGGAGGAGTTGTCCCATCTTGTAACCCAGGCAGGTATGACCCTAGCCCTGAGTAGCATCCTGCCATCACCCAGAATGATACCACAGTACAAGGACAAAATGATTGACTTCAATAATTGGCTAAGCTTCTGGGGTCATTCTAAGGGGAACCAGTATCTGTCTGCCTGGGATGACATGATCAACAAACCACAATGCTTTACCAGAGATGGCCTGAACCTGTCGCCCTTGGGATTCCGGATACTGGCTAAAGCTCTAGCCACCCCTATAGTGCCTTTTTTAGGCACGGTCCAAATGACAAATTCAACACCCTAACAGATACAAGCAAGCAAAATCTGAGGGTTTTGCTATTCAATCCTAGAAGTCTAAACCTCAAAATGCACTCACTCGAAGCACTCCTTAAAATGGAGAACATCGACATCTGTGCAGTGACAGAGACCTGGTTCAAGGCTCCAGAGGGTACCCCTGCATTACCAGGCTATAATTCGTACCACAGCTTTCGGCCACCTAACCTGGACAGAAACACTAAAGGTGGAGGTGTGTCCATATTCATTAAGGATATCCAGACATCCAGGCTAGTTGCTCAGTATAATGCATCCAAGATTATCCATGTGCAAATAACCCTGGGCAACACCGCAGTCCAAATTGTAGCTTGCTACAGATCCCCCACCATGCCCCAGGATTCCCACTCCTCATTTCTTGATACCCTGAAAAATATTAGGGTACAACCTAACACCCTAATAATGGGCGATTTCAACTACCCCACCATTAACTGGGAAAACTACTCCTGTACCAACTCTTGTGCTCAACATTTTCTGGAATTCATAAATTCCAATGCCTTGGATCAACTTATCCACACCCCCACTAGGGGCAGCAATATCTTAGACCTGGTTATTACCAACATGGGCAACTGGTGCTCCACACCAGAGGTCAGTTCCACGTTGGTCAGATCCGACCACAAGCTAATCACCCTAGACATCCGCATCCCTCCCCCACCCCCATTAGGGAAACCACTGTAAAGAATTTCTCCAAAGCCAACTTCACGCTTCTTAAGACAGAAGTAGAAAACTTCACGACACCCATGCTGAAGGACAATAGAGGTATGACTGCTGAATCCTACACAGATGCACTTTATAAGCACTTACACGAATGCATGGATCGTGCAATCCCTAACAGAACCAAGATGCTATCCTCCAAAAAAAGGAAGCCAATCTGGTGGACCCCTGCTATAAACAAACTCTATAACAGCAGAAAGAAACTGTTGCAAAAAAGAGTAAAATCCCATGATTGGAGGAACTACCTGGTCAGCCTAAGTAAGAAGCTGAGATCCCTCATAAAATCCTCCAAAGCTAGTTACGAAAACAAAATCGACACTGACTCTAAAGACAACCACAAAGCATTCTGCAGCTATGTCAAGAATCTCAATGGCAACACTCAGATCTGCTCTGAGTTACAGCACAATGGTACTAAATATACAGAACCAACTGATATTGCCAACATCCTGGCAGATAGGTTCAGTGCTTACTTTACCCCCCTCTCATCCCCTAAAGGGCCCATCTCTATACCGGAAGAATGCAAAGTTCCTGTAATTATGGCTGCACAGGTAAAAAACACACTCCAAAGCCAAGAACACAGCATTCATGGGACCTGACAACATCCCAGGCTGTGTTCTACATGAACTACAGAACGAATTGGCACCCCACCTAAGTACCATGTTCAATCATAGCCTCACCTCAGGCTATGTGCCTACTGAATGGCGCACAGTGATGGTTATCCCACTCCACAAAGGGGGAGCCACCACAGACCCTGGAAACTACCGCCCCATTAGCCTGGCGAGCCTGGTCTGAAAGCTATGGAACGTATCATCATGGAACTTATAAACAATGACAATGGTAATCTCCAAACTCTGGACCCCACCCAGTTCGGGTTTGTAAAAGGCAGATCATGTCTCCTAAATCTGATAGACTTCTTTGAAGTGGTCACCAAAGCCGTAGATGAGGGTAAGGTGGTTCACACAACCTATCTAGATCTCGCCAAGGCTTTCAACACCATCCCCCACTCTGGAATTATAGATAAACTCACTAAATTAGGTATAAATCCCTATGTCACAAGATGGGTTGCCAACTGGCTCACCACAGAACCCACACTGTGAAAGTAGCAGACTCCAAATCCAGCTTCAGACCAGTGACAAGTGGTGTACCACAGGGTTCAGTCCTGGGTCCTCTCCTGTTTGGCATCTACTTCTCTGAAGTACAGGCTAACACAGAAGGTCTTTGGCTAATGAAGTTCGCAGATGACTGCAAACTAGGAGCCATAATCAAAACTTCAAAAGATATGGACATCCTACAAAAGGGCCTCGCAGAGACAGATGCCTGGTGTCAAAGCCATGGCCTAAAGCTCAATGCCAAAAAGTGCATTGTCATCCCTTTTGGTAAAAACTCTGTACCCATGAACTATCACATAGGCAGTAGTCTACCTAACACCAAAAGTGTGATGAGACCTTGGGACACAGGTGGACAGTAGTCTCTCCTTTGACAATCACATCGCAACAGTAGTCAGGAAATCCTTCTACGTGGCACACCTCATCACAAAAGGTTTCTCATCCAGGAAAAAAAGAGGCCATTGTTCCCCTCTACTTGTCACTCATTAGACCCATTATAGAGTACAACGCCCCTTTTGGTATGTACCTCACAAGACATCTACAACAACTGGAAAGGCCACAGAAATACCTCACAAAGAGGATTACCAGCCTCAAACTGATGCCCTACACAGACAGTCTCAAAAAACTGTCGCATATCACCTACTCAGAGGCGATCTCTGCCTAATACACAAAGCTATTTCAAACCTTTAGCTTTTGGACATGCTCCACTTAAAGAAATACCAATCCCTCCGAGCTACACGCTCTAGGGACCTAAACTTTGTCACCACAATAAACAGAACATGCTGGAGGGCTAGATTCCTGTCCCAGACATGTCCCATACTCTGGGACAAACTACCTAGATATATCAAACAAAGCTCCTCATTAGCACTCTTCAAGAAAAATCTTGATTGGATGGGGGATAGAAAATTCACCCCGGGGATCACTTCTGGGACTCTGCTCAACAGTGACACAGGAAAATAATTTTCTTGGGTGGCGAAAGCCAGGGTACCTTTTATCTAGGCTTATATAGGCCCTAGGGCCAATAGCTTAGTACCTACTTATGAACCTGTTATAACCAATCTACAGGAAAGTCCTCAGGAATAGATGGTTTTCCTGTGGAAGTTTGAAAGTTAGGAGGAAATAAACTGATAAAGATCTGGAAGGGTTTTGTTTAACAGTATTTTAAGAGGAGGAGAAGTGCCAGCATCGTAGAAGAAGGCAGTGGTAACATTAATACCTAAAGAGGGTAAAGATCTACCAGATCCAGCTTCATACAGGCCTGTTTCAATACTAAATCATGATTATAAAGTGTTTGTCTATAACGGCTAAAAGAATGGTAAAAGTGATACCAAAACTGATATACATGGATCATTGTGGTTTTGGGAGGGGGGGGGCAAACATTTGGCAATATTAACAGTGCATTGATGATCCAGAGGGAAGCAGAATGTAAGAAAATACCACTATTATTGGTGGGTCTTGATGCAGAAAAAGCATTTGGCAGAGTAGACTGGGACTTCATGAGCAGAGCAATGGAAGCATTTGCTTTCCCTGATAAATTATAAGGTTGATTAGAAGAATATATATTTGGAATCTGAGGCACAAATTAAGATGGGTGGGGTCCTCTCCGATAATTTCTGCTTTAGTAGAGGTCCCCTTTGTTTTAAGATTTATATTTAGGACCATTGGCAAAGATAATAAAGGATTCAGAAATTCAAGGATATGATTGGTATGGTAGCCAGAAAAAGCTGGCTGTATTTGCAGATATTATTTTATACAAAACAAAACCAGAAGGGGACATTACAGTGTTGTGGAACATTTTAAGACCAGTTCAGATCTTCTCAGGATACAAAATTAATGAAACTAAAACAAAGGCAATAGCAGTAAATTATGTACCCACACACAACTTGCTTCAACAATATCCATATTTATGATTCCAAGATGGCCGCCGACTAGTCTAGTCCTTACTCTCTGAGCTCCTCACAGCTATTTAACTTTTGTTTTTTTTTACAACTTTACATCAACCTTTTTCCTCAAATTTTTATACTAAAAGATTTTATAAATCTTTTTCTACGCATTTGGATTATTTTTTCTTCTGGAATTATTATCCTGGGATTTATTTTACCTCAGAACATTCTTGGTCTCTCTGCTGCTGGGACTCCTACTGCTCCAGTCTGTTCCTGGTTCCTGGTATCCTGTTAACTGCATTCCATTTCTGGGCATGGCTACAAAATCTGACTCCATGGAGACTCAGCCTACAAAGGCCAAATATACTTCAATGCTCTCTCCTGAAAAAGATTCAGGTTCAAAAAGACTGAAATCATCTAGACAACCTACAGAAACTTTTAATGTAAGTAATAAAGATTTAAATGGCTCAAATTTCCTTTTAGAAGAACTAAAAATAGCATTAAAACCAATCCAAAGTGCTATACAAAACTTTTCAGAACAGTTTGCAGACTTTAGTAAATCTTTAAAGCAAATAAACGATAGTATTGTTACTATTGAAAATAAAATCTTAGCTTTGGAGGTTAAAACAGACTTATTGGAAAGTGAAATCTAGAGATAAAACTGTTTCAGATTTACAAGCTAAAATATTGGATCTGGAAGCCAGGAGTCAAAGAAATAACATCATTATTCGTGGTTTAC
This sequence comes from Protopterus annectens, assembly GCF_019279795.1. Lineage (NCBI taxonomy): Eukaryota > Metazoa > Chordata > Ceratodontiformes > Protopteridae > Protopterus > Protopterus annectens. The sequence goes on from NC_056744.1 coordinate 1,182,478,748, forward strand.
CTGAATCTTATGACAATAAAAACTTGTTATCTGTGACTAAAAATATCTTTGAAACACTGTTAAATTGTGAAGCTTCTTCAAAATCTATAATTGTAGAGAGAGCACACAGAGCACTGTGTACAAAGCAAGATTCTTCCACACCAAGGTTAATTTATACTAAGTTACTAAACTTTCAAGACCCTAGAAACTGCTAAAACAAAGAAACAATTCATATGGAAGTCTCACAAACTATCATTTTCCCAAGATCTTCCTGCACAGATCAAATTAAATAGACAAAAACTAGCCCCCTATTGTGCTGACTTGATAAAAAGAGGGATTAGATTTCGAATGGCATATCCTAATACCTTGTCTTTCACAGCTAATGACAAAAGATTTGTATGTTCAGATCCTAAAGATGCAAAAGACATTTTTCTTAAAACATTTAAAAAGCTTCCTGACACTGTATCTTAATATTCTACTGTTAAAGAACTACAATAAGGTTTGATCTTTTCTTTTCTTTAATCTGACAGTATTTGTGTTACATGATTTGTAATTCTGGTGTGACATAATTATATTACCTTAAGAACTTGTCATGTAATTTACACATGATGGATTTGGTGTGACAGTGTGCAGTGACAGGATATATGCTTGTTAGATTTGTGTGGATTAATAGAAGCATTTAAATTCCTGTATTTACTTTTTCTCTTTCTCTCACATATGCTTGCTGTGTAAATAGATAATATGTTAATTTTACTACAAGCTTTGGAGTTACAGCCTTCTGTGTAAGCTAAATGATTTTTGGAGGGAAAAACATTCCATCTCAACATTCTAGCAAGAAAATCTTCCCCTCAGAGTTCCAGCTGATGCTCTGCATGAACATGCACACTACAGTCTCTCTGAGATGGATGGTGATGTCATCATTTGTGAGGAAAGAAGGACAGTTTCAAATACACAAGTCTGCTTGTTTTCAACAAGTATTCAATAGCACTAACTTTTTAATAGATCTGGCTATTATTTAAAGTGTTTTCTCTTCATAAATGAAGGTTGCTTTTTAAATTTAAACAGATTCATGTCACATAATATGTTCAGTGACTTTTAGTGTGTCTGCATGACTTCAAAGCAAGCTGCTACTTTCATAAAGCAGAGTGAAAATGTTTCTGGAAACAAATGAACAGGTTAGTTTTATATATTAAAATTCTAAAGGATGTGTAAAGAAATGAACATATTTTCCTATTCAGAATATTTTTTCATACAATATTTTATATTATACTGAAGTCTTTAATTTGACAAATGTTACAAAGTATACCTGTTCATATGAAAGTTTCATGTTCTTTCTATTCTCTGCTCTCTCTCTTCTCAGAGGCTGGATGTGATATTTATGATTAGTAGTTTATGTTTAAGAAAGCCTTTACTTATTTGAAAGGTTTGAAATAACTATCTTTAATATGATTAGCTGAATCTACATGTATATATGTAAGCCCTTAGATTTACTGCATTTAGCCTGCTTGTTTCTGTTTTAATTAGATGTTCAAAATGTTTACTTTAAAAGCCTTGTCTTTTCATGCTGTTTTGCTATGTTACATCTATAGCTTAGAAGAATAGTATGGCTACATAACCTAACAGAGTCATTAGTAAAATATTCAAAAGTAGATTTAAAATTATATGTATGCACATTGTTGTACATTCAGTCCAATATATATGATGCTGTTTAAGTTACTATTTAATAATATAATTATACTTTATTCATGTATATTAACTAGTGTTAAAACCTTACAGCTTATAATATTTTATTTTGAATAGTTCCTGTACTATTATTATCTAGTTAATAGATGCATCTCCAGACTGAATTGTTTTTCATTTTGAGATATGGTTGCTTGGTAGTTGTTTTTGCTTTATTTGAACTATAACTAAATACTCATTCTACAGGTATTAGTGCTTTTATCATACTAATGGTCATGTTGATTAATGAAATTATCACTAAAGTACTAAAGAAGGTTCAGTAGATAGTGCATGACTATTATCTTTAGTTCAGTAATGCTATGCTTATTTACTTATATTATAATGTTACCAGTTGGTTTTGTTATACTTATATATGTTATCTTACATATCTTTCAGTTTTAATTGTATTACTTCTTATGATAGAGTGTTCTAGTTAAGCAGAGTGTGATTTATTTATTATTTACTTGTTTCTCTTTCTCTTGAAATACTTGAGGAAATACATTTAATCACTATAAATTTCAATTTAAGGATAGGAGCTTTAGATTAGTATTAGAAGTAGGGATTAAGCATGTTGGACGGCTTGAAATTAGTTAATTTTGTATATATTTTTAGTAGTATTACTCAGACTTTATGTTATGTTAGGCTTCCTTTGAGTAATTTGTATTCTAACTTGAGGTTATTATTATCTATAATTACAATGTTTTTTTCATGTTCTTCTGCTCTTCCTTTATCACAGGGGGATTGGTGGGTAGGCACTAGGGTTAGGATAAAGGTTATTATTATACATTTCATGGTTCTTAAAAAACCTTTTTTCTTTTTTTTTCAACAAATGTTATTTGATGACTTGCTTGAATACTTAAAGACTGTTTTTTCTTTTATTTTTCTTCTTCTTCTTCTTTTTAATGTTGTGTTGGATTTGCACCTTGAGTTCACTTTTATAGCATCAATAATGATTATACTTGTAGAATATGCCTGTTGACATAATTTTAGATTCTTGGAATGTTAGAGGCATTCAAGATAAAGCGAAAAAGTCACTATTATTTCATATGATCTTTAAATCACAGGCTAACATTTGTTTTATTCAAGAGACCCATATTTCACGTATTGATTGGAATAAAGAGTTAAAAAAAATGGATCAAAAAGATTATAGCTTCAGGTGACTCATCTAACTCCAGAGGTGTAGCTATAATCATTAAACAAAAATTCATTGGGAATATTATTGATGAGAAATTTGATGATGAGGGAGGTGGTGCTTATTTACGCTTCTATTGCTGGTTTGGACAAACCCTTATTAATTTTAAATCTATATGGCCCATGTAATTCACAACATTTGTTCATTTTAAAATTTACAATACTCTTGCATCCTATAAGGATCATCATATTATAGTGGGTGGTGACTGGAATGCAGTTATAAACCCTGTAATTGATCGTTCCGCTCCACTGTCACCTATAATCTTCAATCTATTCTGGCTATAAATGATTTGATGACAGAATATAATTTAATAGATCCCCTCCACTGTTAAAAATATAAACAAGAATGATATATATACTTATTATTCTAAGTGCTATCATTCGTGGTCCAGATTAGACTTCTTTCTAATTTCAGATTATATTTCAAAATATATTGTGGACTTTACTACAGAACCCAGATTCTTTTCGGATCACTCAAGAATTTCACTAAAATTGAACATAAAACCCAATATCAAAAATAAAACTATGTTTAATAAGTGGACCTTAAATAATAACTTATTGTCAAATGAGGATATTTGCAAACAAGCTTCAGAAATCCTAAATGAAATGGTGAATAGTCTTGAATCATCAGACATTCCTTATGACATACATGGGCTGCATGTAAAGCAAGATTAAGAGGTTTATTTATTAGTAAAGCTGCTTTTTTCAAAAAACAATACTTTAAGAAAGAGGAATTCTTAAAATCAAGAATTTCTTCGTTGGAAAATCATCTTAGTCTGAACTATGATGCTACTTTAGAAAAACAAATTTTTGATTGTCAGAAAGATTTAATTCTGCTTCACCAAAATAACCTCTCCTTAGCTGAACAAAAGCTACTTGCTTCATATTCAGAGTGGGCCCAGGTTCCATCTAAATTGTTAGCGAGAATTATTAAAGTTAACTTCAGAAATCCAAATATTACATCTTTATCTTATAATAACAGATTATATAATACTGATGAAGAGATTATTCAACTTTTCACCTCTCTTTACACTGAGTTATATTCAGGTTCTTCTAATTCTGTTAAAGATAATCACTCAAAACTCTTTTTAGACTCTTTGCAGTTCCCTAAACTTAATGATAATCAGCAAAAACTACTTTCTACCCCTATATCGGCACAAGAAATCTCGGATTCAATAGATAATCTTAAATTGGGTAAATCTCCGGGACCTGATGGTTTTACTCCAGAATTTTTCAAAACTTTCAAATTGGTAGTTCTTCCCTTTCTATTTAAAGTTTACAATCATATAAGATTTAATGATATCTCAGATATTCATTGGAACACATCCAAAACCATTCTAATTCTAAAAAAATAATAAAGATAAATCTGACCCAGTAAATTATAGACCCATTTCTTTAATTAACGTGGATATTAAGATTCTGTCATCTATTCTGGCTAACCGATTGAAACGGATTTTACCCTCAATTATCTCATCAGATCAATCAGCTTTTATGTCTCAGAGACATGCTTGGGATAATACTCTATCTTTAGAGACTATACTTCATCTCATTAAGAAAAATCCAAACCCTATATATGCTTTGATTATAGATGCATCAAATGCCTTTGACAGAGTATGTTGGAACTTTCTATTGAAAACTATGTTATGTTTTAATATTCCCTTATTCTTTATAAATTTTTTAAAAGTTTTATACAAGAATATGTTTACTAGACTATACATTAATGGTCAATTTTCTGCTCCGATAAAGATCACTAAAGGAACAAGACAGGGTTGTCCATTGTCCCCTTTTCTTTTCAACATTTACTTAGAACATTTGCTATTGTTTATTACTCAAAATACTTTTCATAACATCCCTAGAATTCTTAATACTAATATTCATTTCTCTGCTTTTATGGATGATTTAGTAATCTACTTTCAAACTCCATTATCTGATTACAGAAAATAATGAATTCTATTGATTATTTTTCTTTGGTTTCCAACTATCTTTTAAATTCTACAAAACTCATATTTTTCCCTTAAATCATTTAGCACACAAATCTTTTTTGTTTCCAGACGATCATTTTCAGTTTACTTATAATATAAAATATTTAGGAATCAATTTAGAACACAATAATAAATCTTCCTTTCAAAATAATATTAATAAATTATGGAACTCTATATTGTCTGATATGGACAGATGGAAGCATCTAAACCTTTCATTTCTTTCAAGGGTGGCCATTATTAAAATGAATATTCTGCCTAAATTTCTTTACCAATTCTCATCATCTGATCAGATAATTTCAAAAAAAGTTTGAGTCTGTAAATAAAGCTTTGGCAAAATTCATATGGTTCCCTAAATCTGTTAGAATTTCCTATTCTAGATTGGCATTTTCAAGGACAAGGGAGGTTTGGGTTTACCTAATCTTTATCTCTATTATTTGATTGTCTCATCCAATAAACTTCTTACTATCTCTAAATTCAATAACACTTCTTATCCAAATCACTCTTTATGGATAAAATTATGGTATAATTATGTCATTTCTAATAATTTAAATCCTGAAGCTATTCCCTTTATCTCTCTGGATAGTTTATTTATTAAAATATATCTACAGTATTTAAACAAAAGATTAGAGATTTCCAAACCTTACTCAAAATGTGTAAACTAGAAAAGATCTCGCACCATGTTCAGCCAATTCATCTAAACCCAAATATATTATTGGACAATAAACTTTTGAACTTAACAAACTATCCTTTAATTAAAAATCTAAAAGTAGGAGATGTTTTGAAATATCTTGACTTGCCTTTATCTGACTGGCTAAGTTATTGAAAGTAAACTGGAATTACTCACCAATTCTTACACAACTAAGAGCAATAATTAAAAACAAATTTGTATGTCTGGTCCCCATAGACTCACAATTGAAAAACCTTAACACGATTATCAAAATACTTTCATCATCTGATAAAATGCTCTCAAACTCATATAAATTAATTAATTCTTTAATGATGGACCACAACTGTCTTTTATCTAATGTTTGGTTGAATTAGAATTCCCAATTGTCAGAATCTCAGAAAGTCCTGGCTATTAGACACACTAAGGAATTTATCCCTTTTAAAAAATTAGCATACACACAATTAATGATTAATAATGATGCCTACTTTACCCCAATCAAATTAAACAAATTTAACCCAAATAAGTCCCCTTCGTGTTCATGCTGTTCTCATCTCCAAGCAGACCTCCTTCATATTCTATTGACGTGGGAATTTGCTATTCTACATATTCCATTGATTCATCTTTCAAAAGTTGATATTCATGTTATCATTTTTATTTGCTCATTACTAAAACTTTATATAATACAAAATTGGATTGATCGTTCTAAATTAAAATGGGTTACTTTCCAGAAAATGGCTTTTAAATTTATTGATGCTCAAAGATACTTAGGTGGGAGTCCAAAAAAAAAGCTATTAGAAAGGTTGTGTTAGAAAAGGTTCTAAACATATTAAATAGTTAATGTTAAATATTTTTTTTTTTTTTCTCTCTCAGGTTGCCTAACTTGTATATAGTGTACATATGGTGTATGTTTTATTTCTAAATAATTTATCAAAATCTCAGGAAGGTTGTTATCACTAGATGAATTGTTATATGTTCATTTATGCCTTCTTGTTATGTATAATCTTTTAATTGTCTTGCTATTCATATAATTAATAAAAAAATTTTTGAGAAAAAAAAAATATCCATATTTATGGGGACATGATAAAATGAAGTATTTAGGAGTATGGATTATAAATGACTCTGTTGTAGCAGCTAAGGATATTTGGGAATAGACTAATAGAAGATGATACAAAAATTGAGAAACTGGAAGCTTTGTTATATGGATATGGATACTAAGGTACAATCCATTAAAATGTTTTTAGTCCCTTGAGTCTTGTACACAGGTCAAGCATATTTTTATCAAATAGAGGAGAAGCTGTCGATAGCAGTTAAAAAGAGAGTTGAAGGATTTTATCTTGGAAGGGAAGACAGCAAGGGTCAAGTGGGATAAATTGATTCTTCAATAGAACAAGGCGGATTAGGTTTACTCAATTTGAGGGGGGTATTTTAGAGCAACACAGTTAAGGCTGTCGTACATAGCACAAGCAGAAAACTATAATTCAAAGTAGAAGGGAATGATGCTGATACAGGGAGGAAGCTCAAGAAATAAGGAGAGATTAGGATTTTGGATGCAGATTCTTAAGGAGAACAAAAAAATCATACAGAATATTACATTCATAAAATAGCAGGGAGTATTCTAAGAACCAAACCAGCACGGGAATGGAGAAAAGAGATTCTGTCGATAGGGATGTCTGTGGTTAGGGATACAGGTAATAGGCAAGAGTAGGATGGAATTTATTGGAGAAAACTGGCAAAGGAACCAAGGTATTGGGTGCAAATAACTAGAAAGGAAAATGTAATAGAATGGGAAGAGCCCAAGAATTTATTTGGACTGCAGGTTAGAGATTGCCTTCCCTATCAAGGATTGATATCAGAGTATAGGCAAAGAGAAAGAAATAGGGGGCTTCTGAATGAACGACTAGCACTGGTAGAGTTTTTAATAGAATCTAGAACAGAAGCTGCCATTAAAAAAGGAATAATTAGTAAAGCATATAAAATACTGCATGATAATTATAAGAATCAATCAAAGGAGCTTAGAAGGGATTGGGAAGAGAGATTGTAATGGGGGTATGTATGTATATCTCCTAGATGTGCAACAAAATCTAGAAGATTTAGGATCTTTGCCTGGAAGTGATTACATGGGTATTTTTATACCCCAGGTAGACTCCAAAGAATTTTTCCTCAGGTGGATAGCAAGTGTTGGAGGTGTGACAGACAAGAAGGAGGTGGCTGGGAACATATTCTTTGGGAGTGTAATGAGCTGGCAAACTTTAGGGATTCCCTGCGGGCCACTCTGTCGGAGATGCAACTTTACTTGAAGTAGTGAATATAGTAACAAATAAAACAACTGGAATTGGGATCTTTAGAAAAGGGAGGAAGCAAACTACATAGGAAAACATAGGAATTGTGTGAACAATGTATGCAGAGCAGGAACAGCGTTTAAGAGGCAGGATTTGAATGAGCCATATAATGCTTAACTGGCAATGACTGGATAGATTATAAGTGATTTATAATGTTTGCAACTACAGTTGTTTCAGTGATGTCTGTGATGTATACTGTTTGCAACTAAAGTGGTGTGTTTGTTTTTCATTTGTATAAATGTAAGATTGCCTATGGCATGTGTGAACATTTAATAAAGATGTTTGTTGGAAGAAAAAAAGGGTAATTGGGAGGAGACTAAAAAGATGGCACAAAAACTGAGAAATTGGAAGCTCTGTTATATGGATATTGATAACAAGATGCAAGCAATTAAAGTGTTTTAGTCCCTTTTGTTTTATACACAGGTCAGGCATGTGGATAATTAATAAACAGCTGAAGGATTTTATCTGGTAGGAGAAGATGGCAAGAGTCAGGTGGGATAATCTGATTCTTCCTATAGAACAAGTCAATTTGAAAGGTTATTTCAGAACTGCACAGTTATGTTTCCTATACATAGCACAAGCAGAAGACTATAGTTCAAAGTGGAAGGGGATGATGATGAAAAAGGGGGTAGCTCAAGAAACAAAGCGAGACTGGGATTTTGGATGTAGATCCTTAAGGAGAATAACAATACAGACAGCCCCCAGGTTAAGAACAATAACAGTTTTTTTGGTCTGTCCTTAAGTCAAATTTGTATGCAAATCGAAATACGTACATATGGATGTTCTTCGTGTTTCACTGTTGCAGTCATTACATTTGGGTTATCTGCTTGCAGTAGCCCTCAGTCGGTCTGATTAAAAAAGTCTTGGGTCCTGCGTCAGTTGCTGTCCTTTCTTCCATGACGTCAGGTCTTCAGGGGTATAAAACATGTGGCCGACGCCACTGCATCAGTCTTTCTTGCCGTGCGGTGCCCGAAGCAGAAGCAGTTCGCAAGTGCTGGTCGGCTGACTCCTGAAATTTTCGTTTTCGAGTTTCAGAACTGAAGTCTTCAACTAAAGCTAAGTACCCCGTTGGGGAAACTTTTTCTTGCTCCTTACCAATGTCAGTAAAAGTTAATAATTGCATTACTTGTGGAAAGCAAATACCTCACAACGATTTTCATCTGTACTGTATTCCTTGCCTATGCCCTGACCACGATGTACCTTGCTGTCGGTTTTATGCTTTATTTAAATAGCGCACTATCCGTCGTCAGTATATTTTCGCTTCTGAATATTTCGGTTCTCTGTTTAATTATCCAGAAATGTCATTGGTTAGCCTTCCGACTACTGGGATTCTGAAAAAACGCAAAGATAAAGACAGAGACAAGCCACCGCCGCTGATTCTCCTAAGCCAATTGCCAGTTCACTGGTACTCAGTGAGGCGCTTTCGTAGCCCCTGATACCCACTACTTCTGACACGCAGGCCTCTACTGAGACCCATTCGGAGTCCGGTATGCCGCAAGATGCTTCAACTGTGGCACCTGTGGATGTGTCCAGAGCCGCTGTGCAGGCACCAGCTTCTGAGGGTATATTCAGGCCTACGGACTTGCATATTAAACCAACGCCTCCTTCATTTAGGCCAAAATCTCAAACCATGCCTAAGAAACCGATGCCCAGGCCGCATGCTCAGGCCTCTATGCCTGAAAAACCAATGATAAGAATGGCTGAAGATCTTATAACTCTAATCAGAGGAAGCCAACCTCCCCCTTCTAAGAGACCTAGGACTGAAGTTGTTTATGAATCTTCTGAACAGGATTCTGATTTTTCTGATTCTTCTGATGATCTGGATTTGCCCTTATCTGCTTATGAGAATTCTGATGCAGAGAACTCTATTCCCTCTGCTTCCCCTCCAGAGGATTTTTCTTTTGGTGAAACCTTACATACTCTAAGGGAGCATTTCCACTGGGAAAGCCAGGAATTTTCTTATTAAAGAGGCTTGGGGATTTCTTACTCCTGCCTCAGCATAGGCCTTTAGCTATACCTCCTGTACTAGGCATTGTTGATGCTTTCTCAGAATCTAGTTTGGCCCCTGATTCTTTGCCTCCTGCTCCCAGAAACCATGACAGATATTACAGGGTTCCTAATTCTCACAAGTTCCTTTTTAAAAATCCTATTGCTGATCCAGAGACTATTTCACAGGGACCCAAAGGCATTAAGGCTTCTACTGCTAAAAATCCTACCCCTCTGATAGAGACTCCAGGGCACTGGATAGATGGGGTATGAAAGTTTACACTTCTGCAACCTTGGCCATTAGGGCTTTAAACTGCCAGTTTCATGTGTATCAACAACATGTTATTGGATTGCTTAAACAGAAAATTATGTTATTTCCTGACTGCGCTGAAAATAAAGAATCACAGGATTTAATGCATTCTGCTGAACAGGTTGGAAAACATACTTTGCAGTATGGATTTGATTCATTAGAGGCCTCTTGCAGGGCTGCTGTTACTGGGTCTGTGCTCAGAAGGCATGCTTGGCTTAAGGAGCAATCTTTGCCTGATTATGTTAAAGCTAAATTGTTGGATGTTCCCTTAAATCAGGACCGCCTGTTTGGCAACAAGGCTGAGGAAGTTCTTAAAAAGATGGAAGTTAAAGTTAAAGCTATGCAGACTGTTAAAGATTTCTTACAAGTTCAGCCTCCTAGATTTAGTAGGCACTGGCCCTCTAAAAATTTGTCCTTTCCAGCCCCCTCCAGGTCTTCTCAAACCAAACCCAGACACAGCAGAAACCCCAGGTTTCAGTCCCAAAGGACACACAAGACTAGGCAGTGGGAGGTTTCTGCACCCAAACCTGGGAGTAATAAGACTCCCCCTATGGAAAACTGTCTCAACGACTTGCTTTTAAAACTGCCAAGCACTTCCAACTGAATGCTCCTTTAGGCGGAAAGATTTGTCTGAAGGCCAAAAACTGGAAACTCATTACCCAGGACAAATGAGTTTTAAATATAGTGTCCCAAGGATACAGATTTCATTTCCACACGTTACCAAGACCAAGCGGGTGGCCAGATCTACCCCCAAAACAGAGGGCAGAGGCCCAAAATCAAGTACTCTCTCTCTTAAACATGGGAGCTATTCAGTTGGTACCAGAATAGGAAAAGGGACAAGGTTTCTATTCGAGACTTTTTTCCTGGTACCAAGAAAAGGCAATACATGGCATCCTATCCTGGACCTTTCTATTCTAAACACCTTTCTGGTGATTCCAAAATTCAAATTGCTGACTCTTCACCAGCTGCTTCCTATGCTAGGCAAGGATGCATGGTTGGCAACACTAGACTTAAAAGAAGCATACCTGCACATCCCTATCAAGGAGTCTTGCAGAAGATACCTATGCTTCAAAGCAGGCTACATGCACTATCAGTTCTCTGCACTGCCCTTTGGCTTATCTACTGCGTCCAGGGTATTTACAAAGTGCCTAGTGCCAGTCATGACATTTTGCAGGCAAAGAAATGTACAAATATACCCATACCTGGACAATTGTTTAATTCAGGCAGAAAGCAAGGACATTCTTTTGAATCATCTGGCCTTTGTTCAAAGGGTACTGACTTGTCTGGGGTTCACCATAAACGAAAAGAAATCCCATCTGGTACTCTGCCAACAAATTATATTCCTGGGAGCAAGCTTGAATATAACTTCCCAGATGGCTTTCCTCACGCCAGAGGAACGGATTCATTTGACAACTTACTTCAAACAAGTAACCACAAAAACCCAGCTGTCTGCAAGGCAAATACTGCATGTCTTGGGGTTCATGGCCTCCTGCATTCTTCCAATTCCATATGCAAGGCTGCATATGAGGAAACTGCAGTGGTATCTCAAAAGCCTATGGCATCAACATTCACAGGATCTGGAAGCAAGGATTCCTGTCATACCTTGCCTACGCCTAGAGTTCCTTTGGTGGGCAGAGGCCGGCCATCAAAACAGGGGGATACCATTCTCATTACCCCCCCGTCGCACAAATCTTAACAGACACATCAGACTATGCTTGTGGGGGCTCACCTGGCAGGGAAGTGCATTCAGGGCAAATGGAAGCCAAGTCAAATGCACCTGCATGTAAATCAAAAGGAAATGTTAGCTGTACAGAGTGCTCTGACAGCCTTCAAGGACCACATTCTTCCAGGACAACTAATGATAAAGACGGACAACACCACTGTCATGTGGTACATAAACAAGCGGGGGGGTACACATTCTTACCCCCTCTGCAGACTAGTCATGGCATTTTGGAACACAGCCTTGAGCTACCAAGTGAATCTACAAGCTCAGTTCCTGCCAGGAAAACTAAATACACTGGCAGACGGACTAAGCAGAAACCTTATGGATCCACAAGAGTGGAAACTGGAACCAAGGATTTTCAACATGTTGACAAGCAAATGGGAGAGCCCAGATATAGACCTATTTGCCTCCCCCCAGAACCATCAATTAGACAAATTTTGCACAAGGATTCCCCACAAGCAAGCTTGGAAAGTGGATGCTCTATCCTTCAGCTGGAAAAACCTATCAGTTTATGCCTTTCCTCCTCTGCCTGTGCTCTCCAAGGTACTACTAAAGATCAAACAGGACAAGCCAAGGATGATTTTAATTGCACCAGACTGGCCTCACCAACACTGGTACCCACTCTTGCGCAGTGTATCACGCTTGTCTCCATGGCACCTGCCTCAGACTCCTTCCCTGTTGTCTCAGCATGAGAACCAGATTCTTCACCCTCCGCTGCAAACCCTGAACCTAGCAGCCTGGCTAATTACCTAATCTCTCCTTTACCATCCCTCAGTAAATCAGTGATGGGTATCATTGTAGAGGCAAGGAGGCCTAGTACTAGAAAGTCTTATGCTGCAAAATGGAAAAGATTCTGTGCTTGGAACCAATCCCAACGAATGAACGCAGCAGTGCCCAATTTACCTCAGATTCTACAGTACTTGACTGAGATGCTTCATAAGGGCTTGTCTTTTTCCTCCATCAAAATTCATGCCTCAGCCATTTCAGTTCATTACAGCACAGAGCCTTCCCTCTTCTCTCACCCACTGCTCAGGCAGTTCCTCAGAGGGGCCAAAAGTTTAAGGCCACCCAGGAGTGCTCCATCTCTAGCCTGGGATCTTAACTTTGTCTTGGAGAAACTCACTCTTCCTCCTTTCGAGCCAGTTGCTACTGAAGATTTAAAGTTTCTTTCCTGGAAAACAACTTTCCTTTTGGCAATCACTTCTGCAAGAAGGGTATGTGAATTACAGGCCCTTATGGCAGTGGAACCTTTCATCATCTTTCATGTGGACAGGGTGTCCCTCAGAACCAATCCCTCCTTCATGCCCAAGGTGGTATCCAGTGTGGCTCTTAATCAGTCCATTCATTTGCCTACCTTCTTTCCTAACCCACAGAACAAAGGGGAACGGGTACTGCACTCTTTAGATGTGCACAGACAGCTTAGATTCTACTTGGACAGGACTAAACCTCAAAGGAAATCTGAACAACTGCTGGTGGCATTTGCTGCATTAACAGAGGGGAAAGCTATTTCAAAACAAACTATTTCAAAATGGATAGGCCGCTGCATTCATTTCTGCTATAAGCACCATGGAAAACCTATCCCACAGGGCATCAGATCCCATTCTACCAGGGCTGCATCTACCTCTGCAGCCTTTCTCAGGGGCATCCCTATTAGGGACATCCTAGAAGCTGCTACCTGGAGTTCTGTACATACTTTCACCAAGCATTATCATTTGCCAATTTTCTCTAAATCCAGGACTGATTTTGCCACTGCAGTCTTGCAGGGCCTTACAGCAGGTCCTAATTCTATTTAAATTCCTCCTCCCAACCTTAGCTTTGGGAATCTACCCAAATGTAATGACTGCAACAGTGAAACACGAAGAACATAGAACAGTTGTGTACACTTACCATAAATGTAGATGCTAGAGTGTATTCACTGTTGCAGTCCTGGTTACCCTCCCTCTAGCCCCCTTTTCTTCCTTTGGCTATACGTCTACTCTCACTTACTATGCTCTAAAAGCTTTTTGGTGTATTTGCTTTTCTGTTGGAGGTATATCCTTGTATTTATAGATTTAATTGCTTCCCATTAGGGGGCACCTGACATCTGGGGCAAGGAAAATTGATGTAAGGGCGTCGGCTGCATGTTTTATACCCCTGACGACCTGACGTCATGGAAGAAGGGACAGCAACCGACGTAGGACCCATGACTTTGTTAATCAGGCCAACTGTGGGCTACTGCAAGCAGATAACTCAAATGTAATGACTGCAACAGTGAATACACTCGAATATCTACATTTATGGTAAGTGTACACAACTGTACTTTCTTAAATGTCACTTAGTCAATTGTTTGCCTCAGTCTAGTATTTTTTTTATTTTTCCTTGCATATAAAACACTTTGGAAACACTTGCAAATAAATCTGAAACATAATACTGTATACTGTAGCTGTGCTTCCTTAATTCCTATCAACATAGCTGGTTTAAAGCATCTTGTTATTAAATGCAGTATTTGAGGACTTTTTCACACAGACACAAACCTGACCTCTCAACTGTACAGATTTTCAGAAAATGTCCAGATTTTTGCCTCATATTTTTGGTTCATTTTTCATAAAATTGTGATTGTCTAGCAAAAGTAGTGGCAGATCATTAAGGACTGAAGTTAGAAAATAATAGACATTTGAGTTTCAGAATTCACACCCTTCAGAAAAATTGTGCTAATGCAAAACCTGTTATTCTATCAACTTTCTAAGTTTGTAAGAGTAATATATATTAAAGTTGTCCCTATTTTTGGGCATTTGTCCCACTTTTATTAATGGCTTTGTCCAGATTTCTTGCTCTAAGAGGTTAGAAGTATCTCTCTCACACACACACACACACACACACACACACACACACACACACACACACACACACACACACACACACCACAAATCATTTAAAATATGCTCTTATTGTGAGCCTTTGTCACCTGTTAATTTTAGCTTATCCATGTTCCTTGAGCTAAGAGGGCAGGTACAAAAACATACCTCTCAACTGTACAGATTTTTGCATCATATTTTTGGTCTGTTTCTCATAAAATTGTGTTTTTTCTGGCAAATCATTGAGGGTTGTAGTCAGACCTCTGGGATACAAAGTAGCTGATTGTTTCGCTCCACTCGGGCTCACTCCTCTCCCCTACCCTACCCCCATTCTCACCCACCTACCCCCACTTTCATTACATTTATCCTCTCCCTGACACTTCCACTTTTCCCTGACACTCCCACTTCCTCCCACACCACCAAATCACTAACAAGCCTCTAGTAGTACCCTCCTCCATAACCACTTATCTTACAGTCATTCTCACTTTCTCCCCCTCTTACCTATTTCTATTCTTCTCCCCTTGTCAGTTTCTCCTCCCACAATGTTTTCCCTGGCAACATCCTTGAAATATTCCTTCTTACCATAGCTCTGCTACTATTCACTAACCTCACAACACTAGGACCATATTCTCAAACTTTTACCATCAACCTGACATTCCCACAAACACATCCTAGAGAACACTCCTACTCCCACATCTCTGCTAGCCTATATTCTCTATTTCCTCAACTACACAGTAAACCCCTTATACTTACTATTAACTGTACTCTACAAACTCAATAGCCTTGCACAGCTTCCACCCCTCTTTCTCTCCATGCTTAAAGACTCTCGTCACAAATTTCTTCTCTTCCTCTCCTCCCTTATATGCTCAGATGACATCCTCCCCATCCCTTGTCCCTCCTTCCTTAAAAGCCTCCACATAACCACCATTAACTTCTAAAGCATCTGCAACAAATCCTCCGAGTTTCATGCTTGGCTAACCCAAAATAATACACACATCCTAGCTGCTACCAAAACTTGGCTGGAACCATACATCCAAGACTCTGAATTTCTTCCTCCTAATTTCACTGTAATCAGGACTGACAGCCAACACAAAAAAGTAGGTGACATTGCCTTAATTTACCCTAATATCTTTAACATATCCACATTTCCTAATTCTATTCCACAATTCCAAAATGCTGAAATCCTAATTTCATCCCTCAACTGCAACAGTTCCAAAACACTGTGCATTATAGTCATTTATATTCCACCAGGGAATAACATCCCTGTGCTGGAAGACATTCTTTATTTTCCTGGAATTCCCACACAATAAAATGTGAAACTATTATTTTAGGTCACATGAATATTAACTGGTCTGCAACTTCCTCTGTCCAATCTCCTAATAGCATAAATCTTTTCCACTTACGCAATTAGTCAGTTCTCCTACTAGATACAAATTCAAAACTAACAAAGGCTCAATTCTAGACTGGATCCTGGTGTCAGACCCCTCTAAATATCCAACTGCTGGTACCCTAGCAAAATATCCAACTGCCGGCACCCTAGCAAATTCCTTTAGTTATCATCTCCCTACCTACACCATTTCCAACTGCACATCTCTCTCTAAAGCCAATAATTCTAGAGCCACACAAAATCTATCAAAATTTTGCCACCAAACATTCAATACTATCGTCAGTAGCCTCAACTGGAATTGTCTTAAAACCTTACCACTAGATGACACCCTTCTTTACTTTAATAACATCTTTTTTAGCATTCTCAATAGCTTGGTACCTACTAGATCCATTAGAATCAAATCCAATCATGCCCCTTGGCTTTCTAAATCTACTAAATAAATTATGAGAAATAGGGATAAAGCCTGGAAGTAGGAGCTTAATTCTAATCAGCCCACCAACCTCCTCCATTACAAACAACTTTGCAACCTTTCTAAAAACATATATCCGTAAAGACAAACAACCATACTTCTGGAACCTTCAATCGAATAGGAAAAACAATCCCAATCTCTTCTGGTCTTCCATCAACAATCTCTTGAGCCCTGACACTAAAACCAACCCCTGCCCTTTCCCTAACATGTCACCCAACCTCATAGCCTTCAAATTTAACTCTTACTTCATTAAACAATATCTAATCTTACAGCCTCCTTTTCCTCCCCTCTACCTAGTAACCATCATCTTAATTCCCCCTCCTCTTCTCATCTAACTCACAATAGCACATCCTTAAACACACCCATGCAAAACTGTAACATACCTCCCTGTCATACTGAATTTAATCTCTCCCCTATCTCCACTGCCTATATAAAAAAAGCTCTTGCTAAAGCTAAAATCCTGCTCAAGTCCACTGACCATATTCCTGCCAAATTCCTTAAGATTGCTGCTGATGCTGTAGGCTATCCTATCAGCATTTTAATCAATAGATTGATCCAAGAATCTTATGTTCCCTCTCTTTGGAAAAAAGCCATCATCCTACCCCTCCAGAAAGGAGAGCCTTCCTCTGACATCTCAAACTTCCAACCCATCGTTGTTCTTTCCTCTATATTTAAAGTTCTCTAAAATTGTATTCAAAAACAACTAGTCCACTACCTGTTAAGTAACATTCTCTCCCCAACCCAACATGGATTCCATCCCAGGCACAGTACTTCTTTTGCACTAATATCCTTCTTGGATACCATTAACAAAATCTGTAACTCTGGCTATATAGCATCTGCTCTCTTTCTAGACCTATCTAAAGCATTTGACACTATTTCCCACTCTATTGTTCTCTCTCAACTTTCTTCCATAGGGTTATCTTCCCAGTCCCTTAATTGGTTTAAAAGCTATTTCTCTGATAGGCAACATGCCGTCAAATGGCAGCACTCTATCTCACCCTACCTCCACAACCCCACAGGCGTCTTACAACTTGAAGGTTCAATCCTTGGTCCCCTCCTATTTAACCTATTTATAAACAACCTCTACCAAAGCTATACCACAAACCTCCATAGTCCAATATGCAGATGGCTCAACAATAGTTTGCTGTGCACCCAACCCAGCTAGCCTACAACAAATGACCCAAACAGCCTTCTCAACTGTCAAAACTTGGCTCCACAAAAATCCTCTTTCCTTAAATGACAAAAAAACCCCAAACTTATGCTATTCACCCCTAAACGAAACACCGGTATCAATATACAAGACTTTAACATTCTCTCACTGAATTCAATACAAATTGAAATAGCAGCTAGTACCAAACTATTAGGAGTCATAATAGACAACAATCTCATATTTGATTTACATATTCAATCCAATATCTCAAAAACCCATAAAAAATCTTGGCTTCTGTACAGGCACATCAAATTCCTCTCTCTTTTTTAACTAAAGAAGCCTTAGCCCTGTCCTGTCTACTTCCCTCCCTAACCTATGGTGCTCCCTTATTGACTAATCTGCAGTCCTCCCTGAAACTAAAAGTAGAGCCCTGCTACAACAAGATTACCAAATATGCCTCTAATTGTCGTCATTCAACCCATCACTGTATAGCCTTAAGAAACCTCCAATGTCTTGAATTCCCACATTACCTACTACTCCTTCAGCTAAGCACCTCTGACAGACTTATTTTCAAACCACAAGACTGCCCTGCACTCAGCTGCTTATTATCCCCTTACTCCACTTCTAGGTCCTTATGATCAGAAAATCAAAACCTACTACAGGTTCATAAACCTAACCTACCTGGAGGTAAACTTCCATACTCCTTGACTATGGCCAGACTCTGGAACAATCTCCCCTCCTCCATCCATTCTGAACAACATCCCTTTAAATTCAAAGCAGATGTACACAAACACCTTCTCTCCAACTGGATTTGTAACTGCTCTACCATGTCTAACGCTAACGCTATCACTTAACTCTCTTCTCCCTAAGCTCAGACCCAGTACTGCCTTTCTTAACTAACTAAATACCTAAACACACTTCCTCCACTCAAACTTTCGCTGGCATCCTATTAACCATTACTAATTCTTTTATCCATCTTCTTAAGCATAACAATTATTTCTTTAACCTCTAGCAACTCCTACCTACTTGTATTTTTCTATGCCTTCTTGTCATCCCCTTGTACATTATTTCTGATGCAGACAACTGCTCCATACTCAGACTGACAACCTGCCTCACATTAACTTGATTTTCCTTGTACTCTTTTAATGTTTAAACTTGCTTCTTTTTGTACAGTTTGAGTTTACTTACCTTTATTATATTGCAACATGTTTTTCTGCCAACCGTAGTAACTCTTGTAAATATTTTGACCTCCTGTTGCAACTATATTATATTGTTATTGCATTGATTGATTGGCTTGTACATTGGAGCTTTTCTCACTGGGCCTCTACTGAAAATGGGTTCTTTTCAGCCCAGTGGACTTTCCCAGTAAACAAATGTCAATAAGTAAATAAAATAACAGCAGTCATTTGAGTTTCAGACTTAATATAGGGCAGAAAATTCATGCTAATGCAAAACTTGTTCTATCTACTTTCTACGTTTGTAAGAGAAATGTTTAAAAAGTGTTCCTATTTTGGGCCTTTGTCTCCCCATTATTTATAGCTTTGTCCAGATTTCTTGCTGTAAGAGGTTGAGAGGTATGGGTGGAATATCAAGTCCTCTGATAAACACGCACACGTGGGCACACACACACACACACACACACACACACACACACACACACACACACACACACACACACACACACACACACACACACACTCTTAACCCTGCTTTACCTATTCCTTAACTAACCCCCTCCCCTTATGCAACCACCCACCTCTTAACTGCTGCCAGGGGATCACTCGCATGCTCTCTCTCTCTTTCTCACACACAGTCTCATCCTCATTCATACATGCATTCACTCACACATCTCTCTCTCTCACTCTCCTGATCTCTCTCTCACACAGATTTGGGTGACTTTAAGGATTTTAATTTTTTCCCCCATTATTTCCAACATTGTGGCATCCCATTCATATCTATGGGTTGTCCACATGTTGGATGTCTGTAACCTGGGGACTGCCTGTAACCGTACAGAATATTTTATTCATAAAGTAGCAGAAAGTATTCTAAGAACTAAGCCAACATGGGAATGGAGAAAAGAGATTATGTGGCTAGGGATGACTGCAATTAGGAATGCAGACAATAGGCAAGAGGGGGCTGGAATTTATTAGAGAAAACTGTCAAAAGAACCAAGGTATTGGGAGCAAATAATTAGGGAGAGAGGGAAAGGTAATATAATGGGAAGAGGCCAAGAATTTTTTTGGACTGCAGGCTACAGATTACCTTCTCTATCAAGGACTGATGTCAAAGCGTAGGCAAAGAAAAAAAAAAGGTATCCTAAGTGAAAGACCAGCACTGGTAGAGTTTTTAGTAGACTCTAGAATAGAAGTGGCTGTTAAAGGAATAATTAGTAGAGAGTACAAAATATTGCATGATAACTACAAGAATCAATCATAGGAAGGTTAGAAAGGATTGGGAAGAGAGATTGGATAAGCTATTCACAAAGAAACAATCGGAGATATATGTATGTCTCCCAAATATGCAAGAAAGTCTAGAAGGTTTAGGATCATTGCTTGGAAGTCTTTACATGGGTATTTTTATACCCTATGTAGACTCCAAATAATTTTTCCTCAGGTAGACAGCAAATGTTGGAGGTGTGATGGGAAAGAAAAAGGTAATTGGGAACATATTTTCTGCTAGTGTAATGAGTTAACAGACTTTAAAGATTCCCTGCAGACTACTGTGTCAGCGATACTGGGTGAGCAAATTGGTATAACTAAGGAAATGATTTTTTGAGCTATGATCCAGAATTGGAATTGCCTAGGCATATTAATGACTTGCTGAGTCTAATTATGGTGGCTGCCAAAAAGCAATTACCAGAGAATGGAAATCAAAGTCTAAACCAACTGTACTAGAAGTAGTGAATATAGTAACAGAGAGAAAACAGCTGGAGTTTAGAACTTTAAAAAGGGTAGGACCAAATTACGTAGAAAAGAATGGGAATTGTGGGGCAATACATGCAGAGGAGGAAGGAGGTTTATAAGAAGGCTGGATTTGAATGAGCTATGTATGTTTCTCTGGCAGTGACTGGATAGATTATAAGTGATGTATAATGTTTGCAATTAAAATCATGTCAGTATGGTTTGTTTTCCTTTATATCAGTGTGCGAATGTATAATTGCTTATGTCATATGTGATCATTTAATAAAGATGTTTCTTGGATAAAAAAAAGTAGGGGAACTCCTTTGGTGGAGCAACAAGGTTACTCTCAACCCAGGTCTTCCATCCATTCCAACCCTGTACAACCAAGCCCTGTTTACAGATTCCTCTGACAAGGCATGGGAGCTTGGACAGTGAACTACTAAGCTCAGGGGGAGTGGCCAGCCCATGTAGTAAAGGAACACATCAGCTTAAAAGAAATGAGGGCACTTCTTCAAGCCCCACAGACCTTCTCACATCTTTGGAAACCAGGCAGACTTCCGACACACACAGGCAACATCACACTGATGTAGTACATAAATCAACAGGAAGTCGCAATATCTTACCCTCTGTGCAGACTAGCACTGGAGGTTTGGCATCTAGCCTCCCAAATGAATCTGGTTCTCTCAGCCACATACATTCCCTCCCAACAGAATTCTCTAAGTAGGGACTTGGAAGATTCCCATGTATGGTCCTTGAACACAGATATGTTAAAAGCCATAACTCTCAGATGGGGGACTCCCTCAGGTGGACCTCGTTGCCTCTCCGAAAAAACACCTACTTATCCTGTTCTACACAAAGACCCTGACACCTCCATTTTTGAGGACAGAAGCCTTCTCTTTCACTTGGATGGGGAAATTCCTTTACTCATATCCATCTCTACCTCTGCCGCCAAGCCTAGAAGAAATACCCAAAACTTCTACTTCTGGCACCATTCTGGCCAAGACAACACTGGTTTCCTGTCCTGCTTCGCCTGTTAAAGGGAAAGTTCCTTCAAAACCAGACCTAATCACTCAACAGAAAGGGGGTACTCCTTCACACCAATCTCAGTTCTGTCAGCCTAATCCTTTGGATAATACTATTTTAATCCTTACCAGACAGTTTTTCTAAAAATGTGACTTGGATTCTACAAGAAGCCTGAAACCAAACACCAGAAAGTCTTACACAGCCATGTGGAAAAGATTTTCCATTTAGTGCTTTAAACACAAGCTACAACCCCTTGTAACAGGCGCCCCCACAGTCCAACAACACTTGTGCGATTGTTTACACTCAGGGTTGTCCTACTCTTCCATTCAAACTCACTTTTTGGATATTAACAGTAGTCTACTTTGGGGAACCCCCTGTTATGTCCAAGACAGAGGTTAAACTTTTCTTAAGAAGAGTTTTGCACATTAAACCCCCATGGAAAACCACTGCTGCTCCTCCTTGGGACATTAACATAGTTTTGGAAAAGCTAACGTTACCTCCTTTTGAGCCAGCTGCCTCAGCTACCTTAAAATTCTGTACTTGGAAAACAGAGCTCCTCTTGGCATTGACTTCAACCCACAGGGTCTCAGAAGTACAGGCTGTTGTTGCGGTTTCTCCCTTCCTCATCTTCCACAAGGATAGGGTAAGCCTCAGGACCAATCCATCTTATATGTCAAAAGTGGTCAGTGAATTTCTACTGAACCAACTAATGAAACTTCCCACCTCTTCCTTGATGTAGAATGGGGGGAAAGAATACTGCACTCTTTAAACATTCATAGACAGCTGAGATATTACCTGGATAAAACTAAAGATATCAGAATAACAAATCAACTATTTCCTTCACGGAATCCAGTTTAGGCCAACCAGTTTTCAAACAATCTGTTGCCTCCTGGATCTCGAAGACTATCTTTTTCTGCTATTCTCACTCTGGAAAGACTCTCTACCTTACTGCCCAAAAGCCTATTCCACTCAAACAGTAGATTACTAGGGTGCATTCTACAGAGGTGTTGACACCAGGTCCATTTTAGAAGCAGCCACCTGGTATTCTGTTCACACCTTCACAAAACACTACAAGTTGGATGCTTTCTCAAGGTCCAGGACAGTGTGTGCCGCAGCCAATCAGTCTGGCCTCCCAAACTCTTCCCCTTCTGGTTCCTTTTAGCCTTCCACCCTCTTTGTCTACAGCTGTGTGAGTTCCCCATCTGTTTAGAATGCTGCAACAGTGAATCAGTCAGGACAGAATACAGTTGTGTAAGAACTTACCATAACAGTAGATGTCCTACTGATCACTGCTACAGTATTTCTTCCCTTCCATCTACCCCCCTTTTCTTTACTCCTTCACCTCTCATTGCCATTAACACTTCGCCTTTCCTACACACAGGCACATTATACACCTCAAGATCTTATTTTCAGAGGGGAAACTTGCTCACCCTGTTCAGCCTAAGCCCCTCCTAGCTGACCTGTCTGTTCCTTATCTTCTTCAGGCCATTGCTGGCTTGGAGGTAGTCTGGGGATCATGTATGTTCATCTGCTTTTATATCCCAATGTGTACAAGCTGAAGTCCTCACCCAGATGTACGTCATACAAAGGTGAAGCTTTGGTTCCCCTGGCTAGATGTCAGTGAGCAAAACCCATCTGTTAAGAATATTGCAGCAGTGATCAGTAGGACATCTACTGTTATTGAAAGGTGTTACACAACTGTACTACCTTTTTGCTACCCCTCTGAACAGGCAACTTGCCCAGTTCTATTCCAGAATGCCATGTCTTTTTCCTTCATGTGGATAGTTCTGTATGCATATTTCTCTTTCTCTTCTCCAATGGCCCTGCACAAGATTATGTGAGAGACACCCAAAATCTTGCTGTAACTCCCTTTTGGCCCAGACAGCACTGTTTAACCCTTGTGTTTCACCTGCCCAGGGCAAATATCACAGGTTTTCTCACAAGATGGATCTTCTCACACAAGGCAAGACTATGGCTTTCTCATTCACCATCACCTGTCCACCCTTCAACTGACACTTTGGATTATAGGGTTTTGATTCCATTCTGGTTCCAGTTTTCTGAGGATATGTTTCAGGTTTTGCATGAGGCCAGAAAACCCACTACTAGAAAATCCTATGCGACTAAAGGGAAGAGATTTTCTGTCTGAACTTTCAAGTATGACCTGGACCCTTTTATCTGTGGGGGTTCCTATGGTCCTTTCTTATTTGCATGAGTTGCTCAGTTCTGGTTTGACATATTCATCTATTATGTATGCCTCTGAATCCACCTTTGGCTTTTAGTTTTGAAGTCAAACCATTTTTAAAAGGCAACCTTCATATCAGGCCTCCAAGAATGCCTATTCTTCTTTCTTGGGACCTTAATTTTGTTCTTGAAAAATTGAGTCTTTTTTTTCCCTTTTGAGTCAACACTGTACATGGAAGACTGTATTGTTAATGGCTCTTACTTCTGCCAAGAAGGTCTCTGAACTTCAGTCACTTTTAGCAGTTCCTCCTTTGTTTGTTTTTTCACAAGTATGGGGTGTTTGTACATGTCTATCTTTTGTGTCCACAGTGGTTAATGATTTTTCCTGGAATCAGTTAATTCATCTTCCTTCTTTTTTCCCTTCTCCAATTACTACTAGTGAGAGGGTTTTTCACACCTTGGATTTACATAGAAAGCTCAGATATTACTTGGATAAGGCAAAACATATCAGGATATTTGATCTACTTGTTATTTCCTTTCATGCCAGGAAATTGGGTTTAGTGATATCTGAGTAAACCATCTCCCTTGAATTTCTAAGGCCATTTTATTTTGCTGTTCTTTTCCAACCAATAGAGGAGGGAGATTTTTTTCCCCTGGTAGGTGGGCCAGCCAAGGGCTGTCACAGCAGGAAGTCACAAGTTAGGACTCCAACAGTGAATATACACTCTAACATCTACATTTATGGTAAATGTACACAACTGTACTTTCCTGATGGCTGTGCAGAGAAGCCATGAGGGTGTGGCATGAGCGATCAGCCATGTATATACCATGCCATCAGTTCATATTTCAAACAGACTGAATTGTATTGGGGACAGGTTAAGCAGCGGTGCTGTGCTTCCTCACAAATCGTCTTTCAACCCTGACGTCAGCCACCAGATCTTTTCGAATGAGAATTTTCTGTAGTGGACCTGTGTGTCTCACAAACCAACTCTAAATGACAACAGCTTCTATCCCTTATCCTCATCTCCTAGATGAGTCAGGAGTGCCTTTGCTGCCCTGTGGATAATGGGCTTCTTTTATGCCTTCTCCTAATTAACAGACTCCTAGCCCAAGCAAGAACAGAGAGGGCTACATTGATTCTTCTGCCACTTGTCAAATCTGGTTCCCATTTTTACACCGTTTGTCAGTTTCCCACTTCTGACAATGAATATGGCGTTTTTTCATTTGTCAGGCAAACGCCTCCAGTTTCTCAAAACTTTCTAATGGGCTTCTTCCTGTCTTTCCCTTTGATGCTAGAACTCCTGGTTGCAAATGACAACTCCTGGTTGCTTAGAATGCCTTTAGTGACAAAATAGAAGAATTTTACCTTTTAGATTCTTGACGATAAATAAATAAACAAATAAATAACTAAAGCCCCTGCAAATATTCTTGATTACCTGTCATACCCTCCTAATGTTAGCTTCTATACTGTCAAGGTTCATTTGGCAGCCATTTCCAGCTTTCATTACTGTGTCTTACGGGTATCCTGCTTTTAATTGCATATTAAAACTTGGAAAGACACCAGAGCTGTGTCTCTTGTGAGTCAGACAGAATTTTTCCCACCCTTCCAGCCTGTTGCTGTTGTGTTCTTAAACACAACTGTCTTTTTAGTTGCCTGCCCCTTATGTTAATTTAAACACATATCTCCTTCCCTCTCTGCTTTTACTGGCTGGTGTGAGTGAGCACAAAGTTATCATTTTGTGAAATCACTCCCCTTCAACTATTTAAATGTATTGGCTATACCACTGTATTCCATAGACCCAGAATACAAAAGTGCCCACCCCCATTCAATCTATCTTGCGCTTTTAAAATTAGTGGCTCTGGACTTAGACAGCTATAATTTGTTACCCCCTTCTAATTGCTTAGTGCACACTACAATGTTTAGGATATTAACCCATTTTTTCCATCTTACCTTTAAGCATCTTTTGCAAGAGCACGTGTTGTTGGAAAGCCCACATTCTGCCTCTCAGTAGTTATCTTGGGATTAGTGCTTCTGTTCTCTCCTGGTGAGAGAAGGAGCATAGGAACATTATTTCCTGGAGACTGCTGATCACCAGAAAGCCTAATAACTGCTTTATAGGTGACAGCTTAGAATTTGTGCTTATACTGTGTTCCTGTTGAGAGAAGAAGCAGAGTGCATTGATTCCTGACTGTTTCTAGTTGGACAGTGAGTGTCTGTGCTTAATGTTCCTGATTGGTCTGTTTCCTATTCAAGGCATCTACCAGGAAAAGGCTACAACAAGGCTACAGACCCTTGCATCATCTGAGACAAGACTGTGGATCACCAACCAGGCTGTGACCTGGTTCTTATCTTGGGATTGCTTCTAGTGAGAGAAGAAGCAAAAAAGCATTGTATCCCAGCAGAGTGAAGCTGTGGTGAGACTAGCACAAGTAGTAGCCTGGCAGTTGCTATTCATGCGACTGAGGGTTGCCAGGTTTCTTTGTGGCTAAAACTGGACTAAAGTCACGCCCCTCTCATCACACATAACTCCACCCATTCCCACCCCCTCTCCCGCCCATGCCCCACCTATTTTGTGACATCACAGTGACATCAGCTGATGGGACCACCCACTTTGATGACTTAAGCCATACTTAAAGGGGAGAAAAGAACACAGGCGGCACTAATTGCACTGCTAGGCTGCTGCAGATGTAAGTACCAGTATTGATGAAAAGTGTCAATATGGTGCATTTTTCTCCAGTTATTTATTTTCTATGTTCCTAAATCTAATTATGGATGATCCATGGAGATAAAAGGTCAAGAGCTAGCAGCCTGTGCACATGGTGGTAAATCTGATTAAAAAAATCCAAAAAAAATGTAAGCAGTTATCTTTGCTATTAAAAATTGTAAGTTTTGATTTACCCCATAAGATCGTTTAAGTCAATAACATCACTTTACTGCTCATTCAGAAATGATGATCTTAACATTCCCTTGCATTTTGAAAGTTCTGTCAAATACTGCTTGTACTGGGGCGTGGGACAGGTACTCAGTTGTTAAGATGTAACATATTTTCCGTTTACTCGGATTAGGAAGTTTCAGTCCTTGGCTGCGCCTGTATTGGGTGGGGTCAATTGAGCTAAGTGTTACTGCCCCTAGTGTGATATTTCAGATGCTAGTACTTAAGATCTTGTACTGGGTCCGACTGACCTCCCACTCTTTTTCTTTACATGTCACATATGCAAAAAATGGGATAAAGGGGTTGTGGATGAATGGATTTCTAACAGGTGACATGTTTTATGTTACTTTCAAAGTATACGTCATAATCTCAGAAAAGCACACATACTTTAAAGAGTTTCATTAATGTTTTTCTATATCACGCCAAAGTTGCGGGTTAAAACAGGTAACTTCCTACAACAATGTGCTCTAATACAAGTTTACGAAGATGCAGACTGGACCGCCGCTATGCAGTTGTAAAATGGCAATAAGACTGAATGAAAGATGACTCAAGCCTCTAGATCTAAGAAAGATGCACGTAGGAAAAGAAATCACATGCAGCTAGCACACTTGCCATTTTCTGAACATGGCAAAGAGATAGTTTTATTTTTCAATGTGGTCCCTTGCGACAGAATCAAGTAAAAGCAAAATAATGTTGGGTAACTGCAAGTGCCCAAAAAGCAAGATGCACAATTTGTTTCATGGAATACGGTTCAACATAGTAAATGAGGATAATACAAATCAGGGCGTGTTAATTGCTAGCAGTATTACACTGCATGGTGAAGTTCTAAAATCAGTCCGAGTGTACTACAATGCAACACTGGGCAATGTTGGCAGAGTGCTTAAGCATTTTAAATCTTGCTATAAGATTTCCTTTGTCACTGCTTGGTAGTTGGTAGGATAATGATAGGTAAAAAAATACCGTTTTCCCACCGTGGAGTACTGCCTTTCAGTGATATCTCTACAATCCGTATAGCAGAAAATAAAATTTGTCCATTTGTATTACATCACTGCCACTTAAGTTAATGTATGTACTGTCTAAACTATGTAGCTACCAGGAATACTGAAGTTAAAAGCATTTCATTGTTGTGTAGTAGCTAGTAGTGTATCGTACCACTCCCGTTCGAGCTGGATACATTTACTTTCTCCTCTCCTCTGGCGGCACAAAAAAAAAAACGGACTTCATGAGTTTAAATTTTTTAACTGGACAATTTGTCTGAAAACCGGACAGTTCGGTCAAAAACCGGACAGCTGGCAACCGACTCCCCTCTTTTCATTATTCTTGACAAACTAATTCTTAGTTTTCAGTAAGTACTACTTAATTTGTTTCTAACTTCAGAATATCTGCCTAAATACTTCATCCTTAAATTTTCAGGGTCTACATATTCGTTTCCCCTCAAGTGTTTGGCCGTGCCCTGTACATACTCAGACACCTTAGGTGACATTTTTCCTGGAAAAACATTGTTGAAATTTCTCCAATACCTAGTTGCACACGGGACAACTAGTTTGCAGTGAGAAGCACTGCCCCCATAATTGCAAACTGGATACTCCTGACATTGACTGATATTCTCACTCCAACTGTCTAATCATTAAAAAGGGTCTGCTGGCATGGATATGAACTTTCCCACTGTCTTTGTTACCAGCTTGGTGGATATGGGCATCCTGAGGTAATATAGAAATTGCCTCATGTTTACTAACAGACAGTTGATTCTCAAACAAACTGATATGGTATGTGAGAGATGTATTTATCACAATGTCACTGGAAGCAAAGCTCTCACATAAAATTACTCCTAATGTCAGTAAGGTTGTCAGTAGTACACAAGCTGCACCCATCACACACAATTCAAAGCAAACATATCGACCTACATATGCAGAGGCACTGAAATGTAATCTTCCTAAACTACAAAGACCTCTTAGACAAAGTACACATAACAAATACTCTCAGCAGCCCCAAATGCACTCCTTCAAAACAACACCCACATCAACACATAGAGCTACATCTCATGGAGCCTCTACCTCTAAACCCATAAGGCAAGCCATCACACAATCCAAAATTTTAGTCATTGGAGACTACATTGTGAGGCACGCTGAGTAAGGGGAAAGTCACAGTCAGTTGCTTAATAGGGGCTAGGATCCACCACATTACACACGCACTCGGGTAATTGAACCACAAGTGCCACTATGACTCAGTCATAGTCCATGTGGGACTTAATGTCCTGAGACGTACCTCCCTAGACACTATGAAGAGAGACATCATGGAGCTCTCGGAATATGTGTCTCAGGCTGGTATCAGCCTAGCATCGAGCAGCATTTTACTTTCTCAAAGGAAGATGCCACAATACAAACAAAAGACGATTGACTTTGTTTCTGGTGTTATTCTATGGGGGTGCAGTATTTGTCAGCATATAAGGAGTTGGACAACAGACCATGCTGTTTTGCCAGAGATGGTCTGCACTTCTCCCCTCTAGGCTTTTGAATATTGGCTAAACATTGTTTTCCCCCATAGTGCCCTTTTTAGGCAATGCCAAACTGAAAGTACTTCCGACATAGCAAATTAAAACCAAGAAAATCTAAAGGCATTACTGCTCAATCCTAGGAGTCTAAACAAAAAAACTCCACTCCCTAGAAGCTCTCTTCACCCTAGAGAATGTTGATGTCTGTGCAGTCACTGAGACATGGTTTAAAGCCATGGAGAGCACACCAGCGTGCCTTCCACACATTTAGACCAGCTACTTCACAGGCAGGGACTAAAGGTGAAGGTCTCTATTTACATCAGAAATAAATATACTTCAAGGCTGGTCAAACAGGACAATGCAATTGAGCTGCTGCATGTTCAGATCACTGTAGGCAAAATCCAGTACCCCTTAATTGCAAGCTATAGTTCCCCCTTTATGACCCAGGAAACCCATACCATGAATTTAAACTTACTAGAAACACTAGCCATCCAACCCAATGCCATATTCATGGGTGACTTAAATTATCCCACTATTAACTGGGAATCTTATATTTTTATTTTTTATTTTACATTTGTTGACCGGGCTAGTCCAGCTGGATATATGTCCATTTTCAGTGGAGGCCCGGGGAGAAAAGCTCCACAAATTACAACAACATAAAAGGTCAAGACAAAGACAATAACAGTATAATTTGGTACATAAGTTTTAACAATTATAGTACAAGCCTAAGATTATATATTTTATATTTCAGTAGGAAAAAGGAAAAAATTATCTAAGAATAGATGAATAAGACTAATACATTTGTATTAGAAATGGTGTAGTACAAATCTTTATAACATATTACAAAATTAGATACACCTAGTAATTTATGATAAGAGATACTGAGGTCTCACAAAAACCTAAGAAAGAAAAACACTAGAGATCAATAGAGTATAGAAGAACAGCAAACAAGGATGGATTTCTAGTGTTATTTAACACATAGGTTGTGATACTATATGAAGGTGTTTGATCATTCCACTGTATATACTTATTTACATGAGAAAAATCCTAAGGAAGGTTAAGCTCACTAAAATTAGTGAGACAACACAAGATCATGATAGGCTAGGAATTGTGGTTGTCTAGTTAATAGTTAGGTACTTAGTCTGGGTTAACACAGGGGCATAGCCAGTGTGATTTGAGGTAGGGTTTAAGCTTGCTTTTAAATAAGCTGACAGAGGATATTGAGGTTAGCTGGCTTGGGAGGATGTTCCAGGCTTTACCTACTGTATTGGAGAACAAGGTGTCACCAGCTAAGTTGTTGGATTTTGATATTTGTACAAGTAGGTTATTAGCTGAGCGTAAGGTCTTGAGGTTATTATAGGGGATGACTAGGGATGTAAGTATGGGTGTATTTTGAGGTAAATACAGGATCTTATGGGCTACTATTAATTGATTGAAAAGTATTAAATTTGGCAGCTCTAACCATCCTAACTGACTCAGATTGATACAGTGATGAGTTCTATAGGAGGACCCAGCTGCAAATCTGGCAATATTGTTGTAGGAGGATGTAAGTTTACTCAGATTACTTCTACATATTTTGGTATAGATAGAGGAGGCATAGAGCAAGGTAGAGATGAGGTGGGTACGAGCAATAGTAACCCTGGCTGGAGGTGTAAGAAAGGGTTTTATTCTATAGAGGGAACCTAGTTTCTTGTTTACTATTTTTATGGTGTTATTAATGTGAGGTTCAAAGGACAAGTTGTTATCTATTAGTACCGCGAGTAGTTTGGTGGTTGGTTCCGGAGATATTATAGTTCCATCATTTGAAGTAATAGTAAAGTTAAGTGGGGAGGTTCTATGGTGGGGGTAAATAGTAGCATTTTGTTTTTGGGGTTAAGGATAAGACGTCTTTGTAGGAGCCAGTTTTCAACTGTACTAAAGGTCATTTGGGTTAGTGACTGAAGTTCTGATTGAGAAGCAGCACATATGAGTGTGGAGTCGTCAGCGTATTGGATACAGTCAGCTTGAGGAATTACAGAATGAAGGTAATTTGTAAAGATGGAGAAGAGTAATGGGCCTAATATAGATCCTTACGGGACCCCTAGAGTGACTGGGACGTGGGAAGATAAAGTATTTTCCCATAGTACAGCCTGTTGCCTGTTATGTAGGTATGATTGGAACCACTGTATAGTATGGTTGTCCAATGACAGGTTTTTGAGTGTGTCTATAAGGAGGTGGTGATTCACCATGTCAAATGCTTTGGACAGATCAATAAAACAGCTGAGGATAGAGTATCAATATTACGATTGCTGTTAATATGGTTAGTGAAGGATAAGAGAGCAGAGGTGGTGCTATGAAATGGTCTAAAGCCATGTTGACAGGGTGCTAATAAATTGTGATCGAGTAGGTAGGTTAACAGTTGTATGTGTATACATTTCTCCATTATTTTTGCCAAAGGAGATAGAATAGCTATGGGCCTATAATTGGACAACTCTTTGGAGTTACCGCCCTTATGCAGGGGAATTATGTGAGAGACTTTCCAGATTAGGGGAATAGATCCTTAATGAGGATGGATATGGGGTAGGCTATGACTTTAGCAGCTTTTTGCAGGTATTCTGCAGGTAATTTATCAGCAGAGAGAGTAGTGGGTTTAAGTTTCTGTATGAGGTTACAGATAAGTGAAGTGGGCACTGGCTGAAAATGAAATTGATGAGAATTATTGGTAAAGGTTGTGGCAAAGCCTGGGATGCTAGGGGATAGCTGGTTGGCTAGGGATTGTATGGTTTCAGTGAAAAAAGTATTAAATGAGTCTGCTATTTGGATGGGATTGTTTTGATCAGAGCCAGAGGGAGAGGGAGTACTTGAGCATCCAGGGTGTAGGAGGTTATTGATACCTCGCCAGAATTTTTGGGGATTATTTTGGTTGGTTTGTTGTAGTTGGTAGTAGTAGTTTCTTTTATCGGCTAATATGGCTTTTTTTGTTTCATTTCTTAGCTGTCTGAATTGCAGGTGGTCTGCATGTGCACAGGCACATAAATTCCTGGATTTTGTAAACACACACTTTCTGGACCAGATAGTCAGTACACCAACCAGGGTTGCAGCCATACTGGATCTGGTCCTCACTAATATGGGAGAGTGCTGCACACCCTCCTGCTGTAATGTCTTCCCTGGTAAGGTCATACCATAAAAATGGTCTCCTTTGAAGTAAAAATAAAACATGTACTCCCAGCTAAACCTGGAATAGTCAGGAACTACTCTAAGGCTAACA
This sequence comes from Protopterus annectens, assembly GCF_019279795.1. Lineage (NCBI taxonomy): Eukaryota > Metazoa > Chordata > Ceratodontiformes > Protopteridae > Protopterus > Protopterus annectens. The sequence continues at coordinate 1,182,511,259 of NC_056744.1, forward strand.
TCTTGCTATTAAGTAATAACCTGGCAAAATTTCAAGTCCCCATAAATCCTGAGAACACTGCTTGCTACCTATGCAGAACTGTTCACAGAAACCCTGTACAAGCATGTTAACAGCTGCATAGAGGCATCTGTACCCACCAGGAAGAAGTACAGAACTAAATACAAAAACAAGCCACCCTGGTGGAATCACAAAATCAATAGGCTGTATAACTGAAGGAAGAAAATCATGGCAAAAATTAGGAGGTGCAGCACCCAGCAGGATAAACGCACTCTCATCAAACTAGACAACTCAGTGGACAAATAGTCTATCTAAGCCAAATTTGAGGTAGGTTTGGCTTCCCAGGCCAAGAACAACCACAAAGCATTCTTCAGCTCTGTCTGCAATTTCAAAGGCAATACACAATTGTGTGCAGAGCTCATTGTAAACGGAGCAGTCTGTACTGAGCCAGAAGATATAGCAATACTCCTGGTTCATAAATTCAGTTCCAACTTTACCTCTCTCTCCACCTCAACCTTCCCTCAAGAAATACCATAAAATATAACTTCCTCCTATCATCACTAGGGAACAGGTCCTTAATGCTCTAAGACCAAGAGCACTGCATCAATGGGCCCAGACAGTAACCCTGGATACCTTTTAAATAGCATGAAGCATGACTTATCAAGGATTCTGGAATTATTATTTAACTGTAGTCTCCAAACAGGCTTTATGCCTCATGAATGGAGAACAGCAACAGTCATCCCTCTGCACAAAGGTGGGCCATCTACAGACCCTGGAAACTACAGACCCATAAATCTCACTAGTCTTATATGTAAAGCCATGGAAAGAATTATCATGGAAATGATCAATAGAGATATAGTAAATCTCCAGACACTGGACCCAATCCAGTTTGGTTTCATCAAGGGCACATCATGTCTACTCAACCTGCTGAACTTCTTTGTGAAGGTAACCAAAGCAATGGATAAGGGAAAAATAGTTCACACTGCGTACTGCCTGGCCAAGGCATTTCACACAATATCCCACTTGAGCATTGTTGACAAACTCACGAGGTTAGGTCCAAACTTGTATTTCATCTGGTGGATAGCCAACTGGCTCACAGACAGGACCCAGGAAGTTAGAATTGGGGAGTCCACCTTTACAAAGAGGCCAGTCGCAAATGGAGTCCCCTCATGGATCAGTCCTTGGACTCTTCCTTTTTGGCATTCACTTCTCTGAAGTCAAGGCCAATGTCAGTGGTCTCTGGCTGACTAAATTTTCAGATGACTGCAAATTACGAGCTGTCATTGAATCCCACACTGACACAAATGTTCTCCAGGAAGGGCTGACACAAACAACTGGCATCAGAGCCATGGACTAAAACTAAGTGCCAAGAAATGCATAATAGTGCCCTTTGGGAAGTTATCCACTCCTGGTAACTGTCATATTGCCAACACACCCCTTAGAGTTGACCCAGTAGTCCGGGACTTAGGGATGCACACACGTGTCTACAGTAGTGAGGAAATCATTCTATGTTGTGCAACTTATAAACAAAGGTCCAAGGAAGTCATTGTTCCATTGTATCTGGCATTCATCAAACCTATCACTGAGTATGATGCCCCCTTTGCTATGTACCTAATCAGGCATATCCAACAACTGGAACTTCTACATAGGTTCTTCACTAAAAGGATACAAGGCGTAAGTAAAATGTCCTATGCAGAACGCCTCAAGGCCCTATCCCTGTCTCCTACAGGGTTTTGAGGGGAAATCTATGCCTGGCATACAGGGCATTGTCAAACCCCACTCTTATGGACTTCCTGCATAGCCACAAAACAAACAGCACCAGAATTACCTTGTTCTAAAGACTTAAACCTTGTCTGTGATATAAATAGGACCTGCTACAGAGACGGATATGTATCCCACAGACTTCCCCATCTATGGAACAGGCTCCTCATACATGTGATGCAGAGTTCCTCCCTAACTCAATTCAAGTGCAGCTTGGACAATTGGATGGGGAACAGGATCCCTGGTTTGGAACCTATGTCTCTGATGGACACAGGCAGTCTGTAAATGGTTCATCTCCCAGGCTCCTGCTTGTAAATGTTTCATCTCCTAATCCCCTGCTTACACTTATCAAGGGTATCAGAACTTGTCAGAGATTTGGGATGCATGGCTTGGCTTAAAAAGGCCCTTGTGGTCATTAGCCTAGTAAACACCTATGAACCTATAATGGGGCAAATGGACAATTATTGACCTTTCTAAAGGTTACAATTTTCTTAGAAGTACTTTTTATCTCAAATTCCAAAGTCCACAAAGGGTGAAACAATAATAAAGGTGAGTAACAAAGTGACAAACTACTATAAAAAGGTAGAGGTTCCAGAATAAGTTGGTCAGAGGTAGGGGTGATAGGCCTAAACCTGGCCTGGTGAGTGTAAGTAGTTGGCCTGAGAGCAGGAAAAGAGGCAAGACCTTGATTTAAACAGAAATGAGTCTGTAGAGGAAGGACATGCATAGGGGAAATGGAATGTAAGGCTAGGAAATGGGGAAGCGCAGAAAAGGGATCAACCTGATGGACAAAGAGATAAAGGACTGGTGTTAAAGAACAGGCACAAGGAAAGGAAGGAGTGAATAATAATTTTATATGGCATAGATCTGAAAATTGAGATATGGGTAAGGATATTGCTTGCTAAAGAGCACAGTTTCATTTGGCTGGAGCTTTGATAGTCCTTGCACAACTTTTGTTTAAATACCTCAAATACTGAAATGTTTCTTAGACTAGTGGGATATCTATATCAAATAAATGAATTCAATATGGAGGTTGACCTATGATGTGAAAATAAAAGCAGTCTCCAAAGTACATTGGCTTCATTATTGTGGGGCCCTAATTTATGATGAGTGGATAAACTTTGACAATGTTGTTGCTGTTTTTTGAGGGGGTGGATGGATAGGCAGTAATCTGTAAATAACCTGTTTGAACAGGTTCAAAACCGGACTGGTCTTTCAACTGAAACCCCAGCCAGCACTGTCCAGTTTAATACTGTGGTAATTAAAAACACTTTGGAATATGAGAAATCCAAAAGTCTTTTTTTACTATGGTTTGCAGAGCTTTTATATTTTACCCACATCTAAGGAGGATAAAGAAGAGGGAGGGAATACTCAGGTTTAGGAAAGGGGTTGTTTTCACTGTCCTCAGCCTGACTTCACTGTTAACAGCTGGACTGCTTTGAAGACCAAGTTTGGCAGTAGTGTTTCCTATTTTACAAATAACATTTACTTGTACTGTTTTGTTTTATAATTCGAATGTATTAACTCCAAGTCAATGACTGAAGTCAGTCGTTTTGGATCATTGAATTACCCTTATAAACAAAGTCAAATAAATAATTAAACCTGAGTTTCACCTTTGTCAGGGTTTGTACATACGCTGGGCAAAAGAGGTATTCTATCAAGCACTTGTACTTACAGACTTCTACCTGGGCTGAAACTTGGCCTCAAAGATCATTAACAACAAACAGAAGTGGCATTCTTTTAGCCTTTGGCAGGTGAACATGTCATATTCCTGGTGGTAGATGTGTCACAGGAGGAATCTTAGTAGCAACCAGCAACGGAGCTGACTTGTCAGTCTCTTTCATAGCTCCTAACTGTCCTTAAATTTTGTCTCACAATTACGTTCTTTCCTTTATAAAGTCTGCAACTTTGTGGCACATCTGTGCACATTACTTGTACTTAATGGTGCCAGGTTATACTTATATCGGCTAATCATTAATCAGAAAACATGTATTAATAAGATAAGCATAGTCTTATTTTATCAACAATCTAAATGGAAGACCTCAACATTTCAAAAAGTGTGTTCTAATCATATTCAGCTTTATCCCTAATTACTGAGTGAGGGGAGTTGAGAGGTATCATTCCTTTACCTGTTTGCAATTTGAAACTGGCAGAGGTGAGTGATGAGCATGGACAGGAGTTGAGCGATTACATGCTGGAGAAGGTAATCTCCTAGATGTGATGAAAGGCACCAGGACAGTAAGTTTTGGGTGGAGCTGGAATAGAGTGAACAATTTCATTGGTGTTTAGATTGACAGGAGTGTCATTGGAAGCTATACATGAACATATGTTGTTGTTGTGTCTTTCGGCTTTTCCCGGTTAGGGGTCGCCACAGCGGATCTCCGGTCCGCTAATGAGTGGCAGTAGATTTTTTACGTGCCGAGTTGCCAGCCTTGACGCACAACCTTCAACGAAGGTACGCCCATTCACGCATGTCTCCACACAGAAGACGCTTTAGCTGAGAATTGAACAGGACAACGTCTTACTGTGAGGCGACAACGCTACCACAGCACCACCACCGCAGTCTGTACAGGAACATATGAGGTATAAAATTCTTTGTCATATTATGTAGAAATGTACACATATTGACAAATGCATAGCTCCTTATGGCATCTAGACCTATTTTGGGTCTGACTTTTTAACTAAGTGACTTACCAGCTTATAATAGGCAGCATTAGAAAGGGCAATGATTTATTAATAAATGAAACTAAGATTGTTAATGTAGGATGTCCCACAGTTGAAAAGACTTTATTAAATCGTATGGTTTGTAAGTTGACTTTGTAGAAAATTATCTGGAATGCAAGAATGAGTGCAGGCTGTAAAGAGGTGCAACATTCCACACCGCATAGGTGTTAAGGAAATTGTCTGTGTTAGCAGCACAGGCAAGCATTGTGTTTAGTGTTACTTATTAGGCCTTGTATTTCAGTGTACATGAGCTCTGAAAAAGCAGTTGTCATATTCTGTGTGTGTCTCTTGTATTTCACCACAAGATGGCAAGAAAGTACCTGCTCAGCCTGGTCTCAGGCAACTTTTTTTCCCCTTTTATATTGTAAAAGCAGCTGAGTGTTAACTTTCACTTTATCACAAGAAGACCTCATTCATTTGGAAACTGTTTTTATTCTTGGAATTTATATTGTAATGTCTGTTGCTAATAAAACCCGAATATCTGAATACTGACCATGCAGTGGTATCTACTGCCTCAGTCTGCAAGCATTAAACTTTTCTTAGGGTAGAAATTTTGTGGTAGTAAAGATAACGCTGGCTTCACTGTCAGACGTTAGTTATCTTGTAGCCTGAGTTTCAGTTGTCGTTCATGTGAATATAGTGCTTTTTCCGCAAGTTGCTGCATCCCTAACCTGGGTTGCTCCACTCTTTTACTTCAGTTAAATTAAATTGACTTTAGTTCAAGCCTTCTTGCCCCACTGGATTTTCTGTTGCATATAGTCCGTGGTGATAATGGCTTTCTAGTATACTGCTGTACATACTGCATGAAGATAATAACTATTTTGAAGTGGTAGTTGTGTAATGACTTTTTACTGAAGTTTATGTAGGTCACCAGAAGAAGTAGACTTAAAAATAAAGAAGACTGTAAAGTTGTCAGAGCTTAAGAGAAAGGAAGATTTCATAAAAAAGAAGTGGAAAAAGAGATTGGTAGTTTCTCAAAAACACGAGGATTAGACTGAAATAATAACGACAATGGTTATCCGAGGGACCAACAAATGTGACACACCTTCAGTGATTTCTACAGCTGGAAGAGAGGCTGCAGTTAAATTCTGGAACTTAATGAATGTCACACCTACAGAGGTCATACAGATGTAGTTACCTTCACCAGGCTCAGCAGTATCGCAAACTTGAGCATAAAATTATCTTAGCGATGGACCGTCACCATTGCAGATAGGGAGCATCAGTAACATCTCTGTCTCCTTTGGCTGTTTCAGCACCATCTAGAACCTCAGTTTTGGTGATTTCTCTTTATTGATTGGCTTAAAAAGAAAATGAGTGGTGGAAAATTCTGAGAAGAATATTACAGATCTGTTGCTTAGTCTCCATCTGGCTTCTATAGTAAGGATGCTGATGTCGCCCTAGTTTAATTTGGTTTAAGAGGGTATCACTTTTAGGGAAACTGAACTTGATTAGAGAGTTCCACAACTGAGGTGGCAAAAACAATGTTAATCATAAGGATCACTTCAGCAGTATAAAGCCTTATGTATGGGAAGTAGACAGTGGTACAGCTAATAGCATTACCACCTGACAACAAAAGTTCTCCAGTTCAGTTCTCAGCTGAGGTGCACATCGTTATGAAACGTGAGCAGTCTGGTTAGCTCTGAAAGCATTTCTCATGGTATTTCAGACAGACACATTGTTGATTCAAATGGCAAACTCAGCCATGCAGTACTATAACTGCATTATATTTTAGAATTAAACATTCCAGCCTGATCTTCCCTCTGCAAACAGTATAGATTTCCAGGACACCTCGATGCATCTGACATTTTGAACAGAGCATTTTTAGTGGTATGCTTGTTGAAAAGTGAATTCTTGGATTTTCCATTCTATTGTAAAATACTCTGGTCATGGGGTCATACACTGTTACGGCACGTTAGCTTCATAACAGACTGATTACGTTCCAAGATTTTACATAAATATGGTTTTTACCTGACATGGAACCAGATCTTGTGTGCATTTTTGCAACAAACCGGGCAGGATTCGTATCAGAGGGAGTTATTGCAGGCCAAGCAGTGCAAATTTTATTTTAATTTTATCTGACTCTAATAGCTCCTGATTGGCAGAAACTGACCTTAGTTGTCACTATTGATGTGTGTCAAATGCAGGTCAGTCATCGACCCCATTGATTTGTTTTCAAAAAACTTTTATAGGTTATTAAAAAATCTAGGGGGCTATCTGTAGTAGTCTTGTGTAAGCAAATGGAATATACAGTTACACCTTAGACAGAGATTTGTAATACTACAAGGTTCCACAAGGAATTCTCCAGATAGTAAACTGTTTGCATTACTTTTGGTAATCATGTTTGAAGTGTTGATCCCATAAACTACAAACCGTGACATCATCACTTTTCTTCTATATGTTTTCCTTTATCTTTCTCTTCTCTCTCCCATAACACCAGTTGGTTGGTTTTATTTCCTTCATCCTTGTGACTAGCTGCCATCGTGGAATAAGAATCAGCAGCGATGGACTATCACCAGTGCAGATAAGAGTATTTTTGCTGTCACCTTCCCCCATCGTGATGATGAGTATTTTATGCAAAAACAAGAGCCTGCATTGCTGAGCAAATGGCTTGTGTGACTGTGTGGTCTTCAACAGGCACACACAGAGCCATAGCTACAGGCCAGACTGATGTTTGCCAGGTGTAATTTGCCTTGTCCTTTTTCCCCCAGCGTCATACTTCACCAGGCCTCCACCAGGTGGCAGTGGTACAGCTATTACGACCTCCTCTCTGCCATGGAATTGATGAGCCATTTGTAGCTGCTCACCTCTGTTTTGGCCTCCCACTTCTCCAGGCAGCACCTGAGCTGATTGTCAAACTGGAGTCAGCTGAGGCACAGTCAGAGCTTCATCCTTCAGTGCCATGCAGCCTGCTTACAATGGCCTTCGCTTGTCTCTGAAAAGTACCTTGTGCTAAAGAGCCCTAAGGCATGACATTTCTTTAGCCTTTTAGCTATGTTATGTAGTGGTAAAGCTGACTCTTCCTTTGAGTCAGTCAAGGAGTAATATGGGGGCAAGTACCCATACCTCCAAATGATAAATCAGCTCTGCAGTCACAAAACATTGTATGGAAAAAGAAACTCCCCAAAGCAGTGTAGAGCAGGCTTGAGGTATCACAGTTTTTCAACCTAACACAAGCAAGTGATTTCCGAGAGAATGGTGCTCAGTAAAGCACAGGACAGACTTACAGGTCTTATCCATTTATTTATTTATTTATTTTACATTTGTAAACCGGGAGAGTCCAACTGGATATATGTCCAGTTTCAGTGGAGGCCCGGGGAGAAAAGCTCCAAAACAATTTTATTGTTAACATATAAGACAGCAAGTATAACAAAAAGGCACATTTGATATCTTACACAAGACACATTTCTTACACCTTAGAGAAATGAATATACAGTTCGTCTTCTTGTCAGTGATGAGACCTTACATCTACGCAGATGGACAATAAAAACCTGTAGATACAGTATTGCTGTAGTTGATAATAACGAGTTTTGGGCTGCCAGGACAAATCTACACATTTTATTGCCTGGGTAGGAGACTATTCAAACAGGACAGGACTGTGTTTAAGGGAAAGGGGGATGATACCAGGCAACACCTGAATGAGCTTGTACGACAGTGTATTGGTGTGCATGTATATGTATGGTGGAAATGAAAAGAAGAGATCTACAAAGCTTTCTACAATGATCCATCAACAAATTATGCTTCAGGTAGATGTAAGCAAACAAGATTTTTTTTTTAAATGGGGGAAACCTATTATGCCCCCACATTTCCATGTGTGTGTATATGTGTATGTGTATATAGCATAGCTGTAGAAAGTAAAGACAAGCCCAACACGGTTTAAACCGCTTGCATGCAAAAAGAAACCAAGCCAGCAGTAATTAAAAAAAAAAATACCAGCAGTGATTTCCTATAGGAAATGTGACTGGCTAAGTTATAAATTGGGGAATACAAATATATATATTTTAAACTGCAATAATTTGCATTCAAACAAATGCAGGGGAAACTTGTCTACAGTGGAGGCTATCTGTATTCCGAATTTTGATAATTTGTAAATACAGAAGTGAAGACAGGCAAAGAACATTCAGTTACTGAAAATGACAAGCATGGAGAACATATGAATTTAACACAATGCAATTTGCACAACATTTCAGTGAACCAGAGAATGAGTACATGTGATACACCAGCAATAGAAAGGTTTCCTAACAGAAGGCTTAACAGACGATATAAGCTCACATTATATTTGTATGTAATAAGCTGACTACATACCTACTGACGTCCTACTGCATTATTCTTAGTTCTTAAGCAGTGACTCACAAAGTCTCCGTTCTTCCAGTGTGGAATCCCCTTGACTCAACACTAGTGGTGGCTAACAGATTCCCAAAACAAAAAATATGGGCTGCGATAAGGGGCTTTCAACTTCATAAATACACAAAAGTAACAAAGCCTTACAAAACACTGCATTATTTAAAAAAAAAAATTAACCCCACTAGGAGGCTGAAAGAATTGGTTGCCTATCCCTCTTGGAGATATACTGCTATGGTAAATGTAAATGTCTAACTTAACCATACCATCCCACCATGCAAAGCAGTGTTCAGCTGTCAGTAATAACAAATTAGGCAGCATACTAAGAAACATATTCCTAGATCCTGAGAGATCTTGGGTGTTTGATATTAAAACAGTCCATCTGTGACTGCCCTATAAAACAGCCTTTTCCCTCAGACTGTATATTTACTGTGTTAGCGAATATTGACAGCTTCCCAAGTAGTAGGATTCGCATCTATCCAGTGCAGATACATTTTTTTTTTAAATGGCTTGAGGCATGGTAGCTGAACTTGTGGGAAATACTTTCACCACTCCACAACATAATTGACTAGGATTATCAGAAGACAAAATTAATATAGTATTCAGGACATCAGGAAATGATCTGTTTAGCCAGTGGTTTTCCAAGCTTTATTTTGCACTGGCTACAAATTGATCAAATTTCCTCAATGACAGTCGTCTGTATAGTATCTTAGAAGTTTGAGTACTTCTAGTGTGTGTAAAACTATTCCCCCATTACTTTTCTACACAAGAAAGCTGGTTTCTGAAAAGGTGGATTCAGAGTATGTCAGACAACAGTTTCAGCAAAAAATTTGATCTGTTTTTAATAAGATTATAAATGTGACTTCCCCTTGCAAAAAGAAATAGTTTCAGTCTGTAACTTTAATGCTGTTTAGGTGTTTCAGTTACATCATCGTGTTCCAGTCTTCTGTAATGGAAGAACCAAACACAAACTGAGCTGAAAAAAAATGCTTAAAACTGCATCCAGCATAAGCAGTGAGCGACTGTGTGTGTGTGTGTGTGTGTGTGTGTGTGGAGATCTGTTTTTAATAAGATTATAAATGTGACTTCCCCTTGCAAAAAGAAATTGTTTGAGTCTGTAACTTTAATGCTGTTTAGGTGTTTCAGTTACATTATCGTGTTCCAGTCTTCTGTAATGGAAGAACCAAACACAAACTGAGCTGAAAAAAATGCTTAAAACTGCATCCAGCATAAGCAGTGAGCGACAGTGTGTGTGTGTGTGTGTGTGTGTGTGTGTGTGGGGGGGGGGGGGCTCCCATATTTATCTCTACAGGGGTTGTGTCTACTGTATACCATATTTAAAATAAATGAGGTCACTTCATTTCATGAGAAAGGGGACCCTTCAGCATTGGACTGCCCAGACTGGTTTTACTAAAGTGTTTCTCAGTAATGTGTGATGAAGAAAATGTATACTCCCAAGATTTTCAGTCATAGAGCAGTGTTACTCCAGTTTTACCTAGTGATTACTTGCACACTAATGGACTGCTTTCTCGTATCTTGTGCAGATTAGCTTCTTAAAATTAGAGTTTGCATACACTTTCCAAATGTCACACCTGTCAGTCATCTTGAAGGCGCCGTCTCCTGAGAAGTTATTTATTGTTACTCTTTTGTTGTAGAAGCAACTGCTTTCAGTAACGGTTCCTTATCCTTTTATGAATTAACATTCCCCTTTGCCTTAAAACAGTCACATCTCACAGCAATCTTCTTCACTTCTCATATGCTTGTCTTGATTCCAGTTAACCTGTATAAATTCACCTTTTCTTTTCACTTTCTGAGTACATTTCCTGTGATTGTACTACCTCACTCCTATAATGAGATTCCTTAAGTTATTTTATTTGATGTATTTTCCATTCTCTCTCCAGCTGTGTTAATTCTTTTCTTTGATTTGTGTAGTAGGATTGAAGCCCTGTAATGCTCGTTAAATGCTGTTTAACTGTTTTGCTATACAGATGTATATTTCTTTTTGATGTCTAAAGAGCTTCATTTGAATATTATACAGTAATGTCGTCTGCGGTGTTGCAGCAGTTAGTGTTGTCAGCTCACAGCAAGAGGCTTTCCGGTTCGATTCTCAGCTGCAGCACCTTCTGTGCGGAGTCTGCATGTCCTCCCTGCAATCGACTAAACTTCAAAAAGACATGCAGGTAGGTGCGTGTGTGTGTGTGTGCGTGCCTTCTCTGAAGGTTGGGCACACCGGGCTGGCAACTCGACACCATAAAACATCCACTGCCAATCATCATAAGCGAACCGGTGATCCACTGTGGCGGCCCCTGACCTGGAAAAGCCGAAAGACTTTTTAATACTCAGTGTGAATTTTTGTTTTCTTAGTTGTTACTTTGCCTCACTGTCATTATTGCATGTTTAATATCCAGTGAAGTTTACTCTATTATAATTGCTATACTTTTGCAGGTCACTGTGGTCATTGTTTTGATTACTGCAAATAAGCTACACAAACAATAAAGCACCTGAAGTAGTCCCTTTAGCACGTGCTTAGATTCTTTTCTCCGTGTGCTTCCTTTAGTCTTTTTTTAATAATCAGTGGACAGGAGAAGCTGCAGGTGTGAAAGTAGTCTTCTGTATAACATAGGTGTGGAATGAAGAGCTTTGACCCCATTTTTTGTAAAGAGTTTTTGGAGCTTGTATCGGTGTTTGGTTCATACATCTGAGCTCCCATAAGTCTGTAAGAAAACCCTACTCTCCGCCTTTCTGCTAACCATGTTTTTTCATTAACTTAAGGATAAGAGCAATGCTTAAACACTGCTCCTGATTTTGGAACTTTTTCTGTCACTTTGTTTGACTTTCACCTTAATTCTTGAATCGAGTGTGTGTGTGTGTGTGTGTGTGTGTGTGTGTGTGTGTGTGTGTGTGTGTGTGTGTGTGTGTGTGTGTGTATATATATATATACAGTGGATATACAAAGTGTACACAGCCCTGTTAAAATGCCAGGTTTTTGTAATATAAAAAAGGAGACCACAGCAAATCATTTAAAAACTTTTCCCACCTTTAATGTGACCTATAACCTATAGAATTCAATTGAAAAACAAACAAATCTGTTGTGGGAAAAAATATAAAAAATGTACAATAAGCTGGGTGCATAAGTGTGCACACCCTTAAACTAATAATTTGTTGAAGCACCTTTTGATTTAATTACAGCATTCAGTCTTGGGTAGGGGTCTGTCAATATAGCACATCTTGACTTGGCAGTATTTGCCCACTCTTCCTTGCAAAAGCGCTCCAAATCTGTCAGATTGCGAGGGCATGTCTTGTGCACAGCCCTGTTCAGGTCACCCCAAAAATTTTCTATTAGATTTAGGTCTGTGCTCTGGCTGGCCATTCCAAAACTTTAATTTTCTTCTGGTGAAGACATTCTTTTGTTGATTTGGATGCGTGCTTTGGGTCGTTGTCGTGTTGAAATGTGAAATTCCTCTTCATCTTCAGCTTTCTTGCAGATGCCTGAAGGTTTTGGGCCAAAAGTGACTGGTATTTAGAACTGTTCATAATTCCATCCATCTTGACTAAAGCTCCAGTTCCGGCTGAAGAAAAGCAACCCCAAAGTATGATAGTGCCACCACCATGCCTCACCGTAGGGATGGTGTTCTTTTGGTGATGTGAAGTGTTGTTTTTGCGCCAAACATACCTTTTGGAATTGTGGCCAAAAAGTTCAACCTTGGTCTCATCAGACCATAACACATTTTCTCACATGCTTTTGGGAGACTTCATGTATTGTTTTGCAAACTTTAGCCGGGCCTGGTTGTTTTTAAGTGCAAGAAAAGGGTTCCGTCTTGCAACCCTACCCCATAGTCCAGACATATGGAGAATACGGGAGATTGTTGTCACATGTAGTACACAATCAGTACTTGCCAGAAATTCCTGCAACTCCTTCAATGTTGCTGTAGGTCTCTTGGCAGCCCCCTGACCAGTTTTCGTCTTGTCTGTCACTGTTGCCCCATATTTTCTCCACTTTTTGATGACCGTCTTCACTGTGTTCAGTGGTATAGCCAATGTTGTGGAAATTTTTTTGTACCCTTTTCCTGACTGATACCTTTCAACAATGAGATCCCTTTGATGCTATGTAAGCTGTCTGCGAACCATGGCTTTTGCTGTAGCAGGCAACTGAGTAAATGTCAGGAAAATCGTACTAGCACAGCTGAACTTTATTTGGGGTTTATCAGAGTCTCTTTGATGGCAGGTGTGTACCCAAGAAGAGTGAATTCTGTAATTAAATCAAAAGGTGTTTCAACAAAGTATTAGTTTAAGGGTGTGCACACTTGTGCAACCAGCTTATTGTACGTTTTTTATTTTTTATAATTTTTCCCAACAGATTTGTTTTTCAATTGAATTGTGCATGTTATATGTCACATTAAAGGTGGGAACATTTTTGAAATGATTAATTGTGGTCTCATTTTTTTATATCATAAAAACCTGGCATTTTAACAGGGGTGTGTACACTTTTTATATCACAGCAAGAGATTCTCCGGTTCGATTCTCGGCTGGGGTGCCTTCTGTGCGGAGTCTGCTTGTCCTCCTTGCGGTTGCATGGGTTTCCTCCGGGTACTCTGGTTTCTTGCCACATTCCAAAGACATGCAGTAGGTGGACTGGACATTCTAAACTGGCTGTAGGTGCCAGTGTGTGTGTGTGTGTGTGTGTGTGTGTGTGTGTGTGTGTGTGTGTGTGTGTGTGTGTGTGTGTGTGTGTGTGAGTGGTCTGGATGAACTACGGCGGCAGGGCTAGCCACCCGGAGGTGTAAACCTTTGCTTGAGATGATTGTCACTGTTGAAACAACACCCATAACCCATGTGCAAAATGGGGAAAAAGGGGAGGGATGAATGTAATGTGTGTGCATATATAAATATACATGTATATAGAAATATATGAGTGTGTGTGCATACACACATATATAATAAATATATTTTTTCTTTTACCCCCCCCCCCCAAAAAAAAAATAAATCCCTGTTAGAAAATCCCAAGTTACACCATTGTCTCCTCAAAGGTCATTCATACATGGCAGTTGTATAGATTTTTTGCTGTCTTAGTGGGTGAATCAGATGTTCACACTACACACTCTGTTTCATGAGCAGGCTTTTACACTTGTGCATGGAGTGCTTACTATGCATGCATGTGGACTTGCACAGCCAAGTGTGTATTTGTGAACCATTTGTTACCTCATCATAATCACCAGTCTCCTCTAGGTGTCAGCAACACAATTTTGCAGTCTGTCGGCTTCACCCTAGCATGGGCAAGTGAATGTCAGCCACTCACTCCCACATCCCACCCTCCGTCATTTGCACCTCTGACACTCATATCAGTCATGCATTGTCCAAGTGGGTCACAGTCAGGACCTTGTGAGTTGCAGAGCCAGTCAAGGGTAGAAGTACTGAATTTTCCATAAGTCCTAGTTGCATTTTTCATTTCTGTCATTCTATTCTGTTTACAGTATTTGCTAATTTGCCTTTTTTTCACATTTAATCAGTTTACATTATTGTATGGCTTACCTCTTAACATTTCCACTAAAGAGATATTTTTAAATGATGTATTTTGCATCTTGCTTAATGGACATTTTGTGCCTTTAATATGGAAACATGCATAATCTGGAATGTACACTTGTGGGAAAATGTATTTTAATTAGTAATGACCTGTGCGTCCTGAGTGTCTAGTAACTGAGCATGTGTGTAAAGATGGACTGTTGTTTTCTGATACCTCTTTATTCTAAAAAATAAATAAACATGTAATACAATGCTTCATACACCTATCCACCAGTAGTGAACACAACGTCACTGTCTGACCATCTAGAAAGCCACCTGTCTTCCAGTAACAGGAAGAGCAATCATCTGCTTAACATTTATACAGCTCAGTGATAGTATTTTCACTGACAAGCAAATCAAATACAAGAAATTCTTGTGACTCTAAGCAACCTTGACTGTACATTTTTTATGCAGACCTTCAGTTTCACCATGCAAATACTGAAAAAGCAGTGTCGTTTTTTATCTGACTGTTGCAATAGTCTAAACTGTTGGGGTATCTGACCTAATAACCATGATGTCTCACCAGAGTACCAAAGTCAAAATCTTCTATTGTTCACGATGTCAGATGTCTGATCTAAGCATGCAGGCTGAAGGATATGTGGATGCATGAGCATGAATCCCCAGACTATCTCACTGCCAGTTCGAAAACAGGTCTCGTACACATCGGTCTATTCTGTGCATCATCATTGGTACCGTTGGTCTTCACTGGTTCAGCTAAGTACCCCACTGAGAAACCTTCCTACCATTTTCTCAGTTACATTGTTTTTGTTGCTTTGTTAGATTTCAACTAGGAAGGGAAGTGCAATTGTGCGATGCAGATTTCCTACAAGGATCTCCACTCCCAGTGCATTTTCTGCTTAGAGGCAAAGCACAGTTATAAAAATTGTACGATTTGCCAGTCTATCATCCCAAGGACCTTAAGAACCCGACTTTTGTCACTCAACTCATATTTGTAATTGTAGCATTTAAAGCTCCTCTCCAAAGTTAAGATGGTGGACTTGTCTACCCCTGACATCCACTTTTCATTAGAAGAAATTTAAGAGGCATCGACTTGAAAGAACTGCTGCCCAATCAGACTGTGATGTACCTGCTAAGGTCTTAGAAACAGCATTACACCAGGAAACAACTGAGTATTGCGACCCTGCTGGACACCAGTACACCATCTGAGATTCACGTCTGAAGTGACTGTAGTTACTGATGGTGAGAATGGGGGGAACCTCTGTATTATTATTTTAGAGGGACTAAGGAGCATACTGC
This sequence comes from Protopterus annectens, assembly GCF_019279795.1. Classification (NCBI taxonomy): domain Eukaryota; kingdom Metazoa; phylum Chordata; order Ceratodontiformes; family Protopteridae; genus Protopterus; species Protopterus annectens. The sequence goes on from NC_056744.1 coordinate 1,182,526,895, forward strand.
AGATTCTTGTAATGGAAGAAATCCCAGGATCTACCATTGCGGTGTCAAAGGTCAGAACTTCTGCATTTAGGAAAAGCAGATGTCATACTGAAGAAGAAGAAACAGAAAACCAAACTGCCTCCCCCCCAGACATTTTAAGAAAACGAGTGGATGAACTTCTGTCAGAGCCTACTTAAAGTCATCATGTCCTTCACAGGGCCTACCCTGACATCAGCTCTCCTACCACTCCTTAAAAGAGGCCTTTAGCAACTTCTTCTGATAAGGAAGATGGTGACTGTGATTTGGATGAGCACTCCTTGGTAAATTCATCACAGACCCATTCCCCAGGTCAAGTAGTCTTGGATGATAAGGATGCCATTTCCCCTAATTCCCCACTGGAACAATTTTCATTTGGGGAAACTATTATCTGTATGGTGAAACACTGAGTGGAAATCCAAAGAAATCTGTAATCTGCAACAAAGGTGCCACAGCCTTCTGGAGATGAGAACCCCCCGCCACTCCTGCTTTCCAAGATGCCTTTGCATCCACATCCCTGACTCTCACCCTCCAGCCCTTCAAAGGCTTAATAGATTTTACAAGGTCCCTGAGAAATTAAAACTCCTTTACAGAAATTCTGTGGCAAACCCATCAGTCTTTTCCTTGCCTACTGACACACCCTTCAAGTTTGCTACCTACTCCAAATGCTCCTTTTGAGGAGAACAGCAGGGCAATGGACACATTGAGTAAAAAAGTGTGTATATCTTCCATGCTGACCTTTAGAGCACTCAACTACTAGGCCCAGATGACCAAACATCTGTTGTCTGTTTTGTCTAACTTGAACAAAGTCTTGTCTGCACCTTAGGATTTGGGTAGTAAACAACGCACCATATCCATGGCGGCTTAGGCTTCCCAAGTTACTAGGCATAGCATTAAATTTAACTGTGGTGCAGTAGAAGCTTCTTCTAGGATGGCTGTTACAGGTCTGTTTTCAGGAGGTTTGCATAATTATGTTCTTAGCCAGTACCAGAGGATGTTAAAGCTAAACTGTTAGATTCTCTATTAAACTGAAATTTATTGTTTGGTCCAGAAGCTGCTAGTCTTTTCAAGCAAAATCAGGAACAGAGCAAAGTCATGAAGAACTGTAGACTGATATTTGTTAGTTCATTTCCCATATACCAAGGGAATTATCCTACTAAGCCCACTTCTTTTGCTCAAAGGGAATCTAGACCCTCCCAATTTCAGGGACAGTGACCAGAAAACAGACCAGGATCCATCAGTCTGAAAGAAATGAGTGCAGTGCTTCTGTTGAAACTTAAGCCTACAAAACTTGCAGCTGACAGTCTCCCCTCTGAATGCCTAATAAGTAGCAGCAGAAGCCCTAGCTTATCCATTCTCTATCTTTAATTAATCGGTCCTTATCAGAAAGCTATGTCCCCACACTGTGAAAAATATCCCACATCATTCCCCTTCATAAAGGTGGCTCATCCACTGAACTTTTCCAATTACCACCTCATAGCCATCTTCTCCCCACTTTCCAAGATAGTTGAGAAATGCGTTCATTCTCAAGTCTTAGACTACATCTTAGCTAATAACCTCCTCTCCAGCACCTAGCATGGCTTCAGGCCATACCACAGTACTACTACCGCCTTGCTCTCTGTCACTAATACTCTCCTTCATCTTAAAAATAATGGCCTGTTCTCTGCTATATTTCTGGATCTATCCAAGGCTTTTGACATGGTCTCACACAAACTACTAATCTCTGTTCTCACTAACCTATCCTTTTCCCAGTCAGCTACTGATGATTGTTGGCGGGCAGTTAGATAGCTGTGAAACCAATCATTTGTCTGGCATAATAACCTATCTCCTCGATGTCCTGTAACACTCGGTGTTCCCCAAGGCTCCATCCTTGGTCCCCTATTATTCTTACTCTTCACCAATCATCTATTCGCAGCCACCAAGCATGCTTCTCTTATACAGTATGCAGATGACTCCACCCTCATCTGCTCAGCCCCAGCTAAAGCTGAACTTCACAAGATCACACAGCCAGTTTTCTAAAGATGAAAAGGTTTCCTCTATCTAATGCCCATTTATTACTCAACCCGAGCAAGACTAAATTCCTTATCTTCCAACCCACTAAATCTAGCCCAGTTATCCTCCACTGTAATATTCTAGTCAAAGACAATACCGTCATCTCCCCAACAGTGCACACCAAACTATTTGGTATTGAGATTGATAATCTCAGATTTGATACTCGCTTTTCTCTTACCGTAAAAAAGGTTCACAAAAAACTAGGTGCATTAAACAGAAACAGACAATTCCTCACCAAGACAGCCAGCATTTCTGCTGCCAATTCCCACCAAATCTCCACTTTACTCTATGCCTCTCCTATACTTACTTACCTTAGACAAACAGACCTAAACAAGCTCAAAGCTTGCTACAATAAAATTGCTAAGTTTGCCACTGGTGCATCTTATCGCAGCCACCACTGTATCTCACTTAGAGAACTTGACTGGCTTGAACTCCCTCAACTTCTACACCTGAATCAACTCTCTCTCGCCCACAAATTAGTAAACCAGCCTGTTAAAGTCCCATCCCTTCAAAACTTTCTCCAGCCCTACTGCTCCACTAGACCACTGCACTCCAGCAGTAAAAATCTACTTCCAGTGACCAAACCCAAGAAATCATCAGGAGAAGCACTATTCTCCTGCGTCACATCCAGATTATGGAACAATCTCCCCCCATCTGTAACAACACTACCTTCTTGCAATCACTTCAAGACTGCACTAAAAACTCACTTTAAGTCTCTGGTTTTGCCTATGCACCTATCCCAAGTAGTAACCCTCCTTTTACCTCCCCTTCCTCTCCCCACCGTGCCTCACACAGTCTGATCATTGCATTCCTTCCTCTTCAGGCTCTGGCTCACCCTTTACCCTCCCTTTCCCTCCTCACTAAGTCTCTCAGACCTGTTATAACATGCTTAACTACCTCACTTCATCTCAACTCCAAATACATATCCAACTGACATACCTAGCTTACCCTCACTACCACGTTTTCTACTCACTCAGTCTCCCCTCTTACTCCTCTATCTTCCCTTTCCATCCCATTAGCCCCGCTAGCTTGTGCTTCTGCTTTATATCTGCTTGAGTTTAGTGCAATATTTATATAGAAGATTTAGGCATATCAGTTTAGAACAGCATCCGTTTGAGCTTAGTACTATCTGTATATACATCCTATCTTTATTCCCAACCTCTAGCTAGATATTGGTATATCTGTTAATTACTGTGTTTCATATTGTATGTATAGCTAATGTTTGCTGCAGTATGTATTATTTGTTATTCTATGTATATTTCATTGTTGCTCTTGTACTCTGTTGCTTATTTATTGTTCTGTGGAGCTTTTCTCTCCGGGCCTCCACTGAAAAAGGACCTGTGTCCAGTTGGAATTTCCCGGTAAACAAATGTAAATAAATAAATAAAAATAAATAAATAGTACTACAGGCTCTGCAGACCTTTGGCCACCATTGGAAGCCAGGTCCTTTAGTAGTGTTCACAAACACAACAGTCATGTGGTATGTAAACAAAGGGAGGAGGGGCACCAGATGTTACACACTGTGCAGACTGGTCCATTTAACTTGGGAGCAGGCTGTAAAAGCAAGTGTCTCTCTCCCCAAGCAGTTTACATTCCTTCACAAGAAAATACATTAACAGGCAGTTTTAGCAGCTCAATTGTAGAACCCCAAGAATGGATGCTGAACATGGGTGTCTTCCTAGAGACTGTTCACAAGTAGGGGTGCCACAGATAGCTCTTTCTTTGCCTTCATTAGCAACAAACAATTTTCTGCACTATGACTTACTGTCTTTAAGCTTGGAAAGTGGATGCAAATTCTTTTCCATGGAAAGGGAAATACCTTTATGCCTTCTCTTCACTTCCCCCACCTCCCAAGGTCTTACTGAAGATACAAAAGGAATGCCCAGAGATTCTAGTGGTGAATTCCTTTTGGCCAAGGAAGCACTGGTTCCCCCTTCTTTTCTATTTAGACAAGCGCCATCACCAGAAATGTCCTTCCGCAGTGGACTTGCTCACACAGTAGAAGGGCTCACTTTTAATTCTGAACCTGCCATCGCTCAAACTTACGATATGAATGATAGGACTCTGATCCCTTTTAGACACCGTTTCTCTAAGGACGTGCTAAAAGTTCTCCAGGAGACAAGGAAACCTTCTACCAGAAAGTCTTATGTAGCCAAATGGAAAAGATTTTCTATATAGTGTCTGTCTGAAGAACAGGAGCCAGTTCAAGGTAACTCCCTACTGAGCCTCTCCTTTCTGTGTGAACTACTGAAATCAGGTCTAACATATACTCATCAATTAAGGCTCACATTTCAGCTGCCTTTGCTTGTCTACCGCTGGATCCTCCTCTTCTGGCTATTCCCCCTGCTTGGGACCTCATTTTTGTGATAGAAGAACTTACTCTGCTTCCCTCTGAGCAGCAGCCTCTGCTTCTTTCAGATTCTATGGTTGTAAAACCATTCTTCCAGTAGCCCACACCTCTGCTAGAAGAGTCTCAGAGCTACAGGCCCTTATGACCATCCCTGCCCCTCACTCCCTAAATTTTCTCACAAGAAGAGGATATTAAATGCCACTCTCTCATTCATGCCTCAAGGGGTGAACAAACTGTCCCTTAATCAGACTATTAACCTATCCACCTTCTTCCCTAACCCAGAAAACAGAGGGGGAAGAATCCTTCATTACCTCGATGTCCATAGACAACTGAGATTTTACTTAGACAAGACAAAATATATTTGCAAATTGGATCATCCAGGATTCAAAATTACAGAACCCAATTTCTAAACAAACTATTGGTAACTGGATCTCTAAATCCATTGCCTTTTGCTATGCCCAGCCAGAACATAAAGCCCCTCCTGCAATGGCACATTCTACCAGGGTAGTAGCTTCAGCTGGAGCCTTTTACAAGGGAATTGATTCTAGGACCATTCTTGAAGCAGCTACTTGGTCTTCTGTACATACCTTAATAAAACATTAGAGAGGATGCCATTCTAGATTCAGGATGGTCTTTGCCAGGTTAGTCCTTTTGGGTCTACTAGACAGTCCTCCTGTACAATATCATACCACCCTTCTTTCATCGTAAGTTCTGGGAATCACCCATGTGTCAGGAATACTGCAACAGTGATCTAAGGAAGGACACAGGCAGTTGTGTAAGAACTTACTGTAATAGTAGATATCCTACATCTTACTGTTACAGTATTCCTTCTTCCTTTTCCGATTCTTTTCCAACCCCTCCTCATGGACCAAGGGGCATCACTGTCTTTCTGCCTCTCTCCTCTTAGCTAACCAGTTTAGGTCATCTCTAAGGCCTTCAGGCTTACTGGCTTGGAGCTAGTTTGGGTATTCAAGCTCATATGCCTGCTTATGTATCCTTGCACTCACAGACTTGGGTCAAACCTCAGAAGCATAGCACTATGAAAGGTTTTGGCTTTGGCATCCCAGCCAGATGTCATACTTATTTGGTGAGATAGTGGTTCAGAATACTGCAACAGTGATCAGAAGCACATCTACAGTTCTGGTAAATTCTTATACTTTCTCCAAGACAGCCATAGCTAGCTGGAACAGTATCCTTCACAAAATCAGAAACTGCAGTAATTGTTTATTCCAGTAGTGCTGAAGAATAATCTCCTACAAAACTCACAGATAAATATATAAAGTCATAGCTACCTTTCAACTTCATTCTACAAGCTGCCTTATGTTTACTTACCGCCTTACTAGAACAAAAAAATACAGTTCCAAAGGAACGCTTGAGTGTAGTAGTATAAAGTAGCTAAAAATCAATGAAAATACTTAGTAAAGTTTATATTAAATATACTAGGTAGTATTTTAAATAGTAAAGTATAGATGTTTAAAAGGGTACTTTTAAATGGATGAACTGTGAACAGTAGAAATGTTTCTTTAAATAATGAGAGGGAAGTATTTTCATTGATTGGCAATTATTCAATCTGTTGTAAGATATAAAAGCACTACTGGTTTTGTCATTTTAAATGTTTCTGATGAAGTCTTGTTACTTTAGACAAAAGCGCGCTCAAATAAATTTACTTTTAAGGCACTTATTAGTGTTCATCTACAGTTTACTTACAGCTAATTTTAGCTACTTTATACTGCTACACTCGAGCGTTCCTTTGGAGCTGTATTTTTTTGTTCAAGTTGGTTGGTAGCAGTTCCTGTGTTTTCTACTTACGTCCTTACCCTAATAAGTGCATTTCTCACAACTGTTGGATATCTGTAATGTGAAACACTAATACAGCAGACTTGTGCTTAAGATGCTGCAGTACGGCACTTAAATTTAAATGTGTTGAGAAAAGATTTTCTTCAGTGAAATTCTGTTTACTTGTTCCAGCAAGACCTGGTTCTGGTGGCACTGCTTGGGATTCGATCTGCTGTGAGATCTGATTATTATGCCTTAGAAGAAAATGGGGTATTGATTTAAAAAACTTGGTGAAAGTAATAGTAGTAGTAAGTTTTACAAATGCTATAACAAATCAGAATTTAGTTTTATTATCATCATGATGTAGTTTTCTAGCAGTATTTTGTTTAGTGGGTGACGTTGTCTTATGCCTATGTACTTTAGAATGACTGGGACACCATTAACTGTTATGTTTTAGTCCCTGTGTGGGTACACTGTTTGCTTGGAATTTAGGGAAAAAAAGAGTGATTTGAGTTTGCTACACACAGTTCTACAGCTAGGATGGTAAAATGTGCGACAGTGGATAGATGTTGTCCATATGGATGCCACAAGTTAAATACTGCTAGAAAATTCACTGACTAGTTGGCTGAGCTCTAATGTTTACAGTATGCACATTCGTGGCCTTTAGTTGGCTGAGCTCTAATGTTTACAGTATGCACATTCGTGGCCTTTAGTTGGCTGAGCTCTAATGTTACAGTATGCACATTCGTGGCCTTTAGTTGGCTGAGCTCTAATGTTACAGTATGCTCATTCGTGGCCTTTTTTTTTTCTGTTCTGATGTGAGAAATTATCACTGCATTATGACTGCATTCTAATTTTGCTGTGCAAAATATTCCAATAGTTTAATTACTTGTGAGAACTGAATTCAGAACCAAAAGATGTACTTAACATGTCTTTATTTTGGATTATCACAACAAAAATCTTACTGTATTTTCATGTTACATCCATCATGCAGAAAGATGTTAAGTGCATGAGCTCACTTTGGCCTTGGGCATGTGAAAGACAGACTAGTATCCCATAGTGTTACATTTCAATATCATTAAAGGGCTTTTTTTAATATGTTTTGAGGATAGATGACACTTGCACATGGTGGTAACTGCCCTTTTTTTAACGCAGGTTCAGAATTGCCTTTAAAAGCTTCAAAATTAATTCCTGAGGCTCATTGCCATTTTGTTAACCTAAGACACTTGTAGCTAAGGTGTGTGTGGGTGTGCACATTGTTAAATAAATATTACAAAGATCAGATGAGTCCTTGTTTCATTACTGTTAATGGTACTTTACTTAAGGTTGGTGTCAAATGTGTTACGTGGAAGAGCTGCAGAGAAGGCAGGGGTGGATGCCCCAAAATGAAGTTGCTAGGGGGCATGATCATCAATGAAGAGGTTTGTGCCTGCCAGTCTGTCCTTGCAGGTCCGTTGTGTGATCACTTTTGTTGCATGACAGTACTGGTAGTAATTTCAGCAGCCAGGATCACGGTGACAGGTGCTTAAATGATTTCCTTGCAGAGTACTTTTGTGTGTGTGTGTGGGGGGGTGTTTTTGTGTGGTTCATATGTGTGTGTGTGTGTGTGTGTGTGTGTGTGTGTGTGTGTGTGTGTGTGTGTGTGTGTGTGTGTGTGAGTGTGTGCATGTGCATGTTTTTGTATTTGTGCTAGGGAGTGTGCAAGGAGCTAGTATGTATAAAAAGAAGAGCTATCTGTTTGGATTTTTTTTTTTTTGCTCCTTAACAGTGGAAGACATTTTATTGCCAAGAATAGCAGTTGACCTGGCTGCATGCTGATAAAATAACTTGACAACTTGATTAATGTATCTTCTAAGTCAATCTGTGAAGTTATTGTTTAAGTATACAGCCTGTATAAGTAATTAAACCGCACAATTTGCTAAAGTCCAAAGCCTCATTGAACTGAGTGCACCATATCCATCTGTAATCCTTGTAGTAGATCAGAAAACTGTTCTATGCAGGGATTATGTCAGCAAACTAGTGGCAAGTTTCAGAAGTTAATTTCAAAAATGCCAGTAGTCTTTAAAAATTGAAAAAAGGAAGCAGATTGTGTATGTCTTTTCTGAGGATACCGACTGCACTGTAATTAGAAGCTGACCTTGTCTGTGGCAAGGCACAGAGGAATGGAGGTCTGACTCTGGTAACTGGGGTTCAAGTAATGGTCCCTGGGGGGGGGGGTGAAGAGGCATGGAGTGCTCACCTGTCCTTTGTGGCAGGAGGGAGAGGAACTCCACCATCATACAACCACAACCAACATATAATCAGCAGAAATTGCTATAATTGACGGTCCGTAATTTCAGTTTTGCATCACTTGATTCATTTCACGCTCAATTTGTGCAGCACACAATCGGTGTTCAGCAAAACTTTTCTTTGACAGATGGAAAGGTAACCAAATAAGTAAATTTAAATGCAGTCAGTAATGTCTGAAAGAAACAAATCACTAGGATGCCATTTTAAACCTTTACAACTTCACCTTGATTTGTTGTGTAATTAAATCAGTGTTCTTACAAATACAGATGTTGGAAAGTGTTTTTGTAAAGTTTTATACTGTAAAATCTATTTCTGTTTAATAGTCAAATCCACAGCTAGCTGGATAACCTACTAAAGGGGACATGTTTCTTATACCTCTGGCAACCTATTTGTGGTTAGCATCCCAGATAGCAGAATGGCAGCCAGAGAGATTAAATAAGAGTGGCTGAAGGTCAGCCTTCCAGGCTGTGGGAGATTGCAGTTGTGCATCAGAGATTCCTGGTGGTGAGCAACTGAATTTACAGCTGTCTTGACAGCAAAGAGAATGCACTTGGAGCTATGGTGTGTGCGAGTATGTATGTTTGTGTATGTATGTGGTTCCCCTGCATTTTGTCAAATGCTGCTGCTTCGACAAACACGGTGTGTGTGGGGGGGAGATGTTGACGGTATGGATAGCCCAGCTGTGGAAATGTCAGTGGTGTGTAATGTTGAGATAGGTAAGTGTAGTTGGAGGGCTGAGAGTTTGTGCATGTGTATGTGAGTTAGGGTTAAGGTTGGTGATGAGTGAAGTATGGGTATTGCATGCTTATGTGTGAGTTTGTTAGAGCTGGGGTCAGGGATGTTATGAGATAGATGTAGTGTTGTTTTTGTATTGTGAATGTTTGTGTGTGCAAGTGTGTCTTTATAGTGGCAGTGTTGCAGGAAGGTTTTTATGAAGGTTAGATGCAGGGTTAGGTTTGAGGTTAGCACCCATTACAAAGGAGGGCAGGGGGGCTCTACCACCCTGCACCACCTTAGTAGTGGTTGATAACCCCAACACTGCTCCTTCCCTCCAATATTCAGATGAATTTGAGGCTAGTGTTATGGGAGAATTTAGTGTTAATATTGCGAAAAGAAATAGTTTCCCTTCCTTAATATTATTTCATTCAATATTTGTGTTTGTTATTGTGTATATTCAAACTTTTTTTTCAGTGTTTTCAATTCTGCATTAAAGTAGTTTGATCATAACAACAGAACCATGTATATTAATATGCTGTAGAATCCACAAGGAGACTAATCTTTGGTTGCACGGTACAAATGCATGCCGACATTCCCTTGAGATATGTACATACATATATATGCTTGATATTGTGTACCACTGCTTGTTTCATTGTACATGCATATCTCAAGGGAATGTCGGCATGCCTTGATGTTCATGCAACCAGCAGCACAATTGTACCTTGCAACCAAAGATTTAGTCACCTTGTGGGAGGGGACTGTACCGGTATGAGTGTCAGACATCAAATGGAATTAATATAATTAGCGGAAGGGACCGGGGAGCCTGCAAAGTAGACTAGACTGTTCCCTTAAAAATAATCAAGTACTTGCATCTATGAGATACAGCCTCGGCTCGGTATGATATCTCCTTCTGTAAGAGGAATTATTAGCGATAATGGAGTTTATAAAGCTGTGTTTACTTTCTCCCATGAAAAATCAAGTAAACAAGTGTGTTGCTTTTCAGAATGCCTGTAAGATGTGTTACTGTCTGAGCTCATCACTAAATCACATTTAATAGACAAGAAAATGTTAGCCCTGATCAGATCCTGCTTTCAGGATGGTGGTAATGGTGAGGGATAAATATGTAGTTTAACCGTTGTAAGAAGTGATTGTTTTTGTCGTGAATTTATTTAGAAAAAAGTCGGTAAGAATTTCTTCATCCAGCATAAAGCTGCATACAGACTGACCACAACTACCCTTGCCTCTTGTGGCCTCTCATTTTCCTTCTGATTCCGCAGTATAATGGATCCCTGCTTAGTCCTTCCTGTAACAGAACCACATTGGGGGCCTTGCCCACTAGTACTTGCCTGCATTAGTCTGCTAGTCAAATGAGAAAACTGGATGATCAAAGGCAGGTATTACATCAGTATCATGTGCAAACCCCTTTTTTGTGTTTCTTCTGTAAGGCACTGAGCCAGCACTTTGCAAACAAGTTTCAGGCTGCAAGGATAACAATTAAAACTTAGCAGCTCATAAAGAGGTGACCAAATGGAGCCCTTATGGTTAATTGACTATTTCTGAATTGTGTGTGGAGCCAGTTTTCAGCTTAGTGCATTAGTTTGTTTCCTGAATTGTGTGTGGAGCCAGTTTTCAGCTTAGTGCATTAGTTTGTTTCCCTCAACTGGATGTTGCACTGATGTTAATGGGGTTCATGATCAGCTGAGAAAGCTTGACATGCATCTGGACAAATTGTGTTTTAAATTGGAAATGCAGTACCGTCATGAAGTGGCTATGACAAAAGTAGTAGATACATTTTTGTGCATAAAATGATGTGAACTAGTAGCTGGTGCACCTGTTGGAGCTGGAATTAAGGAGGAAAGAAATTATGTGGCTTAGCATGCTTGCTTCTTTTTTTGGGGAGAGATGTGGGATGTGGGTATCTGGACATGTCTGTGGTTGAATGCCTGGTGGAGTCCAAGGATCGCATATGAGGGTGCATTCTACAGGGAGAGCAGGGCTACTTGTGCATACATTTCAGTTGCTCATTACATGCTGACCCCGCTGGGCGTTGACAGGTTTTTTTCATAGGAAGGTAGTACTAAATGTAAAAGCCCAGATCTTCCAATATGTGTCTTAACCATTTCTACTCCCAGTTCACTTGACTTGCATCCTAACAAACAAATTGACTGAAGGCTGTCACTCAGGGTAAAGAATAGGCCAGTAGAGTGGCCAGGAGGACAGAGCTTGACAGACAGCATGGTGGGATTGGGCTGCCAGATGTGTGTGTGTGTGTGTGTGTGTGTGTGTGTGTGTGTGTGTGTTCATGTTGTTGTTGTTTGTCTTTATGTATGTATTATGTATGTATGTATGTAATATCCCACACAAACAGACACAAGTGCATTCCGCATCTGAACAAGCAACACTGACCTTTATGAGCACTTGAACATGTAATCTTGTTTTGATTTGCTGATTACTTAGAGCAAGCAGCTTGCACTGAATCACAAGTTGTTGAGTTTTAGCTCCTATGCTTTTTTAAACACTGTCAGTGTTTTCATCTAGTAATTAGGCACAGCCACCCCAAGAAGCTAAGTGCAATGTTTCCTGCATTCCACCCCCTCTTATCACAGCATGCATGCTTATTATTGGGAAGTCACAATCTGCTGCAAAATCCTGGATTTCGAGCCACCTCTCATGAGTTGGTTCGAATTCTTTAATGGGCATCATCTCACCAAGAAATGATCCTCATACCTGACATACCATCATCCTTGGTGACTGGTATTTGTCTCTAGATTTAAACTGTATGTGTAATAAAAGATCTGAGAAGTATCTCATCCCCTTGCACCATTGCATCTGCTATGTTGTTTGAAAATTTTCTGTTGCCCACACATTTACAGACGCACAAAGGGAAAGTTCAAATGAAATTACATTGACTTTTGCTGATATTACTTTTGTTTGGTGGGTGGATGCAAGTGCTATTTTTTTCTTGTGAAGGAAGAGAATGAATTAGTTGGTGGGTGTAACTGCTAATGGGATGAGTTCAAATGTGCTAGTTTAGAAGGAATAACAAGTGCTATTTGTACACATTTTCTCAGTTCTTCATAGCCGATGATTCTGTGCAGCTATTCTAGGAGTAATTAGTTTGTCATCTTAGGACATGCATGGACTACCTTAAGTGTTTTAGTATTTCACTTCCCTTTGGCTTAATCACAACTAAACGAAATACTAAAATATTGACAAGCAGTCTCTGCACGATGCTTGTGGCCTGTCAAGGCCATTACTAAAAGACAGCAAGTACTGCAGAGCCCCATCGATCCTCCTCGCACATTTTGTGGTGCAAGGACTTGGCGGAAGTAAGTGTGGATACATATAAAGTTGTTTTGATTAAAGCTGTGAATGTAGGTGTATTAGTGCACATGCCAGAGTATCTGATGCATAGCAGAAATGCAAGCAGGATTTTTAGATGAGCGCAGTATACTGTCTAATGCCATTAAGTACATCAGTTCAGAGGATTATTATTGCATAGGATAGGATTGCCTCAATTCAGAGGATCATAAATGCATACGATATGATTTCTTCAGTTCAGAGTATTATTAATGCATAGGATATGATTACCTCAGTTCAGAGGAGTATTAATACATAGGATATGATTACTTCAGTTCAGAGGATTATTAATGCATAGGATAGGATTGCCTCAGTTCAGAGGATCATAAATGCATAAGATATGATTTCTTCAGTTCAGAGGATTATTAATGCATAGGATATGATTACCTTCAGTTCAGAGGATTATTAACGCATAGGATATGATTACTTCAGTTTAGAGGATTATTAATGCATAGGATATGATTTCTTCAATTCAGAGGGCTATTAATGCATAGGGCGGCTACGGTGGTGCAGCGGTTAGCGTTGCCACCTCACAGCAAGAGGTTCTCCGGTTCGATCCTCGGCTGGGGTGCCTTCTTTGCGGAGTCTGCATGTCCTCCCTGTGGTCACGTGGGTTTCCTCCAGGTGCTCCGGTTTCCTCCCACATCCCAAAGACATGCTGTAGGTGGATTGGACACTCTAAATTGGCCCTAGGTGTGAGTGTGTGCATGTGTGTGCCTTCTGTGGAAGGTTGGGCACCGGGCTGGCAACTCGACACTGTAAAACTCCACTGCCAATCATGAGCGGACAGGTGATCCGCTGTGGCGACCCCTAACTGGGAAAAGCCGAAAGAAGAAGAAGAAGAAGAAGAAGAAGATTAATGCATAGGATATGATTACTTCAGTTCAGAGGATTATTAATGCATAGGATATGATTACTTCAGTTCAGAGGATTATTAATGCATAGGATATGATTACTTCAGTTCAGAGGATTATTAATGCATAGGATATGATTACTTCAGTTCAGAGGATTATTAATGCATAGGATATGATTACTTCAGTTCAGAGGATTATTAATGCATAGGATATGATTACTTCAGTTCAGAGGATTATTAATGCATAGGATATGATTACCTCAGTTCAGAGGATTATTAATGCATAGGACATGATTACTTCAGTTCAGAGGGTTATTAATGCATAGGATATGATTACTTCAGTTCAGAGGGCTATTAATGCATAGGACATGATTACTTCAGTTCAGAGGGTTATTAATGCATAGGATATGATTACTTCAGTTCAGAGGGTTATTAATGCATAGGATATGATTACTTTAGTTCAGAGGGTTATTAATGCATAGGATATGATTACTTCAGTTCAGAGGGTTATTAATGCATAGGATATAACTGGTGGTATTCCCAGTGAAGACGTATTTGCCGAGGTACTAGGAAGCACTAATAAACTAGTTACATCTGTGCAGTGGAGTTCGTGTGGATTGTGTTCTGGCTCTACCTTTCAGTCCAGTTGTTTTTTATTTTATTCAATTTTGCAAATTTATTTGTTTTTTGCGGTTTGGTGGTATTACTGTTATGGATTTCCAGGTGGCAGTGCAGGTTTGTTTACATTAGTTTATTGGATGGCTGAGCTGGTCAGAAGACCTTCTTCAGTCACAATCTAGGTCACAAGACAATGAAGTTTACCTACAAATGTATTTACAAGTATACATAAAATACAGGCAAAAGTATATATTGGACCATGCAGTAGTATGATTCCAACAAATAAATACTTGCAATATTTAACTAACAGTGGAATAAGTGAGCATAAAGTATAGGCTACATTTACACAGCTGAAAATAAAATCAGAAAAGACGTAGTGATATTTTAACACCTTACCTGAATAATTGTGTACGCATTTACAAAATAATTATTGTCAAGCAATAAATAAAGACATGAGATATAATTTGTATATTAACTGGATAACCATCCAGGCACAAGTGTCCCTTTTTGGTTAAGTGGCTTATTCAGAGGCACACAGTGACAAATGAGGGCTGAATGCATCAACCCTGGATTACAAATAGTAGACCATTAACGGCACATAGCCTTACTCATCTGTGCTAGTTACCAGACACTCTGCATTCCAGTGTGCATCTCTAAAGTGTGGTGCCATTTTACTACCGGATAACAGTTTTGTGTAGCTCTGTTAACCATAGTTTTGGAAGAAGGAACATTAAGTTGAGCCCAGATTGTAGGATAGTCTGGTACTATTCTAATGCTGTGTGAGATGGCATTCCAGTGAGCTGGAGCAGTTTGGAGAAGGACCTTTCAGTTATAGCTAGGTAAAATGTGGGACTTCTTAACAGTATTATAACACCCCAAAATGAATATCATTATCTAAATTAAAAAAAATGACAAAATTGAGCCAAGATGTGCAGAGTGTTTTATTAAAATGGTCCTGGCATATCAGATTATTGCCTTCTGGGAGAGTTGCCATTTTAAAAATGTTAATGATAGACCAATTGTCACTGTTCCACCAGTGAAATCAGTGCAGTCAGTGCTTTAACTAGAAAATGAGAACAAAACCAAACTGAATATTCAGTTATCTTTTTTTTTTTTCTTTATTTTTACATGTATAAATCTGCATATGGTGTGTGCGAGTCTGTTCTGTTCTTGGACTTGATCTTTATGAGCAATGTAAACATATCAAATATCACCAGCCTGTGCTTGGACATGTATATTATCCAAGTCCATTTTTTTGTTGTTTCTTTACTTTCAGTTGGCAACTCTGCTTCTCTAGCTGTATAATAATTTGCTGTAATATTAAATATACTGGATGCTGTAGGTGGATTAGACACTCTAAATTGGTCCTAGGCGTGAGTACGTGCATGTGTGTGCCTTCTGTGGAAGGTTGGGCGTCGGGCTGGCAACTCGACACCGTAAAACTCCACTGCCAATCATGAGTAGACAGGTGATCCACTGTGGCGACCCCCAACTGGGAAAAGCCGAAAGAAGAAGAAGAAGATTAAATATACTGGACAGTGAAGAGTGACCAATTTATTAAATGTAGTTTGCTTCAAAAAATGTGATTCTGTTAGCAGCTTAGCTGGAATTTCAGTTGGGTGTAGCATTATTTCTCTGAGTTAGTGAATAACTCACTAGCAGAGGGTGCCAGAAGCTGTTGAAGGACGGGGGGAGAGGGGGCGGAGGGTGAGAGGGGCGCTTAGTGATCTAAAAAGGGCAATTGTTTAAAACTATTTACTACCACAACATAGGTTCACTTGGAGGACATTTTAAGCTTAGCCAATTTCCCTTTTGGTGCTTGAATTAACATTTCCTGATTGGTTTTACCTATCCCATGGCTGATAATTGTATATTAGCCCTAGTGAGAATAAATGTGATCATACTATAGATAATTTGAGGGGACCCATGTAAGGGATCCAGCATTTAGGAACTGCCTCTATCCATTAGTGGTACGAGGGGCTAACCTAGAGCACATTTTCTATTACCCATCCTTAGATCCAAGTTGCATTTGAATATGGATAGGGATGAGCTTTGTTTTACTTGAATGGATAGTCTGTTTTGGAACAGTGGTAGCCTGTGTGATATATATCCATCTCTCCACAACACTCGGTTTAGATACCTGGACTGAGTATTTCTGATGCCATTTGACTTGCTGATGTTCAATAGGTCTATCTGTATTGGGTCGGAGGATGCCTTGTATCCCAGACATGTCACCTCTAAGTACTACGTAGGATACGGAGTATTGTGATAAATCTTTGAGGTAGTGCATGCAAGACCTGTTGTTTAGGGCTTGCATCCCTTTAGCAAGATATCTCTGTGTGTGTTCCAATTGTTGCATGGGTCTGGACAGATGCATGCCAAAGTGGACATTATACAAAATGATTGACCTAATATGAGCTTTGTAAAGGGGGACAATAACATCTCTAGATCAAGTCACAATCAATTTGTTTATAAGCTGTGCAGTATAAAAATACTTTCTTATGTCTCTGGGCATATGTTGGTCAGACATTAGGTCACTGTACACACAAGTTCCCAAATGCCAAACAACATGGTCAGTTCTCAGGGGACATTGTCAGTTTGGCAGTTCCCTGGATCAGATGACTTCCCAAAGGATATGGTAATGCATTTCTTGGAGGTTAGTTTCAATTCATGATTCTGGCACCATTTATTGTTTGGGAAAAACCTTTCTGCATGATGGTTAGGTCATTTGGGGATTCAATAACTGCTCCTAGTTTGCAATCATCTCAAACTTAGTCAGCCAAAGCCCTTTGGTATTTCCTTTTACTTTTGAGATGTATATGGCCAGACAGAAAAAGTCTCAGCACTGAACCATGGGGCACTCCATTGGTGACTGGTCTCTTCCCCTATTTTGATCTCCTGCATTCTGTGAGCAAGCATACATGTATGCATTCTTTGATTCACCTTCCTAATTGTATTAACCTGATTGTATTAAATTATATTCCTTGTATAGTACGGCACCACTTGTTAGAATGTGTTTTAAATTTGTAGTTTGGAGCAATCTTCTAGTAAGCAATGAAACAAAATGTATGAACCAATAATGACAAAACTCCCCAATTTCAACAATAAAAGGCCACTCAAAACTTCTGTCAGTATAATCCACCAATATCAGTAAATATGCAAAATCTCTGCAGAAGTAAGTCATCTAAATAATTCCACATTAAAGAGATATGTAACTAATAAAGAGGTTGCTGCTAGCCAAACGCCTTTAGATTTCATTGTTTCATCTACAAATAAAGTGTCTGTTGCCATTGAAGAATAAATTGTCTATGCTACATTAAAAAAATTAAAAGCTAGTAATTTTGGAATGGGGAATGGATGGCAAACTGATGACAGGTTCATGGTTACTAGGTAACTCCTCCAAAAGAGAACATTCATAGCACTGCAACATCCACTCCCTTTAAAGTACAACACAGTACAGTATCAGCGATCCATCTGCATACTGTGGGAGTAGAACCCACAGCCTTCTGCATAAAAAGCAAGTATACTACCTGTTGTGCTACCAACAATGCAAACAGCTTAGTATAAGTAGCACAAAACTTCTCTTCCCTTGAAACTCTCAGCTCCTTGTAAAATCCACTTGACACTCAACTAAATCTCTCAACTTCGCAGCACAAGAAATTTGGAAAAAGCCAAAATGTATTTTGGGGGGAGGGGGTCAAAGGCCCAAAACCAAGGACACATTTTAAATATTTGGAAATACAATTTTTGGAAAACAAACCTCTGAAAAATCCACAGAGAAGCAGCCTCAGTCCAGCACAGCACACAACCCACGTTTATTAATGTTATGAGCGCTTTTGTTTGGTACAATACAAAACTTCTTCAGAAAAACGCATGTAACACAAAACATTCAACTGTTGTACTTTAAAATTCATCATGTGATCAATCACCTGATCCAATTCCAACACTAGTCATGGTTTGCCCTACAAATTACTAAAAGACATGCATATTTTATATGCTATAAAGCTTAATTTATTGTTACATGAAACTTTTATGTTGTTAAAATTTTGAATGGTTATATGTTTGAATATGATTTTAAAATTTATGTAAAATAATGTTTTATTAACATAAAAGTTTTATGTAACAATGAATTACGCTTTATAGCATATAAAATATGTATGTCTTTAAGTAATTTGTAGGGCAAACCACATGACTAGTGTTGGAATTGGATCAGGTGATTGATCACGTGATGAATTTTAAAGTACAACAGTTGAATGTTTTGTGTTACATGCGTTTATCTGAAGAAGTTTTGTATTGTACCAAACAAAAGCGCTCATAATATTAATAAACGTGGGTTGTGTGCTGTGCTGGACTGAGGCTGCTTCTCTGTACATTTGAAATATTGCTTGTATAATCTTAAAAATTTGCTAAAATAAAGTGTTTTGTGTTACCATGTGTTTCCTGAAAGATAGGAAGACTGAAACTTAAAGGGCTGTCATTATGTAGTGAATTCAATTCTTACTGATTTGCCAGAGAAACACAAATTTTAAGAGGAACACACTAAAAGTATGAGCCTAATATTATTTGAAAATCTGAACAGTGAAAAGCTATGGACTCAACTCCTTGAATCAAAAGTGGTGGTATGGGTGGAGAATTCAGGCTCTTGTTTGAGCCTGAGTAACACTAACCACCAGGTATACCTAACTGGGGCATTTTGCTCGTACACACACACACACACACACACACACACACACACACACACACACACACACACACACACACACACACAGGGGAGCAGCATAACTCCTGCAAATAGAAGAACAAAACTCTCCTTACCGGCATGACTCTGGGTCTGGCAGCACCAACGGAACAGCGGCAGCATAACTCCTGTAACAGAGCAATAAGAGAACAAGAACAGCTAGTTTAGTTAGTTTAACTTCCACATGCGAATACATGTTAGCGTGAAAACTCCACTTCATTAATTTTTCTCGACAGGTCTTGCAGCCTTAAAAGTGGGGGGGTGTTCCCCTTCCCCCTTGGCTCTATGGTTCCAGCACCCATGCTCACTAGTTTCTTTTACATTGTGATATTATCCAGTTCATGTCTGCAAAAATGTCATCTTTGTCAAAGCAGTTCAGAAAGAATTGTTTTATGGTTCTCCAAGCACAAACTGATCTTTGTGAATTAAAAGTGAAATACATGAAGTATTACATCAACAGGATTAGGATCTGTTTTCACTCATCTTGGTTGGAGAAAAATGTATAGCCTGTTTGTGTTAATGGACTGCCCTCATATGGTCATTGTCTGAATAATTATTTACCAGTTAAGTGAGTTGGTCTGCATATATGAGTATTCAGGCAAGACAAGCCTTTATTCATTTAAGCATTGTATTCATAGTTGGAATTCCTTTGTGTGAATGAAAAAGTTGATTATCTGCCACTTTTCCCTAAATCAGTAAGTGTACAGATATGTACAGAATTTCTTTACACTCTGAATTGCAATAACTTTATTGCATATTGGTAAGTAGTTAGCTTTTCCAAATTCAGGGATTGAGGCAAAAACTAATAGTCTTGCCATAACTTGTTCTTTGGTATGAGAAAGTATGCCCCTCCTATTAGCTTAACTAGTATCACAAAGTCATTCTGAGCTGAATCTTTTTTCCTGAAGTAATCATTTGTTTTCCAGTTTACTGAAGCCGCATCATAGCCATCTGACCTTTGCAGTGTATGCCCTTCTCCATTAGCTGGTATGTGACTTGCAGTGCTTTTAAGTCTGCGAGGAACTAATATTATCAATTTCATTCCAAGGAAAGGCTGAAGTTGTGCTCCTATTTTTGGATCTGAGTGTTGATAGTTGCATCCTTATCTTATATGCATTGCATTCCTGTTAGTGACATGCACAGAACTTCCTCACTGATGAGAAAATGCATTCCTTTCACTTTGGTTAAAGTCTCAGTCATGAAGTCTTGACTGAAGTATTTTCAGTGCTCATTCTCCATTTCAGACCATCTAAATTAAATTGGCCATAGGTGAGTATGTGTACGAGTGGGTGGTGCGAATGAATTACTGCAGCAGGGCTAGCTACCCGGCGGTGTAAACGTTGGCTCGAGATGATTGTCACTGCAGAAGTGACACCCTGACCTCATGTGCAAAATGGGAAAAGGGGTTGAGGATGGATGGATGGACTAAGGCTGCAGATTGCTTACAAAGTGATCTGTGGATTTGTGTTTGTGTAATCACTGTTTGAACACTGTACACTCCGACATCCTTTGTCCTCTTAAAAAGGCATTTTTTGAGTAGTTTGTAATTTTTGGTCATTTGTCTTCTGCCAGATGATTAATTGAGAAGTAGTTGCAAACGCAGAAAGGTTTTGTGTGTTGCCACTTGGTATTTGGAATCTTCTGCATTTAACTGTAAATATGCACATCATAGGTCTGCTCTGCTGCATTATTGTCCTAGTCCTGAGGTAGCAAAAATGCCATACCCAGTTTTACACTGGCCACTAATCTACCTATAATTCCTGATTTGTAATTACTTTACCATTGCTACAGACTCTTTCTAATCCATCACTGTTTCCTTATTGGAATCATGTAGGACACCTATTTGCTGCTGTCCTCTTTGTATAAATGTGTCCAGTTCAGTTTTTGCCTTGGACATGAAAGACTAGAACAGTTGCCTAATTGTCAAAAACCTGCATTACATTTGTTGACCATGAAGTCCTGATTTAGTGAGACTGAATGAAAATGGTCAGTTTATGCATTTTCTGAGATGACTGTATTGCTCTTTATCTGTGGTAAAGTGAACTCTGAACTCTGAGCAGATAGATTTCTTTTTCTGATATATTTAATTTATGCTATTGACCTGACATTCTTCTTGATCACATCCCGTTTTTGCAGACACATCAGTATTTGCTTTTTAACTATTCAGTTAGCCTTGCCATGCCCCTATATTTTCAGATGTTTAAAGTAGTTTATCATTTCTTCATGTTAGTCCACTTGAAGATGATTCACGACTATGTTCTGACTTGGTTCAAGTGTCCTTTACAAGCATTTCCATTCTAACGCTGTTCTTCTTGCTAAAGTTAAACACAAACATCATTTTTGTATAAGCAGATTTTCAGCAGTCTCATTTCTCCGCTGGCTACTTTTCCAGAAGCTTGCATACCAACAAATTCTACTTCATGCTGGTCTTTTTGATGTAATCAGAATCTTTCAGCTTATGCTTAGTGTTACATTGTTTCATATAAAATTGACCACGTCTCACAGTGTTAGTCACTCATTTTACTACTGTTGGCAAATACATTCTACCTGTTTAAACCAAATAGTGTAGGAACCCCTTTTTGGCATATGTTTATAACATTGTTCCGAAGACGTCCTGTAGCTTTTGAATATAATTTAGTAGATAAAAACAGTTCTAAGTTTTAGTGGTTAAATAAAGATGTAAAGTGATCCTATCTCGCCTACATTCTGTACTGATGGGTTCGGAGCCGATCCTCGGCTCCGACTCGGCACGCTATACTATAGAACGAAGTCTCTTATTGGCTGAGCCTCCTCATATCCCAGGATGCCCCACTACTGCTTTCCCAGATCTCGTTTGCCGCTTCTACAGCATAGACGTGGTCTCGGACTTGGCTGAGCTAAGTGCCTCTTTGTGATTATCTGTTCTGTCAGAATTTTCACTAAAATTACCCAAAAGCTGTTTTAACAGCTACTTATTGTTGTGTGACTGATTGTTTCTAAAGTTTGGGGTGAAATTGTGTTTTATTCGACGGTAAAGGTTCCCGTTTAAATTAGAGGGGCCTTTGCTTAGTACACTCGCCTTAGTAGGGCTGTTTTTACAGCTGTTCTTTGTGTGATTGTGTAGTTAGAATATTTTGTGGTAAATTGTATTTTTTTCTTGTTGGTAAGTGATCCCGTTTGACTTAGAGGGACCTTGCCCTAGTCTTCGTGTTGTTTTTTCCCTGAAGTTTTCTCTTTAAAGTTTATTTTAAAGTAGATAGCCATGTCTAAAGAACATAGGCCATCAGGATTCAAGAAATGTTCAAAATGCAGTTATAAAATGTCCATTACGGATGATCATTTGTTATGTGTGTACTGTTTGGGGCCGAAGCACCTACAGGAATCCTGTAGCGTTTGCCACGCTTTTTCCTCTCGCGTGCTCCAAGAGAGGAAAAATAAGTTGATTTTGAAAGGGCTTATTACCCCCTCCTTTGAGGAAGCCCTATCTTCTTCTTCTTCCCCGTCGAGGAAGAAAAAATCTTCGGCTCCGACCAGCCCGTCGGATCCGACAGCAAAAAAGTCAAGGCAGGCTTCTCTGTCGGCTCCATGGACTTCGGAGCCGAGGGCGGAACGGTCTGCCTCGATGTCTCCAGCCTCGACTCCTCTGGTTTCGGAGCCGAGAGCTCGGGCGTCAAGAGGCGAGTCATCTCCATCGGCTCCACTGCCTTCGGAGCTGATGAAGGTTGCCTGCTCAGACTCTTCCCCTTCGGTGCCGAAGTCCACATCGGCTCCGAGGGAAATTGAGGTAGTGGTGGAATCTCCCTCGGCGCCGATACTTCTCGAAATCATTCGGAGCCGGTCCCCCAGTCTTTTGGAACCGGCGGAGAAGTCGACTCGGACCCGGACGGTCTCTTCTCGGTCGTCGAGGATGTCCAATTCGGATGTAGACAGGGTGCTTCAAAGGCTTTTTCAGTCTCCGGTCTTTCAAAAGTTGGTCTCGGCTCCAGCCCAGTCGGCTCCGGAGCCGATTTCCCACCCTGCCATTTCGGTTCCTCCTCCAACAGCTTCGGCTCCGTTGGAGTCGGTGTTGGTGGAGCCGGTGGAAGTTGTCGGGTCGTTTTCGACCCTAACTCCAACTCCGCCCTTCGGGTCGGTGTTCGGTACGTGGACCTCTTCTGTCGGCCCCGGGGGGACGCATCGGGACCGATCCTTTCGGTTCCAAGCCTCCCTCTAGGTGCGACGGCGGCGGGAATTTCAACGGCTGTTATGGCCTTGGAGGTTGAACCTTCCCAGGATTCTGGGGGTCCCGCCTTCAGCGCCATGAGGAGTGCCTTGGCCAAGTCCTCTCTGGCCACTTCTACCTGTTCACCACCACCTTCCCTGGGCACGGAGACTGGTTCCTTTGCAATCCCTCTGTCTCACGACAGCGAAGCCCTGGGGCCTGAGGTTACCCCCATTGGGGGTTCCCTTCTTCCTGGGGGTCCCTCCGAAGCGTCTTCGGAGGAACCCCTGAGGAAAAAACAGTGCAAGAGGAAGCACGTCGACTCTCCTGATGAGTCTCTCACTTCGGATACCAACCTCGATGATGCCGAAGGGTCCCCCAAGTCGTCCTCGGATGATGTATCCTTTGCGGACATCTTAGAAATCCTTAAGCAACGCGGTGACTGGCAGTCCAAACCACCTTCTGCTGAGGAGTCGGTGTTCCTCAAGGCCTTCGGGGCTCAGCCCTCCGCCTCCTGGGTGTCTCCGCCCTTCGATGAGCTCCTGGATTTGATCTCTCGAAGGGCATGGGAACATCCGGACTCTGTTGAACCGGTGCCAGCTCACCCCAGTAAATTCCTTTCGGCACCCCCTGATAAGGATTTTCTTACCAAAGGTGTGGCTGTAGATGCCTTGGTGGTGGCATCTGCTACCCATCAAGATGTGGCAGAGGCTTCAACGTCCGTCCTTCCACCTAATAAGGAGTCTAGGAGCATGGATCGGTACGGGAAGCGCACCCTTGCTTCAGCAACCTTTACATTAAGGTCTCTGGACTACCTGACACATTTTACGAGGCTGCAGAGGGATCTGGTCAAGGAGCTTTCGGATACCCTCTCTGGTAACTTACCTGAGCAGTTAGCCCAGACGGTTAACTCCCAGTTGGCTACCCTATCCTCTCTATCCAACTCGTCCATGAGGCTCATTTCGTATGCGGCTGAAGGAGCGAGCAGAGCGGCGGGCACAGGTGTTGCTCAAAGGAGACAAGCCTGGCTACGTCTGTGTCACTTTGCAGAGGCCTTTAAGTCTTCCTTTGCCGACGCCCCCTTCGATGGGTCCTCCCTTTTTGGACCCAAGGTAAAGGACACTTTGACTCACTGCGAGAAGGAGGGTAAGACTTTAACTGCCGTAGGGGCCCGATTTTCCACTTCCTTCAGACCTTATCCCAAGGCTCGAAGAGGAGGGAAAATGTGGTTCCTTAAGTCTCAAAAGCCTTACTCATCGCAGCAGAGCGATTCCCCTTCAAGAGGCAGAGGAAGGGGAAATTTTTCAGGGAGACTCCGTCCCAGAGGCGGCGGAGGTCCCCGCAACACTGGAGACCGCGAGTTCTTCCGTGGCTCCTCCTCCTTCCAGCATCCCTGAAGGTGTGCCCAACTGTGCAGCTCCGGAGCCAGTCGGGGGTCGTTTTTTGAGGCACCTAAAGGCCTGGGAAAGTATCACTCAGGACCAATGGGTGCTCCGAATCATCGCCGGAGGTTACACCATTCCCTTCTTTCAACCTCCCCCCACCATCCCAAAGAATCCCGGACCCGCCACCCAGTCAATGGGATATGGCAGCCATCGAAATTTCAAAGCTGCTTCAAAAAGGAGTCATCCAACCTGTCCCCGCAGATCAGGCCGGATCAGGGACTTACTCAAGATTCTTTTTGGTACCAAAACAGACCGGGGACTTGAGGCCCATTTTGAATCTCAGCAGGTTAAACCGATCAGTGAAAAAGTCCAAATTCCGGATGGTCACCTTGCAAACCATTCTCCCGCTTCTGGAGAAGGGTGTTTGGATGTGCTCCATAGATCTCAAAGACGCCTACTATCACATTCTGGTAGATCAGGCATCGAGGAGACACTTGCGCTTCAGCCTAGGTGATAGTCATTTCCAGTTCCGTGCACTGCCCTTTGGTCTCACCACAGCCCCCAGGGTGTTCACCAAATGTTTGGCAGTGGTGACTGCTCACCTGAGAAGTCTAGGATTTCAGGTGTTTCCATACCTAGACGACTGGCTCCTAACTGCCACCTCAAGGCATCTACTCTTAAAAACTCTAGCAGCCACCATCTCCCTAGGCAGCTCCTTAGGAATCACCTTCAATTGGACAAAATCCATATTGCTGCCATCACAGCGTATTCTGTTCATTGGTGCAGAAATAGACTCAAGGCAGATGCGAGTCTATCTTCCTGCGGAAAGGATAGCAACATTGCAGTCTCAGGTTCGGGCGTTACTCCTCAGACGTCACGCTCCAGCGAGGATGGTCCTGCAGCTGTTGGGTTCCATGTCAGCCACTATTCTTCTCGTTCCCTTGGCAAGGTTGCATATGAGGATACTCCAGTGGCTCCTCTCAGTCCAGTGGTCTTATCAAGACCTCCCCCTCAGTCATCACATATTGATCACAGAGACGTGCAAACAGGATCTTCGTTGGTGGCTTCTCTCCTCCAACCTAGATCAGGGGAGACCCTTCGGTCCCCCATCCCCCTCGGCCACGTTGACTACGGACGCCTCCCAGACAGGGTGGGGGGGGCATTATCTGGACAGGTCGGTCCAAGGCACGTGGCACTCCGACGAGAATCTTCTCCACATCAATATTCTGGAAATGAGGGCGGTGCTTCTAACGATGCAAGCACTGCATGACCACCTTCCCCAGGGGACGATTGCCATTCAGTCCGACAACATGTCGGTAGTCTGGTACTTGAACAAGCAAGGAGGGACCAGGTCTTACCCCCTTTGCAGAGAGGCCATGAAGGTATGGGATTGGGCGATTGCTACCAAACGCTTTCTAGTGGCAACACACATTCCGGGAACATCCAATGTGATAGCCGACAGACTGAGCAGGACTATTCTCTTCCCTCACGAATGGTCCTTGAATCACAAAGTGGTAACACAGATTTTCACGAGATGGGGGGTTCCATGTTGCAATCTTTTTGCAACTCCCCTCAACGCAAAATGCCAGCAGTTCTTCTCTCTCATTCCAGTTCCGGGGGAGACCCCCAAGGATGCTCTAGTCCAAGCTTGGCCCTCTGGTCTGCTATACGCCTTTCCACCGGTTCCCCTTCTCCCCCAGGGTGATTCAGAAGGCGATTCGTTTGGGAAGCAAGATGATTCTAATCGCCCCATACTGGCCTCGTAAAGTGCGGTTCCCCTTTCTTCACAAGTATGCATTGGACAGTCCCTGGTTCCTGGACCAGGTTCCGGACCTCCTGACGCATCAGTCAGGACAGCTCCATCAGTCCCTCCATTCATTGAAGCTAGCAGCTTGGCTACTCCTCTTCTGACCTTAGTCAGAAGCCATTCTTTCGACCCTGAAGTCATGCATATTTTGTCCTCGGCCCACAAGACTTCTACTAAAAAAATGTATAGCAGTAAATGGAAGAGGTTTGCTATTTGGGCCCAACTCCGAGGATTAGATCCGATGACAGCCTCTGTGTCAGAGGTTCTGAAGTTTTTAACTTCCCTGTTCAACCAGGGTTGTTCAGTGTCTACCATCAAAGTTCAATTGGCGGCTATTTCCAATTTTCATGAGAACATAGAACCACCTTTAATGAGTAATAAGTTGTGCAAAGCTTTTATTAAAGGAGCTTGGCTTCTTCGGCCCCCTATATCACATCCTGCACCACTGTGGGACCTTAACGTAGTGTTAGGTGCACTAACCGCACCTCCCTTTGAGCCGGCAGCAACCTGTGACTTGAAATTTCTTTCTTGGAAGACTGCCCTTCTAGTTGCTATCACATCAGCTAGACGAGTTTCAGAACTTCAAGCCTTATGTGTCAATCCACCATACCTGGTATTTCACAAGGATAGAGTTTCTCTTAGACCAAACCCATCCTTTATACCAAAGGTTTGTTCCAATTTTAATTTGCAAGAATCACTGGAATTACCGTTTTTTTTCCCTAAGTATACAAACAGAGCTGAGTATACATTTCACACCTTAGATGTGCACAGACAATTACGTTTCTATTTGGATAGGACACACCAAGCACAAAAATCGGATCAACTGTTTGTGTCATTTTCGGACAATAAATTGGGCAAAGCCATCACGAAAGTCACTATTGCTAAGTGGATCAGAGACTGTATCAGTCATATTTATCGCACTTCGAATAAAGAGCTTACAATTCCTGTGAAAGCTCATTCTACCAGAGCTATGGCCACCTCGGCAGCCTTTCATTCCAAGCTCTCTATTAATGACATCTGTGCGGCTGCTACGTGGTCCTCTCTACACACCTTTATTTCTCATTACAAATTGGATGTGGCATCTAGGGGTCGAGCTTCCTTCAGTTCCACGGTTCTCCGGACCATTTTCCAGTGAGCCACCCAAGAATTAGGTGCTAGGGACGCTGTCCCATCAGTACAGAATGTAGGCAAGATAGGATCACATTACATCTTTTAGTTATGTACTTACCATAACTTTAGATGTATGGGATCCATCTCGCCTACATTCCTAATAACCCACCCTCCTTCCCCCTGCCTTGCAGACCAGAAGAAACTGAACGGTCCAAATACAACTGTTTTTCCTCTCTTGAAACACCTGGCAATCTTATAACAACAGTCTATGTGTGTGTGCATGTGTGCGGACAAACAAGATCTGGGGAAGCAGTAGTGGGGCATCCTGGGATATGAGGAGGCTCAGCCAATAAGAGACTTCGTTCTATAGTATAGCGTGCCGAGTCGGAGCCGAGGATCAGCTCCGAACCCATCAGTACAGAATGTAGGCGAGATGGATCCCATACATCTAAAGTTATGGTAAGTACATAACTAAAAGTTTCTTTTAGTTCGTCAGAAGTGTGTTTTTATTGTTATTCATTCAGTTAAAAATGAGATGGATAAAATAAATTTTGGTGGAAGCAGTTGCAGAAGGTAGGACTGAGATTTAAGGAGAAAGCAAAGAGTTTTGAGACGCAGCAAAAACAGGTGGAGTGTATTTTACTGTGAATAAATGAAGTATATTAGGAATAAAGTATGGATTGGACACTCCAAATTGGCCCTAGGTGTGTGTGTGTGTGCATGTGTGTGCCTTCAGTGGAAGGTTGGGCGCCGGGCTGGCAACTCAACACTGTAAAAC
Source organism: Protopterus annectens (assembly GCF_019279795.1). Lineage (NCBI taxonomy): Eukaryota > Metazoa > Chordata > Ceratodontiformes > Protopteridae > Protopterus > Protopterus annectens. Next base: position 1,182,554,923 of record NC_056744.1, read on the forward strand.
TCCACTGCCAATCATGAGCGGACAGGTGATCCGCTGTGGCAACCCCTAACCGGGAAAAGCTGAAAAAAGAAGAAGATTAGGAAAAAAAGTATAGGAAAAGGCATGCAAGTATACAATACCATGTGTTTATAATTTGCTGAAGACTTTTGCTTTGAGAGTTTTTTTGTAGGTCAGCTATATTTAAACTGACTCATTAGAATGATCGTTTCTTTGTGTTGGTCCTCCATATGTAGTTTTTATTTTTTTCTCCCTAGTGTACAGTGTTTTGTTTGTATGTACTGAACTTTCCTTTATCATCTTTGGTCCTTAACTTTTTTTGTAATGTTTATGCATTTATTTTTTCTGCTGTATGTGTAATTGTGTTTTGCCATGCTTCTTTAATGGAATATGCTATATATGCTTTGGAAATTATTAGGGAACGCACAATATATTAAAGGATATTTGTCGTCTGGCCTATGTAATAAAAATCTTCTACACGCATGCAGTAACAGACTTTGGTCTGTTTTACTACATAAAAAGTGAAGCATGCACAGGGTAGGATGTATCATGATGTATAAGAGGCTGCTTGTAGTTTCTTTAAGAATTATTTATAGGAGACTTAAATTCTTGTCAAATGAGATGTTGAACCCCTAGCTAGATTATTTTCATCTTGTAATACATAAGTATGTCTATATAATGCAACATAACTCTTAATTGCCCCTCATTATCACTCATAATTTTGTTGTATCCCTCCTAAGCTCGGTAATAACCTTGAGAAAAAAAGATGGATTATAATCAACAAATAATGAGATTCATTGTAGTCATATATGGATTTTACTTCAGAAAAAGCTTAATTAATATGCTTTTATTTTGCTATCTTTCTAATTGGTGGTACTGATATTTAAAAGTGTACCTGATTTGTGGGGCATTTATCCAGTAATAATTGTGGCTTTGTTCCTGTTTCTGTTAATGGAAAGTTGAGAGATAAGGTCCATAACCAGAGTATTTGGACTCCTTTTGATGTGCTGCAAGCTTTAGGCCAACATGTCTAGTGTCAGAGTGATGCAAGTAACCAGAAAATCTTGAGAGACAGTGTTGAGATTTAAGGGACAGCAGCAAAGCAGAGTGATTGGTGAACTGTTATCAGTTCTGTGTTTACTTAAAAGGGAGCACTATGAGTTGAAGGGACTGTATTTTCCTCTTAAAATGCTATTGCTTTCAGTAGTTTAGCACTTTTACATATTAAAAAAACATATTAGGAAATGAAGTCTGCTTGACCCTCTCCCTTTGCCACATCCTTTGAATAGTTTACTGATGGATTCATTTATAATGCTCCTTTCTGAGATAATGTTCTGAGATAATGTTATGTTTGTTTCATGCAGACTTGAACTTGGTCACTGTTCAAGCTTCTGCCTTTTGCTGGTTGCTGCTCCATCCATTCACAACCCTTTCCTTTAAAATTGTTTCTTGATATCCTCACTCTGATGACATAAGTTCTTGGACTGTCTTACACCAATCTTTCCTCAAACCACAGCAAAGTCATTAAGCCTCCCTTAGATGTCTAAAGAAAACTTTAGGATTCTCCACATAAGAAATATTTGAACCTGAAAAAGGGCACTTTTCTGTCTAGCCTGACCTTGAAGAAACAGATGCCTTTTCTTTGCCATGGGCTCAGGAGATTTGTTATTTTCCTTTAATGCCAGAAGGCAGTGCTGAATGTTTAAGGAGACAAAGACAAACACGGTTTAGTCTTGCAACCTTTTTCTCTATGTGTAGCTCCTCCTCCTCCTTCAGTGTTCACCTGATTGAACAGCTTTGTATTTTGAAATGCCATCAATTGCTCTTTGCTGACCACTGTTTCTGTATTGCTAGGATCGCCACCTTCCTCAAAAGTGCAAAGATGTATAAGATACAAGGAATGTGAAAGGAACAGAGTCTATCCCAGGGCTATTTATTGCATATTTGATTTATTTAATCGTGTCAATCTACTGATGTTGAAACAACATCTTTTTTTTTGTGTGTTAACTGGGTAAGCCCACTGTACACAATTTTCTCCTTTCAGGGGCACCCTAGGAGCACTTTCTGGTTTAGTGACTTCTCAATTTTATATATATATATATATATATATATATATGTATATATATATGTATGTATATATATATATATATATATATATATATATATATATATATATACATACATGCCTGTGACTGACTTGTGCGCACATATATGTGTGTGTGTGTGTGTGTGTGTGTGTGTGTGTGTGTGTGCGCATACGTGCACAGGTAGCTAGTAGCAGTTAGACTTATGACCTTACTGGTCGCTTGAAGGAAGGCTGCAGTATCTCAATTTATTTCAAACTGTAGAAGTCGAGCTTTTGTTTCTTATCTGGCAGGCGTTTAGATGAAATGTTTGAAAAACAAAACTGCATAAATTGGCTTTGAGAAATGCTTATGCCTCTAGGAAAATACTGGTAGTTTTACCTAGATATAGTCTTGCTTCTATTCAGTATATTAGATTCAATAATCTCATGAATTTTAGTGTTTTATAAAACATTGCTTATTTAGTCATTGCTAAGAGTGGTGCATATGATTAGTGATAAACATATCGTACATAATTAATGCATTAAGTGCTTAAATTGCAGACCCATGATCCATTTAGAGGTGACAGGCGTCTTTTTTAAATGAATATAAATTAAGTAATTAACTGGTTTGTCATTTGCAGTTAAGCTTGTATATAGTATGGTAATTTTCTTTCTCACCGAAGTACTGTTTCTCTGCACACATTTTTTATAATTTCTTTTCTATTGTATGTCCTTCCAGTAATTACCTTGTAATAATCTGTGATACCTTTTTCCAAAACATTTTTCATACAAAACGTTTAGAAACAGTTTCCAAGCATGGTAATTTTAGCATTTTCAAATGATGTTCAGTGTCCTACAAGGGACAGGGGAAACCCTCCATGCAATTTCTTCCTTTTCATGTTTCCTTCCAAATGGAGTGTGTAGTTGTGATTTGTTAACTGTGCTGATTTTAAATTTATTGCTGTAAAGTTGTACAAGGACAGCAACACATGCTGTATTTAGTCACAAGATGTATTGGAACGGCCCTTGTAGTCACAGGATGACGAATCTGTTGTAGAAGCTGGGAACGAGAACTAAAGCCCTCCCTATTCCATGTAGCTCATTCATGAACATCAGATGCCTGCAACATAATACGGCTGGTTAGTCTTGCCCTATTGTGTTGAGTTAGCAAGTGTAATAGAGGATATATAATGTAATTTGTGACTGGGCAGAAAATAGATTAGCAAATAAAAGTAATGTCTTTCGGCTTTTGCTGGTTAGGGTCACCACAGCAGATCATCGGTCTGCAGATTGATTGGCAGTGGAATTTTTACGGTGTTGAGTTGCATGTCAGCCTGGTGCCCAACCTTCATGGAAAGCGCACACACACGCGCACACACACACACACACACACACACACACACACACACACACACACACACACACACACACACACACCTACCTGCATGTCTTTAAAACTCATTCAACAGCTGGGAGGGAGTACATGCAGACTCCGCATAGAAAGCGCTCCAGACGAGAATCAAACCAGAGAACCTTCTTGCTGTGTGGCAGCAACACTAACCTCTGCACCACCACAGCCAGGTCAATAGATTAGCAGGTAAACTTCAATTTTATTGTTTCAGGAATTAAGCATTGCTAGTAGCCAGTAGTAATACAGACTTTGACTGTGCTGTGTGTCAGCATTGTATACTTTTTTAATATAACTTATACCAACTGTTCATTTTATTTAAAGGTGAGTATTTGTAAGGTATACAGCCTAATGGTATGTGGTGCCAGCCAGATCTGAGATAGAAAAGAAAGAAAAAAAGACAGTAAGAATGAAGGTAAGATGGAGTCATTCCCTCACGTGTAGCTACTCCCGATATTTATACATTTACAAAGTAGCAAGTGCATCCACCCAGAAAGGAACATGATTACGTTAAAGATTTTTTGTTGATCCAGAGGACAAGTCGAGAGAAATACTCATTTAATTGTCAACTATTTTGGGCCGGTCATCCAGTTCATAAGGGTAACTTCAAAGAGCTTGCTTCCATTGATGGATTAGGAGGTTTGAATATCTACAGCAGACATGGAGAATTACTCCCAGCATGCTCTTGTCCATCCAGCTCACAAGAAGTACTGGAAATTAGAGTAGGCAATTTTAGATAGCACTGTTATGCCCAGTTTGCAGCTCAACCAGAAATCTGAGAAGAAACGTGACTACTATTTCCTCCGTCTTCTACCTGCTGTCAGAACAAAGCAGCAGATGATCTCTCTGCTTGACCAAAAAGTCATGGTGGTGGACAGGTTTGGCAAAAGATGGCATACACATGTAGGCTAGGCAGTTGAGAAAGGCAGCTGCCTGCATTACATAGTTTAGTTTTAGAGTTCAATATTATAACAGATGAAGGAAAGTATGCAGTCATTATCTAATTCTGAAAATCAAAGCTAAATCTAGATGATGAATGCCACTGCAGACACTATGGCCCATCGTGCAGTAAAATATGCCTATTGTACAGTGGAGACATCTTTGACTGTACTAACTCAATCAGAAAAGTCAGGGAAAACATTTACCTGCTGTGAAACAAGTGTTTCATACCCCTCTCCTGCTGTATGTAGCGAATTTAACAGTCTTAAAATGGTTGTCTTTAGATAGAGTATAAGGCTCAACAGCAGGAGCAGGACTTGAAGCAGCAGTACTCAACACTAGAATATGTGTTAGCCCTACCTGCATAGATCTCTCTGATTTTCATGCCCTTTCCCCTCCAGCAGCTAGCTTATCATCAGTTGGGGGTAGTTTTCTATTTCTATTACTGGCATGCCAAAGATTACTTTGACAGGTGCGTTCTGCAAATCATTTTCAGTAAAATGTTAAAAAAAAATCAATGTCATCCTCCAAGATTATATGAAAATAAGATTTTAAAATTATCCTTTGGATAGAAATTTAGGTTTTGGATTTCTGTGCTGCAGAGGTCATCAAAAAGTGAGATGGAAGGGGTAAGTTGATACAGGGAATCTGTTAAGATTTTTAACCCTCCTTTTCCAAAATTTCTAAGCTGTTCTCTAACCCCTCATCCAGTTTGGGCAAAAAACAAAATAAACAGATTCCACAAAGACTTTTTTAGAAGAAATGGCAAGAAAGTTCCAAACAATTCCAGATCCCCCCCAAGCCAAGTCCAGTCCAACAAGTCAGAAGGACTATTTAAGGAGTCTTGTCTCCCCCTTCCACCGTGGCAGCCCTTTTTCCCTTCCAGAAAGCCTGAGTCTCCACTTTTCTCTTTGGCAACAAATACTTTCAGAGAAATTGTCTCTGAAGGTTATCCATGAAGGTTACAGATGGCAATGAGAGGACGTCCTCCTTTCGGGGGGGGGGGGGGGGATTCCTCATCCACCTGTCCAGACTGTTGTATTTTTTTCTCCTATCCATCACATGTTGTCCCAGGGTAGTTCCTCCTTCCCAAGCTGGTAAATGTCTTTATTCAAGGAAGTTTTTCATACCAAAGAAAGAAAATGCTTGGAGACCAGTTCTTGTCCTTTCTTTGCAAAACTTGGCTGTGATAGTGGCGAAGTTCAAAATGCAGTCACTTCAAAACCTGTTGCCTCTGCTTCCTCATTCAAGTTTCCTGGTTACAATAGATTTAAAGGATGCTTATCACATCCCTATTTATCCAGATTTCAAGTGTTTATTAAGATTTTGTGTGTCTAGATCACATCATCAGTTTTCTTCCGTACCCTTTGGACTATCCACTGCACTTAGAGTGTTCACAAACTGTCTGGCTCCAGGTTTAGCTCATTGCAGACTACAACATATCCACATTTTCCCCATATTATGATGAATGTCTTATCTTTGCAGAGCCTTTTTCAGTGTGTCAGGATTGGAATCTGTCAGTTGGGTGAGAGATCTCTTGCACAAACCAGGAGTTCCAAGAGAACATTTAAAAAGCTTATTGCATATATATCTGGATGTATCTCAAAGGTCTTCCACTCGGACTTGGATCATTGTGAGTGAATAAATCAGAATTTTGAGCGTCATGGCATGTATGATTCTCATGATACCCTTGACAGGATTCCACATGAGAATCATACAATGGTATCTGAAGTCTTCGGTCTCTGATCAAACATCCTTTGCCTTTTTTAAAATGAAAATTATCAAATATGAGCATCAGAGTCACTCTGTATGTCTCATTTTCTCAAGTAAGTCCTGCATGCACTATCTGAAATCCTCTTCTTACCAGCGCAGCCCTGCTGGGATTATAAAGACTACTCCATCATTACATTGAAGTTTGATTGCCTCAGACTCTCCTTGATTCTGATGACATCCATCAATTTCTTCAAAAAACTTTCTCATGCCATAATTCCATAATAGTACTTAGTTGTTATTCCCAAATGGCTGAGGTATGCATGAAGTATTAAAACCAGTTTGAGATAGTCTGAAAAAGTAGGAAGAAGGAAAACAAGGTTATAAGGACAGTTGTTACTACTAAATGATTCAGTGCAGGCATTGGACGTTTAACTGCTATTTTAAATAGCTTCTTGTTTTATCCATACCTTTTTCTGTTCCTTTAAGAACTTCTACATGTCTGCTGTATGTATCCTTGAATCATTCTATCATTTTCAAACATTATCTCACTTTAGGAGATTGAATTTGTGTAGCCACCCAATGCAAAATGAAATCAACTATTTTGTCACCCCTTTCTCTGTGACCTAGAGGGATGAAGCCAGCTCAAGTCTGACTTGCATCTCAGGTGATAGAAGAGTGGGGCAGGGGTGATTGAGAGGATGAAATCAACTATTTTGTCACCCCTTTCTCTGTGACCTAGAGGGATGAAGCCAGCTCAAGTATGACTTGCATCTCAGGTGATAGAAGAGTGGGGCAGGGGTGATTGAGAGGCTTACACCATCTTACTAATCTGGGGTAGTTAAATATTGGTCCCCTTCTGCCATATTTGCTACTGTGCAAGCAGTGGCTAGCATCATGTTGCAGCATGCACCCGCAGTGATGCAGGTCCTCATATCAGCTATAGGGTGTTGGTTGGGGGACCTAACCACAAAAATCCTGATGGCTGTTTATATGACAGCTTCCAAGGAAGAGAGGGCTGATAGACAACAGGTAATGGGGAAGAAAAACAATTACATTTTGGTTTTTGTTTTCTTTTGTAGTGCCGTTATTTTAGTGGCCTTATTCTTTTTTCAGGTTACACTGTGTAGTTCCTGTAGCACATCATTTTCTGATGTGTACAAATAACTTGTAGATATCCTGCAAGTACTTGAATGTTTGCCACACTTCTCTCCCCTTTTCTGCAATTACTTTAGTCAATCCCTGTATAACTTGTATAGCTTCTGGTACTGGCCTTATGCCATTTTAAGTGCTCTCTTCTAGATGGTCTCCATCCCAGTTTCTTGTTGCAGTGATGAGACCTACAGAACTGGAAACAGCTCGCTGGACTGGTGGGAACATCACATGCTATCTTTACAGGTATAATGCTTTATCTTGGGCATAATTGGTCACCCATTTTAAGGACTAATGACTACCAAGTCCAGTAAACTGCCTAACTTTCTGTCCCTGTACTGTTGAACTTTGGAAATATTATGTTGACACTTTGAAGACGCTCTTGATGGGTTGCTTATAAGGAGCTTTTAGATTTATTTTTTTATTTCCACTATTTGACTGCTTTTAGCTGTAGGACTTTAAAGGAATTGTGTATAGTATTTGTTGCAATGGTTCATTTATAATAGTTCCATTGGGTTCTCAGATGTGTTGACTGCATGTGGAAAATGAAACTGAGCTGCCTGAAGAGGTAAGCCGTATGTTACGATAAATGTCATGTCAGTATGCACTGAACAAGGACAAAATTATATTTTTTCCCAAAGACTTCCTCTCGGTATATTTGTCTTTGCACAAATGCTGTAGCAGTTACTATGGAAGAAGAGAAACATGCATGTATTGTCAAGCACTTTGCCTAATTAAATGTGGCATAATTTTAAATCGTCTTTGTCAGCATGCCTCATAAATCTGATCAGTGAAGTAAATTATATTTAGTGGCTTGAAGAACTGAAGACCATAGAAGCAGTATAGATTGGTATAGAATTATGACTGCATGACTCAGCTAAAGGTCAGGATAGGTCATTCTGAACCTGCCTTCAGATAAAACACTGGCTTGTAATGCTTTTTCCCCATCCGTCTGTGTTAGTTATAGCACTTGCCTAATAGGTAAAATGCACACACATATTTTTACATTTAGTAAGTAGACATTTTCATCCTGGTTTTAATGTTTCTAAGTGGTCCTTTAAATCGCTGTTTTAGAAGCAGTTTGTTACTTTCTCCATTTTTTGCTTAGTTAGCATAATCTTTAAATTGTAGCAGTTAGAGGATCTGAGACAAATATCTCACTGAATTATTTCTTGACTATGTATTTATCTATACATTAATGTATTTATTTTTTACAGAGATGGTTCTGATCTTGCTTGCAGTTGCAGGAATCCTAGTTATGAAAAACATAACCTGCTAGATCAGAATTGCTTAATGTATTTGCTCATTTGATTAGAAACTGAAGCATTTCTTTGAAGCTCTGTTATTTTATCCAAGTTGTAGAAATGGCTTAATTCAACAATGGACAGTTTCTTTTCGCATGTGTTATTCTCATTCCAAAAGCATGCTGTTGTGCAAAATGCCTGGGTTTCAGTTTTGCTCTTTGTTGAGAGATCTCTGTGTGAGACAGGATGGCATGCTTCCCCATTCACCACAAAAACAGGTTTCTAAAGTTTCTTTACTTGTCTTGATTCATTGTAGAAGGAATACATTAGTGTTCTCACCAGTATTTTTTTTGTTTCAGTTAGCCTTTCAGAAAAAGTATATTATTGGCTTCACTAAAGTAAGAGATGTATGTTCACAAATTTGTGTTTCAAGCACTTATGATATTTTTAAACATACACCTCCAGATGTACACACATCTTCCTTACAGTTAGTACATCTGGTTATACAGTGCTGGTTGATTTTATTTCTGCTATACTTGCGTGAGCACCAAGTCAAGAGGCTTTCTCTGGAGCTTTATAGTTTGCAGGTTAGGGTGAGTGGAAATGAAACCTGCATTTCTGGTCTTACTGCTTAATGCCTGAGCCGTGGAATTTTTTTCTATTTCCAGCATCTTGGCACTGAGGATGCTTGTATGCCCTTACTCCACCTCTTGGGCAGGGGGACAAGCCACCCACATTGCCTCGGGGACGCACAGCTCCTTCCCTCTGTAAGTGCCCATTGCCGTAACACTCTCTAAGAAATCTTGTCACCTGGCAGTGGCCTGGTAAGCTGAAAGCCTGCTGCAGGATGTACACTGTGCCACTGCCCTTCCTCTGAGGGATTGTAGGTGTACGAATCCTGCTACACATTGCCCCTCCCCACTGGATGAGCATGCCCATCCTCTCCTTCCACCTCCTTCCATCTCATGAGCCACTAATGAAACTCTGATCACCTGGGCTTGGACAAGGTTTTCTCCTCCATGCCACCAGAGCTGCAAGTATCTGTTAATATTAAACATTTAGAAGGTGGGAAAACATGAAAGCAAATTACTCTTGTCACATTAATGTATCATTTAATGGTTGCAGTGGATTCTCTCTCAGTATCTCTGAAAAGTATGTCAAATCTGACTGTGTCATAGAGAGCGAGAGAGAGAGAGAGGGTTTATGACCCAAGTCTAGCTGTAATTGGTGAAGTCCAGTGACATTAGTCCAAGCGTATGTGCACTTTGGGAATTATGGTGGGACAGTGATAAATCATACAAACACCAAAGCCCTGGGCAGTCTTCATTATGATTCTGTGTCCTTAAACCCTGTCCATTGTGCACACTAACCTCCATCTGTTCATGCCAAGCAGTAACCCCCTTTTGGGTTCTCATTCTGAAGCTGTCTGTTAGACAGGTGTTGGGGAAAATGGACAGAACTGATGGCAGTATTTATGTATTTATTTAATTTAATTTATTGCTCAGTCAGACGTTGCTCAGTCCAACCTTCCCAGTAAGCAAATGCTGTGGGAGAAAAGCTCCACAATTAAATCAAGTTTACAGATGCACATGCACAAACCCACATACACACATTTATATACAAGAAAACACTACTTTCAGTAGTCAAATACAAAGTGTATACATAGGGCATGAGAACAACATGCTCTAGGTGAGGTAGAACAGACCCCGCATAAATTAGAAGAAAAAATGCTCCAATAATCAGAATCACATTTATTGGCCAGGTATGCACGCATGCAAAGAATTTGACTCTGGTTTCAGTGACTCTCAAGTATGAATTACATAAATTGCATACATACAATTATTAAAAACAAGACAAACAACATACAGAATAAATATATATGTATATATGAAGATAGAGCAAGTGACATTAAGAATGGTTAATACAAATTTATTCCTGTACCTTATGCAAGACAATAGGGGTGGAAAGAGTTTATAAAAGAAACAGAGAATAGCATTTAGTATATCTTATTTTTTTATTAATTTTATTTATCATTTTTTGACTTGGTTAGTCCCATTAGACTACTAGCCTTTTTTCAGGGAAGACCTGAAGTGGTATTTATACTAATATGGGAAATTTAGCTAGGACACTGGGGGGCCTCTCCTTCTGTGTTTGATAAGTGCCATGGGATCTTTTACATCCACTTGAACTACCACCAACTGCAGCAAAGAACACAGAGGTGCAATATATGCAGATCAGATTATGAGAGCACATTCTACACCCCCGTCCATTCTGTGAGACATTTAGTCTGAGCAGATCCATGTGTTAAAATGCCTAATGCCATTTCTGTTATAATAGTTCTAAGGTAGATTAATGGTTCTTTTGAGAGGATGCACATTATTTATATAGAGACCAAAGAATATATGGTATAAAACATTACCTTAACTTTTTGTTAACTAGGCTTTACAGGCAGATACTTTTTTCTTGTTCTAACCGATGTCAGAAAAAATTAACAGTTGTCTTGCCTGTGGAAAGCAAATACCTCCTAGAGATTTTCATTCTTACTACGTCACCTGTTTAGACCCAGACCACAACATCCCTCTGTCTGTTTTGTGCCTTGTTCAATGCCCGAACTATTCATCGTCAGGCTACTTTTGTAGCTAAATACATTCGTTCTCGATCTTCGTATTCCAAAATGGCTTTGTTAAGCCATCTGACTACTGATCTTCTGAAAAAAGTAAGGATAAAGACAGAGACAGACCGTATGGGTCCAAAACTGCCGATGACACTTCCGTTAAGCTAGTCGCCAGTCTGCCAGTGAGGTGCTTTTGCAGCCCCTGATACCCGCTACTACAGATTCACAGGCCTCTACTGAGACCCATTTGGAGTATGCCGCGAGATGCTTCTTCAACTATGGAACCTGTGGATGTCTCTACCTTGGATGGGTCCAGAGCTGCTGTGCAGGCACTGGCTTCTGAGGGTGCATTCAGGCCTACCGATTTTCATATTAAACCGACGACTTCATTTCAAGCTAAGAATACCGAATTCCTCAGGCGTAAAACTCACACCATGCCTAGAAAACCGATGACCAAACCGCATTCTCAGGCCCATATGCCTCAAAAACAAATGATTAGAATGGCTGAAGACCTTATTACCTTAATTAGGGGAAGCCAGTCTTTCCCCTCTGAGACCTAGAACTGATTTTCCTTCTGATTTTTCTGATCAGGAAACTGATATCTCTGATGTTCTTCGTGTTTCACTGTTGCAGTCCTCATATATGGGTTATCCGGCTTCCGGTAGCCCTCATTCAGCCCGAATACCAGAGTCCTTGGTTTAGGGCATTGGCTGCTGCCAGTTGTAAAACTGATGTCAAAACATCAGGTATAAAGGGAGGCAGCCGACGCCATTTCCTCAGTCTTTCTTGCTGCAGAGCCTGAAGCAGATGCAATTCGCACTAGTGCTGGTCGGCCATTTACCTTTTTGCTTTCCGACTACCAAGTTGAAGACACCTTCAGATAAGTACCCTGTTGGGATCCTCTTTTCTTGCTTTAACGAATGTCAGATAAAGTTAACTGTCTTGCCTGTGGAAAACAAATTCCGCACCGTGATTTCCATTCCTATTGTATAACTTGTTTGGGCCTTGAGCACGACGTCTCTAACTGTGATCTCTGTGCTTCCTTTAACCTGTGTACCATACGCCGCAGAGCTAAGATTTTGTATAAGCATTTCGGAGGCTGGCCTAAGTTCATCGGTATGGCGTCTTCTGGTCTCCTGACTTCGGATATACCTAGGAAACGCAAAGACAAGGACCGTGACAGGCCTAGGGTTAAATTGGCTGATGACACACTGGTGAAATTGGTCGTCAGCCCAACGGTAGTCAGTGAGGCGCTTTCGCAGCCCCTGCAGTTCGCAGATTTTCAGCTGCAGGCCTCTGCCGAGACCTTTATGGAGTCCCCCATGCCACAGGCTGCTTTTTCGTCTTCAGACCCTCCACCTGTCACCACCTCAGATGGGTCTGGAGCCGCTTTGCAGGCACCGGCTTCTGACGCCTCTTCTTTTCGACATGAGACCAGAACCAGACTGACTACCTTAGTTCAGGCTTCTGCAGTTGCTAGACCTCCCAAGTCCCTCCGGATTGCTAATAAACCTTCCAGCTGCAAACCTACTCACAAGCAGGTGTCTGCCTCCCTTCCTGTGCCTCAGTCCCAGTTGGTAAAGATGGCTAGTGATCTTCTTTCCATGATCAGGGGCTCTCATCCCCCCTTCCAAGAGGACTAGGGAATTATCTCCTGATGTTTTGTCTGTCTCAGATTCTGAGATTTCCAGTATGTCTGCTGGTGAAGAAGGAAATTCTCAACTTTTTTCTGGCTTTGAGGATTCTGACGCTGAGGACTCTATCACTTCTGCCTCCCCTCCAGAATATTTTTCCTTTGGGGATACTTTGAATACTCTAAGGGAGCACTTTAAATGGGAATATCAGGATTTTCCTCAGTCTAAGAAAGAATTGGGGAATTTTTGGATTTGCAACAGCATAAGCCTGTGGCTATACCTCCAGTTTTTGGAAGTTGTGGATGATGTTTTCATGGAAAATTCTTTAATTCCTAATTCTGTTCCTCCTGCCCCCAGAAAACAGGATAGGTACTACAGGGTTCCTGAATCTCATCAATTCCTTTTTAAAAATCCTACTGCTGATCCAGAAACTATTTCCCAAGGTCCCAAAGGTGTTAAGGCTACTATTGCAAAAAAACCCTGTGCCTTCTGATAAGGAGTCTAGGGCCTTGGACAGTTGGGGTAAAAAAGTCTATACCTCTGCAACTTTTGCCATTAGATCCGTGAATTGTCTTTTTCACATGCTTAAGTATCAGCAGCATACTTTGGAGGCCATTAAGACTAAACTTGGAGATATTCCTTCCATGTCGGAGAACAAAGATTTACAAGACTTACTGAATTCTGCCGCTAATAAGGCTGAGGAGGTACTGAAGAAAATAGAGGATAAGGCAAAATCTATGCAAGCTGTAAAATATTTCCTTCAGGTTCAGCCTCCTAGGTTCAGTAGGCATTATCCTTCAAAGAATTGGTCTTTCCCTGACCCTGACAAGCAGGGTCGCTCTAGACCTAGGAGTTTCAGATTTTCCAGAGGGCAGGCTGCTTCTGCCCTTCAAAGGGTTAAACTATGTTATTCTTCTTCTGCTTAATCGGAGAGTTCTAAGCCAGCTTCCCAAAGCAAACATTCTTAATGACTCTGGCCTTCTTGTGCCTACCTCTGGGGGCCCTGGGTTTCCTTTGGAGGAAGGTTAACCAGGTTTGCAGAGGTATGGTGTACCATCACACATGACAGATGGGTGCTCAGTACAGTGAACCAAGGTTACAAGTTTTACTTTCACACCTTCCTTGTCTTGCAAGGGTAGCCAGACACTCCCAGAACTCTCAGGGCAGAGGTAGAAACTCAAATTTCTTCTCTACTGACTATGAGGGCTATAGAGCCAGTTCCTGCAAATCAGGCAGACCTAGGTTTTTATTCAAGACTTTTTCTGATACCCAAAAAAGGGGCACCTGGCACCCTATTCTGGATCTGTCTATTCTAAACACTTTTCTGGTGATGCCCAAATTCAAGATGCTCACCCTTCAACAGTTACTTCCTATGCTGGGCAAGGATACATGGCTGATAACTCTGGATCTCAAGGAGGCTTATCTACACATCCCAATAAGGGAAAGTTGCAGGCAGTTCCTTCGATTCAGTGCTGCGGAGTGAGACTTTCAATTCTCTGCATAGCCCTTTGGCTTATCTACTGCTCCCAGAGTTTTTATGAAGTGCCTGGCCCCAGTCATTGCTTTTTGCAGGCAGAGAAACATTCAAATTTATCCTTACCTGGACAACTGTCTCATTCAAGCAAACTCCCCAGAACAACTAGAAAAGGATTTGGATTTCATGAAGAACATTCTCGCCTCTTTGGGCTACACTCTCAATGAAAAGAAGTCAAAGTTGGTTCCTACAAGGGAGAGTATTTTCCTGAGAGCGACTCTGAATACAGCCACCTAGATTGTATTCCTCCCTCAACAGAAGAAAGAAGATCTTTCTGCTTACTTCATGAACTTGGAAAGCATGACCCAGCTCTCTGCAAGGCAATTTCTGCAAGCATTGGGGTTCATGGCTTCATGTATTTTGATGATCCCAAATGCAAGGCTGCATATAAGAAAACTTCAATGGTACCTCAAGAACCTTTGGTGTCAACACACACAGGACTTAGACTTGATTCTTCCCCTGATTCCCTGTCTACAAATGGAGTTCCTCTGGTGGGCGTCAGCCTGTTCTCAGAACAAGGGTCTGCCTTTCCACCCACCGCCTGCCAGCCAGACTCTCACCACAGACGCCTCATATGTTGCATGGGGGGCTCATCTGGAAGGCAGGGGCACACAGGGGACTTGGAGCACCCAGCAGATTCATCTGCACATAAACGTAAAATAATTGATGGCAGTGCAGCAGGCCTTGCTGACCTTCAAGGACCTACTCAACCCTGGGACTCTGCTGATCAGGACAGACCATACCACAGTCATATGGTACATCAACAAGCAAGGGGGGACTCACTCTTACCCCTTGTGCAGACAAAGCATGAGACTATGGTCCATAGCAGCATCCATGGGCTTACATCTAATAGCCCAGTATCTTCCAGGGAGGCTAAACTCTTTGGCAAATCATTTGTGCAGACATGTTCTGGATCCTCACGAGTGGCAACTGAACAGGGACGTTTTTCATCGCATCACTCCGCATTGGGGCACCCCACAAGTGGATCTTTTCTTCTCTCACACCAATCATCTCCTTACAACCTTCTGCACCAGGGAGTTTCACAACAAAGCGTGGAAGGTGGACGCATTGTCCTTCCCATGGACACACGTCTCAGTTTATGTATTCCCTCCTCTGCCTCTTCTTCCCAGAGTGCTGCTAAAGATAAGGGACGAAAAGCCAAAGGCTATTCTGATAGCACCAGATTGGCCCAGGCAGTATTGGTATCCCCTCCTTCACAACCTTTCCTAGGCTCAGCCTTGTTATCTTCCCCTGGTACCAGATCTGTTGATTCAGGGAGGGGGAAAGTTCTTTCATCCTCATCTTCAAACTCTGCATTTAACTGCCTGGCTAATTCTTTAAATCTTTCCCAACAGGTGGTTGAAGTTCTTCATGAGGCCAGGAGGCCTAGCACCAGAAAATCCTATGCAGATAAATGGAAGAGATTTTGCTCTTGGATGCAGGCTAAAGGAGAAGACTCTTCTCATCCTTCTCTTTCCCTCATTCTTGATTACCTAGCAGGATTGCTTAATGGTGGACTTTCCTTTTCTTCAATCAAAATTTACGCTTCAGCAATTTTGGCTCATTGTTCTTTTGAGCAACCCATTTTTTCTCATCCCTTGATTAAACAGTTCCTGAGGGGAGCTAGTAATCTTAGACCTCCCAGAATTGCTCCTACTCCTGCTTGGGATCTTAATTTTGTCCTGGAAAAGCTTACTCTACCTCCTTTTGAACCAGCTGCCTCTGCAGATTTGAAGTTTCTATCCTGGAAGACTGCTTTTCTTTTAGCTATTACTTCAGCTAGAAGGGTATCGGAGCTGCAAGCCTTAATGGCAGTAGAACCTTTCATTATTTTTCACTCAGATTGGGTTTCTCGGAGAACTAAATCCTCCTTTATGCCTAAGGTAGTTTCCAGCTTAACCCTTAACCAGTCTGTTCCCCTATTCACCTGCCTACATTTTTCAGCAATCCCCAAAATAAAGGGGAAAGGATTCTGCACTCTCTGGATGTGCATAGACAGCTGAGATTTTACTTGGGGCTAAATCCTTTCGAAAATCTGAACAGTTGTTGGTTAGTTTTGCTCCTGGGGCTCAGGGTAAAGCTATTTCAAAACAGGCCATCTCCAAATGGATTGTTCATTGTATACATTTTGTTACCTGCAGCATGGGAAGGTTCCCCCTCAGAGTATTAGGACCCATTCTACTAGAGCAGCCTCTACTGCCTTTCTGAGAGGTGTAAGGACATTCTAGAAGCAGCTACTTGGTCTTCTGTCCATACTTTCACAAAGCAAAGCGTTTTGCCTTTATAGTTTTGCAGGGCCTTCTTACCAACCCTTAATCTGTGATCCTTCCTCCCCCCTTTGTCTTTTTCCTGGGCTTTGGGAATCGACTCATATGTGAGGACTGCAACAGTGAAACACGAAGAACATAGTACAGTTGTATACACTTACCATAAATGTAGATGGTTCAAGTGTATTCACTGTTGCAGTCCTGGTTTCCCGTAAGGCACAGACTGTATATATTTTTATTCTTTGTATGACGTGTCCAGGGTGTTACCTTCCTGGGTTAGCCTTCTTTTGGGGGCTCCTGACAGTTAAGGCAAGAAAAACTGAGGAAATGGCATCGTCTGCCTCCCTTTTTACCTGACGTTCTGACATCAGTTTTACAACCGACGGCAGCTGAAGTCATTTACCAAGGACTCTGGTATTCGGGCAGACTGAGGGCTACCGGGAGCCGGATATGTGAGGACTGCAACAGTGAATACACTCTAACATCTACATTTATGGTAAGTGTACACAACTGTACTTTCTTTCTGACTACCAGGATTTACCCTTATCTACTTATGAGGATTCTGATGCAGAGGATTCCATTCCCTCTGCTTCCCTTCCAGAAGATTTTTCTTTTGGTGAAACCTTGCATACCCTTAGGGAGCATTTCTGCTGGGAAAGCCAGGACTATTCTGAGTCCAAAAAGAGACTTAGGAAATTTTTACTCCTGCCTCAACACAGGCCTCTAGCTATCCCTCCTGTTCTGGAGATTGTAGATGATGTTTTCTTGGAATCCAGCCTTACCCCAGACACTTTGCCTCTAGCTCCCAGGAAACCGGACAGGTACTACAGAGTACCTGACTCTCACAAATTCCTCTTCAAGAATCCTACTGCGGATCCAGAGACCATTTCCCAAGGACCAAAAGGCATTAAGGCTACTACTGCCAAAAATCCTACCCCTTCTGATAGGGACTCTAGCGCTTTAGACAGATGGGGTAAGAAGGTATACACTTCTGCTGCTTTGGCCATGAGGGCTTTAAATTGCCAGCTTCATATATTAAAGTATCAACAGCATATTATGGGACTACTTAAACAGAAAATGATGTTGATTCCTGACTGTGCTGAACACAACGATTTGCAAGAGTTAATGCATTCTGCTGAACAAGATGGTAAACATACTTTGCAATGTGTTTTTGATGCTTTTGCAGGGCTTCTGTCACTGGCTCTGTACTTAGAAGGCCTTCAAAGAACTGGTCTTTTCCAGTCACTTCCAGGCCTTCTCAGTCCAAACCCAGGAGCAGCAGACCACCAAGACTTCAGTCTCTGGCTATGCACAGATCTAAGCAGTGGGGAGCTCCCACTTCCAAAGCAGAGAGTAGTAAGTCACCCCTATGGAAAAATGGCACAATGACGTATCCTTATCCTTAACTCTTCCGAGCCCTGCTCAACTACTTGCTCCCTTTGGAGGAAAGCTCACCCTGCATGCAAAAAACTGGGAACTAATTACCCAGGACAAATGGGTTTTAAACATAGTTTCTCTAGGATAGATTCCACTTCCACTCACTCCCAACCCCAAGTGGATGGCCAGACCTCCCCCCAAATCAGTGGGTAGAGGCCCAAAACAAGTGCTCTCTCTCCTCGATATCAGGGCTATTCAGCATATCCCAGCAGAACAAAGGGGACAAGGTTTTTATTCAAGACTGTTCCTGGTTCCCAGAAAAGAAAACTCTGTCCTATCCTGGACCTGTCTATTCTCAACACCTTTCTGGTGGTTTCAAAATGCTAACTCTTCAACAGCTTCTTCCTATGCTAGCCAAGGATGCTTGGCTGGCAACCCTGGTCTTAAAAGAAGCTTACCTGCACATCCCAATAAGGGAATCCTGCAGATAATACCTATGTTTCAGGGCGGGCTCCATGCACTATCAGTTCTCTGCACTTCCCTTTGGCTTATCTACTGCGCCCAGGGTATTCACAAAGTGCCTAGCTCCAGCCATTGCATTTTGCAGGCAGAAAAATATTCAGATTTATCCATACTTGGGACGATTGCCTGATTCAGGCAGAAAGTCAGGATTTGCTATTACAACACCTGACATTTGTAAAGAGACTTCTAACCTCACTGGGGTACACCATCAACGAGAAGAAATCACACCTAGTACCCTGCCAACAGATTCTAATCCTAGGAGCAAGCTTGAACACAACTTCCCAGATGGCATTCCTCACTCCAGAGAAGCAAGTTTGTTTGGCAACCTACTTCAACCTACTGGCCACAAAAACCCAGCTATCTGCAAGGAAAATCCTGCAAGCCTTGGGGTGCATGGCCTCTTGCATTCTGTTAATTCCATATGCAAGGCTGCATATGAAGAAACTTCAATGGTATCTAAAAAGTCTGTGGTGTCAACATTCTCAGGACCTGGAAACAATGATTCCTATCATTCCTTGTCTAAGGGCAGAGTTCCTTTGGTGGGCAGAGGCCTGCCACCACAACAAGGGACTCCCTTTCACTATACCCCCTGCCACCCAAACACTAACAACAGACACATCAGACTATGCATGGGGAGGCTCACATGGCAGGGCAGGGCAGTGAATTCAGGGCAAATTGAGCCCAAAACAGATGCACCTGCATATCAATCAAAAAGTATTGCTAGGTGTACAGAATGCTCTGACAGCCTTAAAAGACCGTATTCTTCCAGGACAACTATTGGTAAAGACAGACAACACCACAGTTGTGTGGTACATAAACAAGCAGGGGGGAACCCATTGCTACCCACTCTACAGACTAGCCATGGCTCTGTGGAACACAGTCTTGAGCTACCAAGTGAACCTGCAAGCTCAATTCCTGCAAGGCGAACTAAATTCACTGGCAGACGACTCAAGCAAAAATCTCATGGACCCACACAATGGAAACTGGAACTCAAAATATTCAAGCTCTTGAGGAACAAATGGGGGACACCTGAGGTAGACCTGTGTGCTTCCCCTCAGAATTACCAGTTGAACAAATTCTGTACCAGAACTCTCCACATTCAAGCTTGGAAAGTGGATGTCCTGTCCTTTACCTGGGAAAGCCTCTCAATTGATGCCTTTCCCCCTCTGCCTCTCCTCTCGAAGGTTTTACTAAAGATCAAACAGGACAAGCCAAGGACAATACTGATTGCCCCAGACTGACCACAGCAGCACTGCTGCCCCCTTTTGCACAGTCTGACAGTGCTGCAACCATGGCACCTGCCTCAGACCCCTTCCTTGCTGTCTCAGGAGGTGGGCCAGATTATGCTCCCTCAGCTTCAAACCCTGAACCTTGTAGCCTGGCTAATTTCATGAGCTCAGCTCTAACAACCCTCAGTAAGCAGGTGCTGGATGTCATTCTTGTGTCAAGGAGGCCTAGTACTAGAAAATCCTATTTAGAAAAGAGGAAAAGATACTGTTCCTGGAGCCAGGCTCAGGGGATGGGCACAACGGTGCCCAGCTTACCTCATAGTCTAGATTATTTAACAGAAATGCTCCACAAGGGCCTATCTTTCTCTTCAATTAAGATTCATGCCTCTGCCATTTCAGCACATTATAATACTGAGCCACCCCTCCTCTCATCCACTGCTAAAACAATTTCTTAGAGGGGCCAAAAATGTAAGAACCCCCCCCCCCCCAGGAGAGCTCCCACTTCAGCCTGGGACCTTAACTTTGTATTGGAAAAACTCACTCTTCCCCCCCTTTGAATCAGCTGCTACAGCAGACTTGAAATTCCTTTCTTGGAAAACAGCCTTACTTCTAGCCATCACTTCTGCAAGAAGAGTGTCTGAACTGCAGGCCGTCATGGCAGTGTAACCCTTCATTATCTTCCATACAGACAGGGTTTCCCTCAGGACTAATCCATCCTTTATGCCCAAGGTAGTGTCTAGTGTGGCTCTAAACCAGTCCATTCACTTGCCTACTTTTTCCCTAATCCTCAAAATAAGGGGGAAAAGATACTGCATTCTCTGGACGTGCACAGACAGCTTCAATTCTATTTGGACAGAACTAAACCTCTCAGAAAATCTCACCAGCTGCTAGTTAATTTTGCTGCAGGGGCAGAGGGGAAGGCCATTTCAAAGCAAACCATTTCCAAATGGATAGCCCATTCCATCCATTTCTGCTACAAGCACCATGGAAAACGTACCCCACAGGGGATAAGATCACATTCCACCAGGGCTGCATCTACCTCTAAGGCATTTCTGAGGAGTCCCTACCAGGGACATCCTGGAAGCTGCTACCTGGAGCTCTGTACATACTTTCACCAAGCATTACCACCTGCCTATCTTTTCTAAATCCGGTGCTAGATTTGCCACACTAGTCTTACAAGGCCTGATTGCTAGCCCTAATGCTCTTTAACTGCCTCCACCCTTCCTTAGCTTTGGGAATCAACCCAAATGTGATAACTGCAACAGTGAAACACGAAGAACATAGTACAGTTGTGTACACTTACCATAAATGTAGATGTTCTAGTGTATTCACTGCTGCAGTCCTGGTTACCCTCCCTCCAGCCCCCATGACTTCTCTTGGCTCTACCTTTCCTTCTTTGACATATATTATATCAAATGTATTTGCTTTTTGCTGGGGGTGTACCATACCATATTATTGCTTCCTATTGTGGGGGCACCTGACATCTGGGGCAAGAAAAACTGATGTAATGGCATCGGCTGCATGTTTTATATCCCTGATGGCCTGACATCATGAAGAAGCGACTGCATCCGATGCAGAAATCTGAAGACTCTGGTATTTAGGCCGGCTGAGGGCTACCTGCAGGCAGATAACCTAAATGTGATGACTGCAACAGTGAATACACTCAAACATCTACATTTATGGTAAGTGTACATAACTGTACTTTCTGGTCAGTGGCATACCTTAGTAACATATCAGTCATGGTAAAAAAATAGACCTTTGGTTGTGTTGTTAGCATCATGATCAACTTTATGTATGTATGTATACATTAAGTTCTGCAGCTCATATACAATTTAACATCCAAAGTTTTTATAACAAAAGGGGCGATTTGAAAGATAAATTTCCAAATGGAACAAATGTGCTTCACTTTACTCCCCCTGCTATAATCTGACTGTTGTGAAAGTGAAGACCCCAGTGCCAATCTTTATGTTCTTTGGTAAAATTGAAATTTAGGACTTTGTCATCAACTCCTTTTTTCCTGTTTTTACATGGGGTTGGGGTGCCACATCAGCATTAGTCAATGTGAGTAAATCACCTAGCACCAATATTGAACATAAAGCTAGCTTTTACATCCCCGAGTGGCTAGGCCTGACTTGGCTTTTGTTATATATTTTAACACAGAGTCGTCTATTTTAAAACTAGTCCATTTTGATAACTTTAAGTCTGTGAAACTTGGTGTCTCCTTTAATTGCGGGGTACCTTAAGCATTTGTGGCTATATGGATTCTCAGTTGCAATTTTATCCTTAAGAAAAAAAAATAATTTGCTTGTAGCATAATCATTTTGCATTTTCTGTAGTTGCTTCCATTTTTGTTTCAGTATTCTGTAACAGTGGCACATTGAGAGATAAAGAAATTATAGAATGCTGAACATAAAGGATTATGATCAGGTCTGCAGTCATAACCAACTTGTTATATGCTTGAGTCATGGAGATTAAGAAATTCTCCTTAATGAGAGGTGAATCTTGACATCTTTGTCAAACACAGTTTGAAATATGGTCGGAGATACCTCATAATTTTTTTCTAGTACACGGTACTGTCTGCTTCCATGTACTACCATTTGCAGAAAGGAAGTGTAGTACCATGAAATGTTTTTCAACTTTGAAAGCCATAAAATACCTAAGACTACTAAAAAGACAGAGAGAAGTAGGAAGTGTTCTCTTAGGAATACACACGACTTTAAAAGCTGTTAGATACATTTCCCTACATTTCCCTTTGTTTAAATTTGTGTGGCACAGCAGAGTTTCTAATAGCCTTTAAAGCTGTTATAACTTTTGCCTCTGTTCTCTGGTGCCTAGCATCCACTGATGTTCTGGTCTAGTATAAGATCTTTATTTCTGAATGTAATTGTGGCACTCCATGCACTGTAAAGACTTTAATGAAGAACTAATAATGAAGATTTTGTAAGAACTTGTCCCACTTAGGCTAGCTGCTTTGGTGCCTCTCGGGTTGTAAGGTTAAC